>NW_015505304.1:1211565-1252276 GCF_001515645.1 Sinocyclocheilus grahami
ATTCCAGTTCCCTGACCTGAACCCTATAGAAAATGAGTGTGGTGAACCGAAGAGGAGAAGCACCATCATGGAGCTGGGAATCTGAAGGGTCTGGAGAGATTCTGGATGAAGGAATGGTCTCTGATCTCTTGTCAGGTGTCCTCTAACCTCATCAAACATTATAGGAGAAAACTCAGAGCTGTTATTATGCCAAAGGGAGGTTTCAAAAAGCATTGAATAAAAGGGTGCTGTTAATTGTGTCCAATGTGTATTAGAGAAAAACATTTATGTCATATTGATATTTCCCCCCATTTGAAATTCTTATTCTCCAATGAAAGGTTAGATTTATGTGAAGTTTTTAAATGAAAGATCAAAATGATTAACAATGCAGATTTATTTTCACAGCCTTCTTTGATCATATTTACCAAGGGTGCCAATAATTCTGACCACCACTGTATATATATCTATATATTGTACATTCATTTGACTTATTTTACCCTTGTTTTATATTGATTCTGTGTTCTAATATATGCAGTTTCCATAAGGCTGCAATGCTGTGCAAAAGGTGATGTTGAAGCTTCATTAATTTCTTCTGGTACCAGGGAGCGCTTCTCTCTGTAATTGCAGGAGTGTCTGCATTATCTTCAAAAGTTAACTGATAAGGAGTAGCTTCCTGCCACGGACACTAAATACTTTGTTTCATTTGTGCTTTAAAGGAGATGTTTGGAGATTGTGTGCTTTTTATATCTTGCTGTGAATGACTTCAGATGCCTATTCTATTTCTTCCTCGGGAGCTCTCATAATAAAGATGCCTCGCACAATCACACTCCCCAGCTGAATTTTGGCTTAAATAAAAGGAAATACAGGAAAAGATATTGTGATATTACTCAGCATGCACTGAAAATAAAACAAGTATTTTCTTTTTCATATTTTTTACAGCCTCCTGCTCCTCTGATTATTAGTCATAACTACTAGGACTTTCAATTTAACGTGTTATTTTAGTAAAAATTAATAAGTTTGGTCCGGACAGTGTAGGCCTTAGATGAACACAAAATAAACATATTTTTCTCATTATTATTATTATTTTTTTTTTCAAATAAATTATTTCTCATCAGGATGCTACTCCTTATCAGCTAACTTCAGAAGATAATGCAGACTCTAAGGCAGTTACAGAGAGAAGCGCTCCCTGGTTCCACAAGAAATTAATGAAGCTTCAACATCACCCTTTGCACAGCATTACAGTCACACAGCGACTGCATATATTAAATATTTAGTAGTGAAAATCAATATAAAACCAGGGTAAAATAATTCATATACACATACGTAATCACACATAGTTAAAAGATTTATGACAATATATGCATATAAATAATTAAAATGTATATATAAAAGTGTATGCAATTTATGTGCTGGTCAAAACATGGGTTAACTTATTGGTATTTTTGCTTTTTAATAGTAGTTTTATTGTTTAGATTTTGTTGAAAAGTCTACAGTATGCTCTTAATAGGGACAGTCCACCCTGTCATTATTTACTCGTCTTTTTTCCAAAACTTAATGAATTTCTTTATTCTGTTAAACATAAAAAGATATTGTGAAGAATATTGGTGTGAGGGAAATTAAATTATTATAGGTATTATTTGCTTTACTTTACAAAAGAGTGTTCTTCTTTAAACTATCTTAATGCCTCATCAGTATGATTGGGTTATTTTGATATGCTAAAAGACCAACAGGAAGTGTGTGTGTGCGTGTGTGTGTGTGTGTGTGTGTGTGTAGCTGAAAGTGCACTGAAAAAAATTATACTAAATTTCTTTAATGTAAGTCGTTGCAAACAATTTATTTTTGCTACATTTAAAAAATAAAAGCATGTTGAAAGTTAGTCAACTAAATTTGTTTATTTAAATGCAATCACTTACCTTAAAAATTTTTTGTAAATTCAATGAATAATTTCTTCAGTGTGAGACAAGAAGTGTTATTTTAGAGCTCCTACATGCTCGCTTCTAAGAAAATGATTTGCATAAAATACTTAGAAACGCATCCAGGGGACATAGTTAGATATATTTAGATACCTTAAATGGACACATATGTTGAAAATGTGTTACGACTGGATGAAATAGAAGCATCCTGAGTCAACATATTTCTCTTGGTCGCACTCTGCAGTAATGACTGTATGACTGTCAACTTGTCTTGCAAGAAAATATATCTTTAAAAGACTTTTATCTCATACCTTTATTGAAATAGAAAATTGTCACAACAATTGGTAACGGTATGAGTAACAGCCATATATAATAACCAATTATCTTTCAAGGCTTTCCTCTACAAATATTGATATACATGCAAGTAACTGCAAATAATTTAAATAATGAATCAGTATATCAAATTTGAATTGATTGACAGCCTTAGTAAATACCGAACCTCTAAATCTCATAGAACGCACACTGTCTGCATACTTAGCATATGTGTTTGTACTGTAGCAACTACTATTTACTGGTATTTCTGTGCGAGCACACATCCAGAAGCTGGATGTGGAGATAAATATATGTATTTGCTTGTCTGTGTACTGGTATTTGTGTGCATCTGTATTTATAGGAGGCTCTCACTCTGCACAAGTAAGTCTGTGCATTTGTCCCTCTGTGTACAGGTGTGTGTTTGGTCTTTCTCTGTCAAGTCCCTGAGGGCTGAGACCTGGCAGCAGAGGGCCAGCGAGACCGGGAGCGAGTGCTCATTATTTAGTCCTCCAGAGGCCTGTCCACTGTTGCAACAACAGCTTCTCTCCGGGCCCGCAGCCTGACTGACAGCCTGACTGACCCCGTGTCTGCTGTTTATGGAGACATCACTTCATTAGCACACTGCAATACTCAACAGACATAAGGGTGTGCCATCTGCCTCTCAATCACGGCCAAGGTTAAACATGCTCGCCTCTGGTCGGAGTCAGGTTTGGGATGAAGCGTTGCGTTTCTGTTGTGGCATCGTGCTTAGAACAAAAAGCATTCGACGAATCCAAAAAACAAACAAACAAACACGGTTGCATCTGAAAGCAAACAAGCCACCTTTAAACAGCCTAGCCTTTTGGCAGTCACGACTTGTTCGGCTCGACACCAGCAAAGCAGAGCACTTTAGGTGCCACAGAAGCGCACAGGTTAGCCTGTAGCTAAGTGGGCTCGGTAATATGGCTAATTGTCTTACCTGCTCAAATGAGGGAGTCCATTAGCAAAGGCCGCAGCCTATCCCTGGAGTTCTGATTCAGCGAGGCAATTAAAAACAGCATTTTAAAAAGCGCTTTCTGCCAGAAATGTCCTCACTAAACTAATACCGTGGAGAATAAAGTGCTGGAAAAACATAATTTCATCGTCACTAACTAGCAAGGCAAAGGAAATTGGCATCTTAAAAGCATATAGTGTTGAAACGCGGACGTACGCGCTCATAAACATTTTTTCCCTGGCTAAAGACGGCTGAAGCAATTTGTTGAAAATGATACAACAAATTGAATTACACAATAATCGTCAGGCACTTTGTGACGGCGATAATGAAGAAGAATGACCCTTTGGAGTGGGATTGGGAAGAGCAAACAGTAGCTTCTCTGTTTACACAGAGCATAATGATCATTAGAGAGAAGGAGTGGAGCTCCTCACATAACCCTTTACGTCTTAACGAGCGCCACTAAAAGCGCACCGCCACCGCACTGGATGGCTTATATTAAAACGGAGAAAAGGTTAGGTGATTTTTAGCCCCGTCCCCGCGAGTCTAATTTAATCCTCCGGGGCCCTTTTCAATAAGATGTGATGCATTACTTCTCGCCTGTCCCTAATTAATATCGTATCATTTAATATTAGGAGCTTTGATTCACTGTCTCCCCCCTCTGTTTATTTCCAGCTCATCTGCCAAAGATCTCAACTGAGGCTTGCGGAAATGCTGGGTAATACAAATAATATTTTACGCCTCGGTGACGGCCGTTCGCAGCCAGGAGGAGAGTTAATCATTCTCTGAGGGATGATGGGATTGGAAATATCAAGGCAGAGCCAATGAGGTTATTCTTATCAAAAAGTCAAATGAAATCAGATACTGAGACAATTACAGAACCTGGGACACAAAGGACTCGGCACTGGTCAAAGCTGATGCCGGAACGGTGGATTTTTATCGTATGTTAGTTCTCTCATTCCGGCCATTGATTAAAAGCTATCCCTGGTGTGTGTGTGTGTGTGTGTGTGTGTGTGTGTGTGTGTGTGTGTGTGTGTGTGTGTGTGTGTGTGTGTGTGTGTGTGTGTGTGTGTGTGTGTGTGCGTGTGTGTGCGTGGATGCACTGAGCGCTGATCTCCATACAAATCTCCATTTACTTGAGGCCCAATTACACACCAACCGAGCAGGAGAGAGAGAGCAAGAAAGGAAGATGGCATGATTGAGGGAAAGGGAGAGGGAAAATAAGACAGAAAAAGCCTCAGCACCACTGAGCAGGCAGCACAGTGAGAGCACTAATGGCCCTGACCGCATGATTGGATGCAGAAATGCACAGCTGCAACACACTAGAATAATGACAAGCCATATCATCGGGTTGAATCCAGAATGCATGTGATCAACATACATTATTTCTTAAAGTGAACGTGAAACAAAGCTCGCTACCTACTTCTATATTTCATATTTCACAGTAAAACAGAAAATAAAATTCAGCAGATCATGATTTAAAAATTAATTTGAACATGTGATGCAATAATTTGTAATTAATTTATTAATTATTTCTATTTGTTTTAATTTATAAAAATAAATTAAACATATTTACTGTCTAAATAAAGAGATTAAATATATATGTATATATATATATATATATGTGTGTGTGTGTGTGTGTGTGTGTGTGTATACCTACTTAACCATATTTTGGGGACAAATTTGTACCCAAAAGTGAGCTAAACCTGACAAAATCTCCAAAAACCTCCCTTTGGGGACGTCCTCATTTGTAAAACTGGTATAAACAGTTTATACAGGAAAGTTTCCTGTAAGGGGTAGGTTTAGGTGTAGGGCAATAGAATATACAGTTTGTACAGTATAAAAACCATTACGCCTATGGAATGTCCCCATTTAGGCCAGAGCAATGATTCAAAAGCATGAAAACCCATTATAAACGAGGCATTCGTTGCATCCAGTGGGGACATAATTATGGATTATAATGACTTACACTGTCTTTTTACACGTTGCGTTGCATCGCGCAGTGCCGCGTAAACATAAAACCATGTCTGCATTTGTGATCGGAGAAATGACAAACAACAAGTGCTACTCTACACTGCCCAATAAACTTGCTTTAAATATAGTTGAGTTGAGTTCAATTTGAGTTGAATTACTGAAATAAATGAACTTTTCCATGACACTCTAATTTATTGAGATGCACCTGTACAAAGTAGATGAGGAAAACTAGGATGCCGGGTGTATTCAAAGCGCCGCCATTCCTGTCTACAATGCGTGGAATGGTGCGCTGTGATTGGTTGAGCGGATATATCGCATTCTGCAGAGAAGGGAGACTGGCGTTTGTCGTGGTTTGGAAAGAAAGGGAGAAAACATGACAGAACAACTCGGCGGATATCGCATTTTGCGTAAAATAAAATATTGACTTTTCAATACTGACCAGATACAATACTGATTTTGGCGGAAACTCACATTTTTTTTAAATGCCGTTAATCATGTTTTGGAACCAACCTCTTCATATATATATATATATATATAGAAAATATCAGTGCACATAATTAAAAAAAAGTATGACTTGCTTTCTTCTGTGAAACATAAAAGAACATATTTCGATTAATGTCTTAGTGTTTTTTGTCTATGGAACATTAAAGGAATAGTTCACCCAAAAATGAAAATTCTGTCATCATTTACTCACCCTCATGTAGTTCCAAACCTGTATGAGTTGCTTTCTTATGTTGAACATAAAAGAAGATATTTTGAAGATTGCTGGTAATCAAACAGTTGGTGGTTGCCATTGACTTCCATAGTAGGAAAAAAAATACTATGGAAGTCAATGCCAACCACCAACTGTTTGATTACCAGCAATCTTCAAATATCTTCTTTTGTGTTCAACATAAGAAAGCAACTCATACAGGTTTGGAACTACATGAGGGTGAGTAAATGATGACAGAATTAAAATTTTTGGGTGAACTATCCCTTTAAATATAATAAATAAAAAATAATCAAAATTTAAACAAATGTTACAACTTATTAGGAAACTTCATTAAAATCTAATCTTTCATTAAAAATTATGAAGACTAATCTTATGTTGAACATACAGTGCAGATAATTAAAAAACAAACACACAATAGTACACAAAAAATACACTAAATAAACATTGTTCAATTCAATTCAAAACGACAAGGTCAAAATCAAAATCTGTGTGATGTACTTTCTTCTGTGAAACATAATAGAGGATATTTTTTGAGAATAAAATTTTTTGTCCATGGCATTTTTCAGAATATCTTCTTTTGTGTTCTGCAGACGAAAGTCGTGCAGGTTTAGGGGGTAAGTAAATGACAGAATTCACATTTTTAGTTGAACATTCCCTTTAAAAAGTACATAGTTAGAATTTTTAATTCATGTTGACTTTAATTAAAACATGTTATTTTTGCAGTTTTGGGTATTAAACATAGTCTTGTATCGATTATTTAAAAATAATTGTCTATTGATAAACAATTAAGCTAACTTTCATTTTGCTGACTTTGTGACTGGCAGTGCATTGGAAAACCACATGGTGCACATGTCACAGAATACCACAGTCGTTTCAGCTAAGGTTCACAATTTGTCCAGAGAGTCACACAAACACATACACACACGAATGCACGCATGCACCTGCCTCTCATACAAGAAAGGAGCAGCAGCCTCTTAGCAGAAAGGTGAAGCAAGGGACAAACCATCAGAAAGCAGTGGGACAGGTGTCTGACAGAACCACAAACTGACAAGCTGAATAGATCTCCCTCCCTCTCTTTCTTCTTCTTTCATTTTCTTTCCTCCATCTTTTCTCCTCCCTCAGCAGTCTCCTTGCACCTCGCCATCACTAATCATACAAGCCTCACCTCTGCAGAGAGGACAGTAGGATGAGGGAGGAAACTGACAGCAGAAACTGTCAGCACAAGGCGTGTGAGCCGTAGCCGACAGCAAGGATGTTTAGATTTCTTCAACACCTTGCAAAAACTGTAAAACACAGCAGAGCACAGCTCCTGACAGCAAGTGCTATAGGGGAGAAATGTGAGGGGAAACAACAACTGACCAAACAATATGTGCTGAATCTCTTGCACCGTTGAGTATTGAATGCTGCATGAGTCAGAGTTCCTGGTGCATTTTTCTTTGTCCTTACACTGCTTTCATTTCTGAATCAACTGTAAAGAATTTATTATCAAAGGAGGGTTGATATTAAAGCGACAGTTTAGTCATAAATGAAATGAGATCACGTGATGCGTTAATGGCGGTGCAGCTCTCCACACCACTCACATAATTCCAGGTCTTTGAAGGATAACTAAATGCTAAACTACGTGAAATCATCGAAAATGACGACCCAGACCACACCTGTTCATACTTAGGAGGACACAATCTCTCTTATTAAGAAGAAATTTAAGGAGTCCTCACCGCTATCTCCCAAGCTGAGATGGATGGTGCCATTTTGTCCGGAGTGAATCAAGCCTTGAGTGAGCAAAAGACTGATTTAGACAGAATTGTTTCTGCCGCTGTCAAATCTGCCATAGGTGATGTGCTGACACCTCAGATTTTAGATCTGAAACGTGAAATTGAAAACACCAATAAAGTGGTCACCGTCGTAACCAAACAGATCGAGCAAGTGGGAAAATCGGTATGTCTGCTCCAATCCAGATGCGACTCCATCCAAGCTGCTGTTCGTAAAGACAGGGATCAGATCAGCGATCTGAAATCTAAATTCGACGACATCACATTAAAGACTGCTGACAGGGAAGACCGCAGCAGAAGATCCAATGTACGGTTAGTCGGCCTCAGAGAAGGTGCTGAGGGAGATGACTGTATCACCTTTTTAAAGGCGAACCTGCCCAAATGGATACCTTCCATCGTGAACAGAGAAATCAAAATTGAACACGCACATCGCATCTATTCAGACAAGCCGTCTAACCACCCCCGCACGGTCATATTCAAACTGCTGGACTACACCGATAGACAAGCCATCCTCAAAGGGGCAAGGGCCGTATACCCAGTCAAGTTCAGCAGCGAAACTCTTAATTTCTTCCTGGATTACAGCGTAGACACCACTAAGAAAAGGAAGGCTTTCACTGAGGTACGGAAGAAGATACACTCGGAATTCAGTCGTTTCTCCTCTTCCCGGTGTTACGGTTTAACTGGTGACCGTGTTATCTGGTGACCAACTTACTGGTTCGGGTCTTTCGCTCCAGATGTGATGGAACGACCGCAGCAGATTCGCCGATTCTGAAAGCACAAACTGACATGATATTAAGCTGTTTAATAAACACACACTTGCTCATTACATGATTTTGGTATTCTTGTAAAGATTACAAATTATTGCTATGATCGCCCGTAGCGGCTGAAGTACGGAAAATAAATAAAAAAGTCTGTTTGGCATGGGTTTCGAACACGCGTTAAAAGACGCCGCACCGTGTGACGCCAGTAATGAACGCGCTGAGCTACCAAACTGCGCTAGTTCAGCCTCAGATTGTTGGATTGAAGACAGGATTTTACTCTCTGCGTCACATTGTGCAGCTGGCTGAATCAAGGAAATGTGACCGTGTTTACCTATTATGAAAATAAACCATAGTAGAAAGTTGACTACATTTTATGGTTTATGATATTAAAGTACATTTCATGGACTCTCAGACAATGGTAAATTTTTGGCTACTATGGTTTAATTACAAACGCTATAGTTAAACTATATTTACTATAGTAAAAACATGGTACATTTTCTTCAGAAACTATAGCTGATGTTTCATTTGATGAACGCAATAACGTTATTTTGCCGTTATTTTCTCGTAGAAATACTTTGGAAACATGTCACTTGATTTCTTTATTTGATTGTAGTAAATGAAATGACCCACAACCTCGCTTTAGATACTCACACTAATAGACTGATGGCCTTTAAAAACATTTTAATGCGTTTTTAAAATATAGTTGGACCCCTTGAAGTGTAAAATACTTACATTCTAAATGTAGTATTTGAAACATGCTAATATGTAAGGCAGTGAACCTTGGTATTAAAATTGTTGATTCTCTGTCTAGGGTTGCTCAGACAAATTTAAAAAAAAAAATGTATATTAAATATTTTTTTAAATCAGACAGAAAATTAAGTGGGGTATACAGAGGTGGGACAACTTAAAAATGTCAAGGCAAGCCAGAATCAGTACGGTTAAAATGAACATTTTACCTAGAGTTAACTTTTTATTTTTCATGCTCCCTTTTTTTCCTACCCCTAAATATTTCAAAGAAATTAATTCATTAATTTCTAAATTCATCTGGGGCGGTAAGAGTCCTAGAGTCAGTTTTTCAGTATTACAGCGTGCAAAACCGCATGGCGGTCTTGCTCTCCCTAACTTAATGCTTTACTATTTGCTTTCCAAATTAGGGCCATGCGTGTCTGGGTGGACACCCACTCCAAAGTACCCTGGAGTATTGAGTCTGACTGTGTTCTCCCCCATAGGCTTCAACATCTGCCTTTTACTGGTGTAGGCTCAAGAAGCTTACATCAGAAGTTCGGAAACATTATTTCAACTATTTTAAATGCTTGGTTTAATGCAGAAAAGATTGCAGGTCTTGTAAAAAAAAATCTCACGTCAGTCTCCTCTCTGGAACAATGCCCGCCTATTATTTGGTTATCAACCTTTCTGTTACCCTCATGGTCCTAAAAAAGGTGTGCTTACATTTGGTGATATATTCAATGGTAGTGGACTGCGCACATTTCAGGATATTGCCAGGTACCTCCTTTTTATGTATTTGAAGTTAAGGTCTACAATGAAAGCATATGGGGTACCCTGGAATTCTAGCTTAGATGATCACCCATTGTTAAAGTGGAACAAAAACACTGGAAACTGTCAGGGCACGGTCTCCTTTATCTATAAGCAATTACTTGAATGTTCATATAAGTCCTTGAAGATGGTAGCGGTGTGAACTCTCCTGGTTGGGGTTATAGTCTTGATTGGAATACAGTTTGGTTAAATCTCTGCCTTACCTCCAAAAACCCCTCGCACATTCTTATTCATTTCAAACCTGTACACAAATTGTATTGTACCCCATATAAATGATACTTGATGAAACTCTCATCAAATCCTAATTGCAGTCTGTGTAATAATAATTCTAAAGGTACTTTTTTGCATATGTTTTGGGATTGTTTAGTCATATACAATTTCTGGAAACATGTAGTTCAAGTGCTAAAAAAAATATCACAGTTGCAGTTTGATCTTGATCCTTGTCGTATGTTGTTAAATGATGATTCTTCTTATAAGTTTACATTAGTTCAGAGAAGATTGTTAATGTCTGGCTTCACTGCAGCTAAAAAAAAAAACAATTATACAGCAATGGTTTACACCTGACGTGGATCTTAGAAGATTCTGGCTGCTTTCTTTTCATAATATTGTTTGTTTAGAACGCAGCACTGCAAGGATTAATGGGGCTAGAATACAGACTGTTACCTATTGGAGTAAAATAGCCCAAGCTTTAAAAGATTTGTTTTAAATTGAAGATGCATTATTATGTGTGGTAATTTGCTGCAGTGGTTTATTTGTATGTTCCTTTTAAATTACCCTGAAGTATTATTCACTGTACTTGTGTTTTTTCCCCTTCTTTTCTTAATATTTACACTGTCGTTCAAGCTCTGTAATGTTATTATTTCAAATAAAAAAACAATCACAAAAAAAAAAATGAATGAAATTAATTTTGTCATCATTTACTTACTTTCATGATGTTACAAACCCAAATGACTCCTTTTCTTCTTCAGAACACAAAGAAGATATTTGGGTCAATGACAAAGGTGCTCATTCTTTTGTCCAATCTATGAATTTAATCAAAAATGCATCTCTTACATAAATAAAATTTTTACTTGATGAGATTAATATTTCTTTTTTATTTCTGAATTTAAATTCCTTTCAAGTCAATGTTCAAAATGTCAGGGTGATGTTCTGGTATCATAATGAAGGAAAAAATTATTAATAGAATGAAATAACTGAAAAGAAAATATTAAGTAGTCCAGCTTAAACAGTGCTTATAATCGTTATAACAGGAAAAAAAAAAAAAAATCCTTGGCAAGTCATTAGGGTTTTTGAACAGGTTTTTGGTTAAAAGAAGTTGCCAGCATTTTTTATCATATTCACCAAACTTTTGTGAACCCCATAATATACTGCTTTATGAATATGTAAACAAAGAATATATCAAAGGAATGAGCATCTGGTTTGAAAAAAATGAATGTGGGTAAGTTCTATCAAAAAACATTTTGAGCAAAAATCTGAGAAAATTACATTGTTGTAAATTTTTCAGATCAGTTTCAGAACAATAAAAGTAAAATAAAAGTACCCCACTCTGATTTTTTTTATCTTTTACATGTCTTGAAAAGGTGGTTGCTAACAAGTAGCTAGAAGGGACAACAAAAATTGTCGGGAACATTAAACATTATCATGTTGAACAGGAAAACTAATACTCACTAGTCCACTTTCACAGCCTTGATGTGTTTATCATTGCACTAGGGATGTTCATTTCGGTTATTTCTCCTAACTGACGCTCATTAACCGATTATTAACCATTAACCGACCAGATTATTTTAAATTAGAATTGAATTAAAATTAGAAAGGATATGTGTCTGTGACCCATTAAAAATACTAACATTTGTTTCCCAGGGATTAATTTTGCATGCGCAAAAAGCAGCAAACAACTGAATATGAAGATTCACATGGTCACATCACGCACCTGCAGAGCTTCTGCGAGCGGAGAAAAACATAATAAAGCTAGGCTATATATAACGAATAAATAGGCCTATACGAGAAATATATTTATGTCATGACAACGCTCAGAGGGATTGGCGTGGTAATGTACATGACAATGTTAGTGTATTTGGTCTTGCTGGAATAGATCTGCTACGCTGCTGCTGCTGCTGCTGCAGCAGAGCAAGTACCGAGACTTGCTACTGCCAATACATCCACAACATGCTGCTGTGAGCATGTAAGAAATATTGCTGCTGCAAATATAACATACATGAAATAACCCCCATATAGCATACATGAATCACCTCGTAGCAGATCTATACAGGTGGAGCTGGGTAAGGTGGGGGGTTTCTGAAGCAAGCTGCACTGCTACGGCAAGCATTAGTCATATATTTGAATGTTGAGCAGCGAGCTCATTGGCTACCAATACAGGAGAGAACCAATCAGCTGAGCCATGTGATAATGATGTCATTAGGTCAGATTGAGTTAGACCTATCGGACTGCGCCATCTAGAGTTTCATGCCAGAACTCTGTATTTTTACTTAAATAATAAATTAACAAATCGAAAGAAAATACTGTGCAACAAGTAGGCTAGTCTAGTATGCAGTTTTGGTTCATGCGCAAAAAGAAACCAAGACGGCAGAAAGTGGCATCTTATTTTTCTTTATTTTATAAAAGCACAAAGATTTGTTTTTATTGTGAATATACACAAATAAAAGCAAACCTTTTACAGTTTAGATTATCTGTATGACTCGAAGAAGTAGTTGTTTCCATTGTCAGAAGGAAAAAATTCAAGTGATTGCGCCAGCGCCGCACACTCGCACACAGTTGAGAATGCTAACTTGACAATGCAGCCTGTTCATTATCATAATAAAATACAGTCAGTCAAACGTATAGAAAAAACACACTGCTCAGTTTAAATATGTAGTAAAATCTGTGCGCACAGTTTGTTTCACGTGGACATTGGAACGCGAGTGAAGTACAAAACCAGGTTACATAAAAAATATTTTGGCATTCAAATGCATCGTGAATATGGAAACATTTGGATTTGTGTCGAATGAGAGACCAAACATTGGTTTCAGTTTCGTTTTAGCCTAAATGAATTCGTTTTGGCTTGTCCTATATAGCTATAGCTTCTTACATTTTTAATTCTTGTTCTTTTCTGTATACGGTTCAATTTAAAAGGTTTGCTGTGGAGTGAGGGGAACAAAAATAGTCTAGCATATGTTTATAATGTCTGTAAACATTTCATGTCGGCATTAGGCCTATTTCTGAATGAAATAATAAAATGTGACGTGTTTTTTTTCTCTCAAATCTTTATTTTATCTAGGTATATGCATAGTGTATTTTAACCATGCAGCTAAATTTTTTAAATATTTTGATTAATAACTGGAAAAAAATTATTTTTAAACCGTTTAACTGACTGTATTAATCAGTCAAAATTCTTACTGTTGGTTAATGGTTAACCGGTTAAAATGAGCATCCCTAAATTGCACTTTTGCAATCTATCCTATCTCAAACTTTCCAACTTGTATATTTTAAATAAAGGTTGAAAGAGTTGTCGGAAGTTTAGTGGTGGTGATGTTGAGGTCTGTTTATAGCCTAACTTTAGCTTTTTACTTTTGATCATTATATATAGGCTTCATAATTCATTAAAGTTGTGTTCATTTTTGAAAATTTTGATGAACAAAATTTGTACAAAAATACTCAAAATCATTTTACTAAATGATAAAACATTTTTAAAATTAAGATGTGATTAAAAAGGAAAAAAAGGAAATTATAGTATTACCATATCTCTGTTTGAAGAACTTGACAGCCGTGGTCACCATTCACTTTCACTGTATGGAAAAGAGCAGCTCAGAAACATGCTATAAATATTTTCTTCTGTTTTCCTCAGAAGAATGAAAGTCATACGGCTATGAAAAGACATGAAGGTGAGTAGGATGATGGATTTTTCATTCCTAGGTGAACTATTCCTCTAATTCAAATAAGACAACGGGTGCAAAAATATGCAGTAAAAATAGGATTCTCTCACCACAGGGCAAAACGATCTTGACGATATCTAAACTAAGTCAGCTATTCCCTGCAGAACAGGTGGTAAACACACCATATCCACATTACAGCCATAATGCTTTTTATAGCCTGTCTGCAGAGCCGAAGAACTGTAATGGGGAGTGAGTTATGACAATAATAACTCTGTCTCTTCATAATCAGGTAATCAATTCAATCTTCTGCCAATTGTCTCAGACAAATGCTTCTTTCGCATCCCCTGTAGAATGTAATTGAAGGGTTCTGTCGTTATTGACTCGTGTAGAGTAAACACCTGTGAGGTCGTCGTCTGTTGTTGTGGGCGTCCATTAATTTCAGATGAGTAAGATTAACAAGGTGTATGTAAATTCATATTTTGCCCCTTGAAAATTCTTTAGACAACTCAAGGTCCGCAAACTAAGTTAATGTAATGCAATTTTGAATAAAAATTCAATCTTTATTATCCCATAAATAAAAATCTGCAAACATCTCACTGGTACACTTAAAGGAATAGTTCACCCAAAAATGAATGTTGTACTCAAACACTGCAAAGGTAGGTCTTCACTCAAACAAGTGTGACACTGACGAAGGCAGATAACCAACATTTTTGTCTTTTATCCCCTGCTTTAATTCAAATAAAAGAATTTAGAGTGCAGACCAACCTTTGAAATGTTTGAATAAATATAGGTCTTGGAACCTAACCAGCTGGAAGAGTGCGGTGAATGGCATTGATTGAAAATGTACTACATCCAAGATGTAGATATAAGTGAAAGTGACATGTGGCCAAGTATGGTTACCCATACTAGGAATTAGTGCTCTGCATTTATCCCATCCTAAGTGCACACACACACCATGAACACACACCCGGAGCAGTGGGCAGCCATTTATGCTGCGGCGGGGAGCAGTTGGGGGTTCGGCTCAAGGGCACCTCAGTCGTGGTATTGAAGGTGGGAGAGAGCTCTGTACATTCACTCCCCCCACCTACAATCCCTGCCGGTACGAGACTCGAACCTGCAACCTTTGGGTTACGAGTCCGACCCTCTAACCACTAGGCCACAACTTCCATATTGTTATGGGCAAAAAACAATGAATCCTCTGCAGTGAATGGGTGCCGTCAGAATGAGAGTTCAGACAGCTGATAAAAAAGCACTGATCAAGCACCGTTTACAAGTGAAAACATCCCAAAACAGTTCTAAACTAATTTGTCAGTAGATTTTTTATGTAAGAGGACAACAGGGGATGGATTTTTTCACTGGTGGAAACATTATGGATTATGGAATGGTATTTTGGCCAGAAGCAACAGTCTAGCCTCAAAATGCCTCAATAATGGATTTGTTTCTTACAAACATGCAGCTATTTACTTGACAAGATGTTTGTTGATGAACTGGAGATGGAGTTACTGTGCTGTTTTTATAAGCTGTTTGAACTGTCATTCTGACGGCACCCATTCACTGTAGTGGATCCATTGGTGAGCAAGTAATATAATGGTGAATTTCTCCAAATCTGTTCTGATAAAGAAACAAACTCATCTACATCATGGTTAGCCTGAGTAGGAGTGAATATTCAGCAGATTTTACATTTTGGGTGAGCTATTCCATCAAATAGCTTTTTTACAAATATTTTTTTTGCGAAAGAAAATAAGATATTGCAGATAGAATTAGTAGAATAGATTTGTTCTGTAAACATTTCATGAGCTTTTAGTGCTGAGATATAAAAAGACAAAGGTAGCTGAAGTGTCCACCTCTCCAGGCAAAAACGAGGGGATCTTTCCCTGCAGAGGAAATGCTAAGCTGTGGGAGAGATGCAAGAAGCAGAGAGCTGTATCGATCGGAGCTTTAGCAAAATCTACCGTTGCATCTGTGCCAATGAGAGGAAGAAAAATTAGATCAAAACCTTCTGTCCGCGATTGAATCATGTTGGTGTCAGTCAAAAAATCTCTAAGAGCCGGGCATTGCTCCAGAGAAATCAATATGGCATGGATGGATATTAATGTTTGGTATTATCAAGTCCAATTGAAATCACATTGCACAGGAGAGACCTAATCGTTTTATTAACAGTTTATACTCAATGTACGTTAGAAGTCTCTTCCATCTTCCAAGACATACCCACTAGTACTGAAAACAGCCATTGTCAAAGTCATCTAGCTAAAAATGAGAGTCAGTATTGATCTGAGCATTTAGCGAACAACCGTGTAGCACCATCCTGTAAATCAGAGAGATGAAAGCATGACAACAATTGGACGATGACAGACTCTCCGTGTTTTCTTTAAACAATTGTGTGTCAGTGGTCAATATTTTCTTCTGTGACTGGGTTTGACCCAAAGAGGTTTTTAAGAATACAAAGATGCGCATCACAGCCCCGTGATTTTGCTGCAGTTGTCAGAGTGACAAGTTTATTCTGCTTGTACACAGCAGAAGATCAAAGATACACAGGGGATGGTGGTGAATCTTCTCACAAGAAAGTATGATATTTACATACCGGAAACGCATGGTCCTCTTTACAATGTGAAGATGATGACATCTTTTTCCAAATGTGCATTTTATTTGTATCACCTCAAGGTCAGTGTGGTCTGTCTGTGAAAACTTGAAGTAAAATGTAGACACAAACATGGATAGCTGTAACCTCAGGCAGCAACAGACTGCAGAATTCATGACAGTCAAAGCACAGATCTCTGCTCTGTATAGCTAACTTCATAAGGCTCAAGGTTTGATTGATTGGCACAGCTCAGTTAGCCCCTGCTGGTAGATGCTGTAACTACACCATTCTGGAATTGCTGGCATGTACTGGGGGGAAATGGTGTAGTAGGGTTTACTTTTAAACAATTTTCACAAAATTCACAATTCATTTTTATAATTAATTACAAAGAAATGGCAAGTAACACATAGAATTAAACACAAGTTTTCAAAGTAGAAAGACTGAAACAGTATTTATTTGTAAAACCTAATCTAATAATCCTTATTTACAACTTTACAAAATATTTTTTTCTGACTATAACAATTTATTTCAGGCTCAAAATAAAGTTAATTTTAAACATTTATTTCAAATATGATTAACAACAACAAAATAACATAAAACTGGTTTAAATTAATAAATATACTATTATTTTGTATATTTATTTAGTATAGCATTAGTATATTAGTACTATTCTTAAAATAGTCAATTAAAATAAAAAGATGCATAATAATTGTTATTAAAAACAATAAAATAAAATAATATATATTGTAAAATAAATAAATAAACGTATTTATTACTATATTTATTTAGTGAACTATTAGTGTATATTAGTATTAGATTATTCAATCAAAATAAAACATTTGATATGAATAAATTTGATTTTTTCATTGGTTAATTCAAGTCATAATGGACAATGACACAATTTTTGGCCTAATTTATCACTTTGCCTCTGTAGGTAAGTATATTACCTCTTTATCCATTATTGCAAGTTTGATACTGTAATGATCATAATCACATTAAATGAATAGGTCAAGAAGACTTTCCACAAACTGACAAGATCAGTGTAACAGTATGCATCTGTGACAGGAGAGGACTTTTAAAACACAGTTCATTTATTTTTTGAGAACAGGGTATGCCTGAGTCTCCATGGTGACAGGTTTATTAGATAAAGACATGTTTTTAAACCTTTTGCTAGGGCTTTGGCTGGGAACCTAATATATCATTACTAGCCTTTGTGATTCACTCTTTGCAAGCTATTATAGAAAAGATATACAGGTGCATCTCAATAAATTAGAATGTCGTGGAAAAGTTCATTTATTTCAGTAATTCAACTCAAATTGTGAAACTCGTGTATTAAATAAATTAAATGCACACAGACTGAAGTAGTTTAAGTCTTTGGTTCTTTTAATTGGGATGATTTTGGCATCTTCAAAAAGCTGGGCAGCAGAAGGAAGCATGAAGTGCTCCAAGATTTTTTGGTAAATGGATGCAGTGATTTTGGTTTTTTTGCAGGTGTTTTGAGTTGATTAGCTGATTGGCATGTCACCATATTCAAATTTGTTGAGATAGTGAATTGGTGGGTTTTTGTTAAATGTGAGCCAAAATCATCACAGTTAAAAGCACCAAAGACTTAAACTACTTCAGTCTGTGTGCATTGAATTTATTTAATACACGAGTTTCACAATTTGAGTTGAATTACTGAAATAAATGAACTTTTCCACAACATTCTAATTCATTGAGATGCACCTGTAGCTGCTGGATGTGTTGTACTATCCACACATATATGGAAAAGATATGTACGCTCTACTCCAGGAGGAACTACCCACACTTAATGTGGTTTTTGCATTTCTGTTTAGGATTTAGGCGAGTCAAATCTGTGATCCATGGTTCATGAAATTCAAATCTGTGGTCTTGTCAACCGTGTGAGATGTTCTTTTCCCTCTCATCTGTTTCCTCATAACACACAAAAGCACAAACATAATACTGCAAACAGCTTATCTTATAATTGCTAGTTTTACAATAATTGCATATATGCATTATATTTATTGCTACAAATTTAACCACCAAGAAACTGTGTTTGAGGGAAGGCCACTTGAATCCCCAGTAATATTTGTTTAACAGCATAATAAAGATCTTTTGTGCTGTTAGCGGGCCAACTGTACTCAGCACTATTTTTGTCCAACTGTTGAATAATACAACACATGTTGAGACATGTTTGTCAGGCTAAAAGCAGAAGGCAAAACCAGACCACCTACTGCATAAAACATTGCATTAAGATAAATACAAGGTACCAAGGAAGATAAAATTAATATTAATATACTCCAGGGAGCACCAGTGCTGTAGAGCAAATATATGAAGCACAACTGATGTGTATGGCACCTTTTTAAAGGTGTTATTAATGTGAAATCTTGATTGTGATAATGAGATAATCAACAACCTAACAATTTTAACTTTTAAAAATGCAAGTAAGGAACAGGTGAAATTTCCAGGTGACACTTTATCTGGAAAAGTGTTTCTTGTAGGAGTCAAAGATGAATCAAAATCCCCAATTAATTCTTCAAGTCATTATTAGTGCAAAAACACTCATATTTTGTCAAGTACTGTATGTTACAGATTATAAAGTTATACGTAATAAATGTACGAAAACAGTAAAAACATTAAACATTTGGGTTGAAACAAAAATTCTAATTCAAGTAGTGAAAAAGTATTACGTCACACAATGAAATTGTGTGAAGTCTAAATAGCACTTTCTGTAGAATGATTTGCTATTTATATCACTAAAGCAGTTACCAAAAAGTGTGGGGTATTTCACACAGCTCAGAGTCTTATACCCATACTATGCATGGACACCATAATAATAATATATAACAAATAGTGTAATAAAGCACCCTGTCACCAATTAAGCACATGAGTGAAAGCCTATCATTAAATCTCAAGTAGCACAATAAAACCCATTATCTGAAAGGAAAAGTTGACATTATGCAAAATGCATATCAACAACCACATGTTATTTATGAATAATGTACACTTAGTGTTGTGAGACGAGGCTTTGGAAGTGGAATTTATAATCACATTGACTTGTAGACCATCACTGGTACTTTAGAAGCAAATACCTATAATAACAATAATAACAACAAATTGCTGTCTTTAGCTACGATTCCAAAAATGCAACTTTCAAGAAAATCAATAAGTGTTAGCCAAAATTATCTGTGAATACTTAATCTGGCATGCTCTTAAACAACAGCACAATCCTTTGAACACACCGTAGTCAAGTCAAGTTATACAGTAGAGCAGCTTCTCAGTAAAATATCAGAATCAATAATGCAAACTTCAAAAAATTAGGCAAATCTAGCTCAATAGTAAAATTATATTTTGAATTCAAATGGCAAAGTTTGTTGAACGTTGATGAGCTTGACTTACAAATTTGGCCATTTTCTTATCAGTCAGGTCATCACATCTTCAACATCCTTCTCGAGTCGACCAGTGAAGGATTTGGACGCAGTCATCAAAACAAGGAGTTGATGTTGAGGCACTTGAAGGGACTGATGCATCTGAGCAAAAACAGCAGACACATCTAATAAATGTTCAGACAAGAAAAAAATACATTTATGATTGTTAATACTTAATTTATATAACGATATGAATTACAATTATATGATCTGTAATTTATTAATGGAAAGTAAAACTATCGTTTGTTTGTTTGTGTTTAACGCCATTCCAGCTTCTATGCCTATTTTCATGGCGAGAAATATTATGGCTGAATTATATCATGTTTTTATCATTTATTTTTGCTAAAAACTCCAAAACTGCATCTTCCTCTAGTATTAAACACTTGTGTGTCATCCTGAAATGACCAGTTCTACAGCGAATATAAACAATCTGATCCCATCGGTTAGAAAATTTATAGAAAATTATTTTTCCAACATTGGGATTAATTTCATTCACGTTTATTCATTGTATATATATCCCACTCTGTTTGCCATTTGTTATTAACACAGGAACAAATTATTGGTTTTAAATCCATAGGAGGTAGAGCACAAAATTTTAGATCAGCCAATAACACTTATTTTGCAGCAGAGTTGGCTTCCTCATTTCTTTCAATTCAAAAGTTAAATTATAAACTATAGACCAAGTGTCCAATAAAAACTGAACTCTTTCAGATGAGATGGCATCAAATGCTACAATTAGCCAAATTAATAGCATTTTTACTACTGCATTAGCAAATAATGCTATAATGAATATTTTTGTGAATAAGCACAATCCAGAAACTAGACAACTGACAAGACAAATATTATTCTTTATATATATATATATATATATATATATATATATATATTCTTCATTCGGGGAAGTATGAACTGTATCACAAATCTAATAAAAAAATGAATTTGATATTTAATTTTCATTATCAACCCAGTATAGACCTAATAAACCCCTTATGTCGCTCATACACTACAAAGCCTTTAAAAGTCGTCGCCGATTTCTAATAGGCAAATTACTGTTTTGAAAATTATCAATTGCTCAACGATTAGTTCCTCAGTGAGTTCATTCATAAAACTGCAATATTAATTCGAAATACTAACGTTATACACTATGAAATTAAACAAATATATCGTTACCTTGATCTCTCTTTCTCTAAAGCAGTGTTGCCAACTTAGCAATTTTGTTGCTATCAGCAGACACATCTAATAAATGTTCAGACAAGAAAAAAATACATTTATGATTGTTAATACTTAATTTATATAACGATATGAATTACAATTATATGATCTGTAATTTATTAATGGAAAGTAAAACTATCGTTTGTTTGTTTGTGTTTAACGCCATTCCAGCTTCTATGCCTATTTTCATGGCGAGAAATATTATGGCTGAATTATATCATGTTTTTATCATTTATTTTTGCTAAAAACTCCAAAACTGCATTTGGATTAACTCTGCTAAAAGTCTGTAAAAAAAAAAAAAGATTTAACTAAATAAAAAAATTGTCAATGAGATAAAACAAGCACAATCTAATAAAACATGCTTAATGGATAAAGGGATTTGGCAGAGAGAACATGTTGGAGGATGAGCTTGACTTACAAATTTGGCCATTTTCTTATCAGTCAGGTCATCACATCTTCAACATCCTTCTCGAGTCGACCAGTGAAGGATTTGGACGCAGTCATCAAAACAAGGAGTTGATGTTGAGGCACTTGAAGGGACTGATGCATCTGAGCAAAAACAGCAGACACATCTAATAAATGTTCAGACAAGAAAAAAATACATTTATGATTGTTAATACTTAATTTATATAACGATATGAATTACAATTATATGATCTGTAATTTATTAATGGAAAGTAAAACTATCGTTTGTTTGTTTGTGTTTAACGCCATTCCAGCTTCTATGCCTATTTTCATGGCGAGAAATATTATGGCTGAATTATATCATGTTTTTATCATTTATTTTTGCTAAAAACTCCAAAACTGCATCTTCCTCTAGTATTAAACACTTGTGTGTCATCCTGAAATGACCAGTTCTACAGCGAATATAAACAATCTGATCCCATCGGTTAGAAAATTTATAGAAAATTATTTTTCCAACATTGGGATTAATTTCATTCACGTTTATTCATTGTATATATATCCCACTCTGTTTGCCATTTGTTATTAACACAGGAACAAATTATTGGTTTTAAATCCATAGGAGGTAGAGCACAAAATTTTAGATCAGCCAATAACACTTATTTTGCAGCAGAGTTGGCTTCCTCATTTCTTTCAATTCAAAAGTTAAATTATAAACTATAGACCAAGTGTCCAATAAAAACTGAACTCTTTCAGATGAGATGGCATCAAATGCTACAATTAGCCAAATTAATAGCATTTTTACTACTGCATTATTTCATTCACGTTTATTCATTGTATATATATCCCACTCTGTTTGCCATTTGTTATTAACACAGGAACAAACTATTGGTTTTAAATCCATAGGAGGTAGAGCACAAAATTTTAGATCAGCCAATAACACTTATTTTGCAGCAGAGTTGGCTTCCTCATTTCTTTCAATTCAAAAGTAAAATTATAAACTATAGACCAAGTGTCCAATAAAACCTGAACTCTTTCAGATGAGATGGCATCAAATGCTACAATTAGCCAAATTAATAGCATTTTTACTACTGCATTAGAAATTGTAATTGTTCAAAAATGTGTAAGTGTTCAATAATTCAATGTTGTATTTAAAAAATACAGTTATTTATATTTTAATATTATATTGCGTTATATTATTTTATGAACGAATCTAAATTAACTAGAGATTTTATGTAATTTTGCGTCATAATTATGTAATAACAATGTCATTTAGCAACTTTTAGCAACAATTTGACCTTCCTTTAGCAACTTCCCCCGAAAATTAGTTGGCAACACTGCTCTAAAGTGATTTTTCTGACCTGGTTCTTTCAAAAAAGCTCACAAAATCACACGTGTCTCTGAGACAGCGCTTCGGTAAAGTCGTATTTCATACAAACGCAGCCTTACTTCGAAATGTAAAGTTACATTACATTAAGAGGATTGTCATGTCCGCGTGTGCTCTCCGAGGAAATAAAATTTGCGCCTGACTGGCGTTTACGTGAGGACGTACAGTGCGTGCAGCATGTTTAAGTTATAGTATTTCAATTATATTTAACACAGCAACAGGAAAGATTTGTGTGGCGCGCCTATTTAGAACGTCAAGGGTTAAAAAAATTTTTTTTAAAAAAAAAAGAACGTGAAGGGTTGTGGTCACGTGACATGGTTGTGTGACGTCACAGAACACAAAATGCACAAGCTGAAGCTTGGAACTACAGTTAAAGCGAATTTGAGAGTGAGAGCCAGTGTAAAGTATTGACAGAAAGTGATTCTAATAACTGAACTGCTTTAGTAGATAGACAGTGTACAGACACTAAGTCTATTTAGACTTACACAGAGTGGCATTTTGAGACAAAACAGAGGCACTGATATATTTTAAGATCAGTCAGTGCAAGTTTCTTTCAGTTAAAACAGCTCAGACTTACACTTTAGTCTGGGACTAGGCTTAAGCCTGGTCTGTGAAACCGGGGGAGTGTGTTCTAGGTTTATAACATAATCAAACAGAATGTCCAAGACAGTGAAGTGCAGTGAAGTTGAGAGAGAAAGTGTGGATAGGCTGGAGATGATCAGTCTTACCTCAGACATAATGTCTGACTCTGTCAGCATCGAAGAGGTGACAACTGACAAAAAACCTGTCGAGACAACAACAGGAGGTTCAGGGAGCGTGAGCTCAGATAATCAAGGTGGCATGAAGGCTTGTCCTACAGACAGTGTGGAGAACAGCCCAACAGGTGAGCTGGTTTTTGCAGGTGCATATGTTGCAGAGAAAAAGGTATCTTTGTGGTGTTCTTGGCCTCATTTAGAAAAGAACTCTCAGCGTTTCAGTACTATGAACTTACATTTCTTTTAATAAATGCATCAAATAAAAGCAACATTTGTTTTTTAGGAATTGATTTGTATTTCATCTGTAGTCAGAGATTCTTAGGTAACTATTCATTTTTCTTTATTTTAGAAAAACCTGCAAAAGAGAGGAAGATGAAAGAAGTCTGTGCTGTCTTTCGGAAAGTATGGAAGGCTGTAAAGCGCCCTTTTCATTGCTGTGATCCAAACAGTGTGGTGTGTCTTACACCGCAGCCGGAGCAAGATGATTCAGAGCTAATGCCTGCCCCAAGTCCCTTCAGAATCACACCAACGGCTGACACAGATGCTGCTGACCCTGAGCTGGTGCGTCTGCCAGGCCAGGTCTGTGAAGATGTTGAGTCGTTGTGTGTGCCAGGTCCCTCCTGGACTGAGCAAACACTGGACACAGATCTGGCCGATCCTGAGTCGTCACCTGTGGCAGATCCGTCCAGTTCTGATCTGGGTGATGGTTAGTCACCATTACTTTGGTTTATGTTATTTCTACCATCTTTTATTTTCTATGTTCTATTCTCTATTATTACTTGCAGTTGTAATTCTGATTCACTGCATGTACTACTATTTTCACTTTTAATAGTTTAATTTTTCTTCATTTTAGAAAAAACAAAAAAACAGAGGAAGAGGAAAGGAGTCCTTGCGTTCTTCAAGAGGTTCCGTAAGGCTGTAAAGCACCTCTTCCCCTGGCGTGACTCAAAGAGAGTCCAGCATTCTACACCACAGGTGGAAGTTAGCAGGTCTGACCAGGTCTGTGCAGCTCTCCAGTCCCCATCTGTGCAAGCGGCCAACCCAGGTCCAGCCACTCCAGCATTGTCACTTGTGTCAGATTCATCGGATTTGGACAATCTGGATTGTGGTGAGTCATTATTACCTTTGTTTCATGACATTTCTGCCCATTTTCTGCATTTCTTTCTGCTTATCATTATTTAGACTGTAAATCTGATACTCTAACTTCTCAGTTAGTAACTGACCTGATTTACCTGATTTACCTGATTTATTCGTTTTTTAATACTCTTTAAATGGATCTCTTTTGATCATATCAGACAATGAAAGGAAACTGATGTATGGCCATTTTCTTTTTCTTGTCTGTTTTTCAGGATCTAGAGTGTCTCTCTTTGTAGTGGGAGAGATTGTAGGATGTGGAAGTTTTGGCGTGGTGTATGAGGGATCCCACATATTTAGTGACAGAATGAAGGTAAAGAAAGCACTTTTATTGACTTGTACCAACATTTTGCTCCAGATGTAGAGATGTGTGTCCACTGTCTAGATTTAAATACATTGTAGATGTGCATGTCTGGCACTTTGGTATGTTTGGAAAACTTAACTGTGTTTTTGCCATTCACAGGTTGCCATGAAGTACATCCACAAGCGCCAAGCTGACCGTTATCTTGACGTTGTAAGTTGAAAAATCTAAGGAATATTTGGTTGATTGAGTGACTATTGTTGTAAATACCTGTAGCTAACATAAAGCAGAAATGAAATAGACAAAGATTTAAGTGCAAATTTAAATACAATGATATTCATCATTCTACCTATCTTTTAAGTAATGCGTTACTCAAAGCCAACTGTTTGTTTTTCTCTAGGCTGGTCATTCCAAACCTTTGCTTGCAGAAGTGGCAATGTTGCTTCGGTTGGGACAACTTCCATTATGCCCCAAAGTCATCAAATTGCATGATTGGATTGAGAATAAGAGGAGCTTTGTGCTCATAATGGAGTACCCAGAACCATGCCATACCTTGAATCAACACATCATGTATTCAGACAACATGAATGAAGGAAAAGCACGCTGGTTAATCTGTCAGTTAATCCAAGCTGTGAAACACTGTATTGACCGTGAAGTCTTCCATGGTGATATCCACACAGGGAACATCCTGTTGACTGACCCCAGTTTAGAGCTCAAACTAATTGACTTTGGTTGTGCTCATCCAATCAGCAGTGAGGGCAATCTCAGCAGTGAATATCGAGGTATGTTTCATGTTACCATAGCAGAGTGCAGTGTCATTGATCATGGTATTGTCTTTTTGATAACAGCATTACTCAACGCTAAAAATGTTTCTTTCACAGGAGCACCACTCTGCACCCCACCTGAGGTCATAAGGAATACCACATTCCACGCTAACCCAGCATATGTCTGGGCAGTAGGTGCTGTGCTCTTTGAAATCTTGCATGGATATTTGCCCTTTGAAAGCCAAGATAAAATACTGCGTGGCTACGTTCAAGCAAAACCGACTTTATCCTCAGGTAAACACAACAGACACCTCTTTGCAATCTCTGAGTCTCAGTGTCAGATGGAAAATATATGTCAGACAAGATATGACAGGAAGTCTAGCATGTAACAGATGTTCACTGATGGGACTGTTGACCTAATTATTTAATTTCATATATTTATATTATCAAATCATGAAATCTTATATGTTAAAACATTTCAGAAGCTTTTTCCTATGTCAGCATTGATGTTGAGTAAGACTAACACACACTCTCTCTCTAAAAACTTTACAGCATGCCGTGACCTGATTTTCCAGTGTTTGATCCGCAATCCAGCTAACAGACTGATGCTGCAGCATCTAGAAGAGCACAGGTGGTTTAATAACTAGCGGATCCCGTGCATCAACCAGACAAGAAAAGGTAGTGTAAGACACAGAGTAGGTATTAAATTGTTTCTCAGGCCCCTCTTGCACATGGGAAGATTCATGTACATGAAGACAAGACATTATCTGAAAAGTTTATTGTTAAACTGTATCTTATACAGGCACATTATAAGAGGTGGTACAGAGATTCATCCAATAAGAATCACACATTACATAATATAAAAATGAAAAGGGAATAACAAAATCCATATACGAAGGCTTTCTGGAACAAAAGACATTCCTCTCCATCTGTGCCTTGTGGACCAGAAGACAAACTCAATGAAGCCCTCTTTCACAATCTCCATCTCCCCCTTGCACTCCAATACACGAGTAGCTATCGGTATCATAAAAGCAGATGTTAATATACAGAGAGAGAAAGACCGAGACAAGTCAGACTGAGCCTATTATTTTTTATATATTTTAGAAAAACCTGCAAAAGGGAGGAAGGGGAAAGAAGTCTGTGCTCTCTTTTGGAGAGTGTGGAAGGCTCTAAAGCTGTGACCTGAACAGAGTGGTGCATCTTACGCCGCAGCCATAGCAAGATGATTCAGAGCTAATGCCTGCTCCAAGTCCCTTCAGAATCACACCAATGGCTGACACAGATGCTGCTGACCCTGAGCTGGTGCGTCTGCCAGGCCAGGTCTGTGAAGATGTTGAGTCGTTGAGCAAACGACAAACGCAGATCTGGCGAATCATGAGTCGCCGCCTGTGATAGATCCAGACCAGTTCTGATCTGGGTGACAGTGAGTCATCATTACTTGGGTTTGTTATTTCTGCCATCTTTTATTTTCTATGTTCTATTCTCTATTATTACTTGCAGTTTTAATTCTGATTCACTGCAAGTAACAACTTAAAAATGCAAATTTTTAATTGTATTACTTAGCATCTCTAATAATCTCTCACAGAGATGTTTCTAATAGTTCATTCATTTTTCTTCATTTTAGAAAATGTTAAAAGAGCAAAGCAGTTCATGCAATCTACACGATTCTGATCCAGTGCCTGTCCAAGTTCTATCTGAGATTAAGTTCAGACGCCGTTCTTGTTGAGTCTGAGCCAGGGTTTCTGATCAGGTCAACACAGGTCAATGCAGATCCAGCCACTCCAGAGTTGTTGCCTGTGTCAGATTCATCAGATTCGTCCGAATATACTTTATATTTTAAGAGAATATACTTATACTTAAAGGGGTGGTTGACTGTTTTTTTTCTAGGCTTGATTGTGTTTATGGGGTCCAGTCTAACATGTGTTAATGCTTCGTTAAAAAAAAACCAACACATTATTTTTCACATAATTTACCTTTATTCTACACCGCTCTCTCCCTTCCCCAATAAACGCTCTGATGATTTCCTGGTTTTAAAAAGCCACTCCCTCAGAAATACACGATTGGCTTAGATTGGTTATCTGGCCCAGTGTGTTGTGATTGGCTAAACCACCAGTGCTCGTCTAAATGTCACGCCCCTCACCTCAGTGGCATGTGCTCCGGTTGTATTGTAAACAGCGGCCTCATTAATATCGCTTATCAATTTGAGCCCGATTGAGGCGCAGAGGGTATTAGTGAAGAGGATTGTGCAGAACCTGTGCAAGCACGGCTCTTAATGGTATGTTTTTTTGTTGTCTCATACTTTTAGATATGCTGTTATTTGTAAATGCTACTGCTTATGTTAGCTTTTAATTTATGGTTTTATCCTGATTAAAGCTTTAATACAGTATGGCAACCGCACCCTCCTCATAACTATGTGAAAATAAGTGTATAATTGGAACAGTTCATTGTTCGATCTGAATGAGAGAAAGAGAGAGAGAGATGCAGAGCGTGTGCAGAGCGGGTGAACACGAGGAACAGGATTAAGAACCGCTGCTTTAGAACATTGATTTTGAAACTTGTGAATGTATTAGAATCGTTAGAAGACAGAATCGTGATTCATATATGAATAGATTTTTACGTGCACCCCTAGTTTTCTCTTCCTCTTCTCTAAAGCAGTGCAACATGGCCCCGTCCCCTTTGTTGCATGTTCCCAGGGGCGGAGTTTATCTGGGTTTGTGACGTCACAAACAGTATTTCTGTAATTCTCGTGTTTTGTAACTTTTTTTTTTTCCATGAAGATGCTGACATGGCATTAAAATATGTATTCTGGCATTAAAATCTGTCAAATCTGCTGACATGCCATTAAAATCTGTAATCTGTACTACCACTACTTAAAATTTTTATAAATGCAATTAGTTGAATTGAAGAGGTTTTTTTATTTTTTTTTACTTTAATTATTAATTTTAATTAAAGGACTTTTATCTTTATTTGTACATTCACAATTGCTTCTATTGTCTTTGAAATATGGTTAAAGTGCTCCTCTTCTCTAAAGCAGTGCAACATGGCCCCGTCCCCTTTGTTGCATGTTCCCAGGGGCGGAGTTTATCTGGGTTTGTGACGTCACAAACAGTATTTCTGTAATTCTCGTGTTTTGTAACTTTTTTTTTTTCCATGAAGATGCTGACATGGCATTAAAATATGTATTCTGGCATTAAAATCTGTCAAATCTGCTGACATGCCATTAAAATCTGTAATCTGTACTACCACTACTTAAAATTTTTATAAATGCAATTAGTTGAATTGAAGAGGTTTTTTTTATTTTTTTTTACTTTAATTATTAATTTTAATTAAAGGACTTTTATCTTTATTTGTACATTCACAATTGCTTCTATTGTCTTTGAAATATGGTTAAAGTGTACTGCTGAATGTACAGACAAGCAATTAATGCGAACTAAAATATAATTTAATGCTGATTACATTTGCAGTATTATATAATTAAATACATTTGTAATTATTTTTTTAACATTTGTAATTTATATTTGCAATTTAATATATTTAAAATGTATTTCAACAGTCTAATAAAGTCTATTTTAATTAAAACACTTATGTATTTTGTAATGTATTAAGTGTTCTGATTAAAAGTAAATGTATTTCAATTTAAATTTAATTTAAATTAAATTTAGTTTTAATGATTGTTACTGGATCTTAATTTAGAATGAATATTAAAACGTAATATTTGATAAACTTAAATTACAAGTGTGCTTTACAACACTATAAACATAGTTTTTCACCTAATTTATTACAATCTTGTTTTATTATTAGACTACAGATATTAATTCTGAGTTCATAGCAGTGATAAACATGCCATTTAAAACATTATTCAATATCTACAACACTTTCATCTTTATCTACAGACATTTGATCATCTTTAATTCTATTATGTGCATTTTGTGTTAAATAGTCATATAAATACTTACAGGTGCATTTCAATAAATTAGAATGTCGTGGAAAAGTTCATTTATTTCAGTAATTCAACTCAAATTGTGAAACTCGTGTATTAAATAAATTCAGTGCACACAGACTGAAGTAGTTTAAGTCTTTGGTTCTTTTAATTGTGATGATTTTGGCTCACATTTAACAAAAACCCACCAATTCACTATCTCAACAAATTAGAATATGGTGACATGCCAATCAGCTAATCAACTCAAAACACCTGCAACGGTTTCCTGAGCCTTCAAAATGGTCTCTCAGTTTGGGGAAGACTTCTGATCTGACAGTTGTCCAGAAGACAATCATTGGCACCCTTCACAAGGAGGGTAAGCCACAAACATTCATTGCCAAAGAAGCTGGCTGTTCACAGAGTGCTGTATCCAAGCATGTTAACGTAACAAAGTTGAGTGGAAGGAAAAAGTGTGGAAGAAAAAGATGCTCAACCAACCGAGAGAACCGCAGCCTTATGAGGATTGTCAAGCAAAATCGATTCAAGAATTTGAGTGAACGTCACAAGGAATGGACTGAGGCTGGGATCAAGGCATCAAGAGCCACCAGGATATTTTTCTTACAAAAACGCATAGATTCGCTACAGGAGGCCTTTGTTCACCCCCCGGTGCCATGAGAGACACTTTTTTTATGGATGGGTGATTTTTATTTAAGTTCTTTTGGACTGATGCATGCAACACCCGCTGAGTGGCATTAAACAGCTTGAAAGATCAAAGACAATTTTTTATATAACTCCAACTGGATTCGTCTGAAAGAAGAAAGTCATATACACCTAGGATGCCTCGGGGGTGAGTAAAACGCAGCCTAATTTTTATTTTTGGGTGAACTAACCCTTTAAAGCACCCAAAGGGCACTTCTTTTTATAATCACTAAGAAGCTGTCACTTGTCTTAGTTCATCATGATCTCACAAAGTTCTGTTATAACAAATGAAGCTCTCTAAACTGCACAATTAATTTTTGATGCTCTCCATTGTGCAAACACAAATACGCACTGGATAGTTTGGCAGATCTTGAAATGAGGGTGCTTAGCACCCTCTAGAACCCCTGTAGAACTGGGCCTGTATGAAATATTGTTACACTGAATGACATTTTAGTGGTTGTAAATCATAGTAGAAATGTATGTATGTAAATAAAAGTTTTTTTTTATTAATATATAAAATATACTTTTATTAACATTTATAGCATAGAGGTTACCTGCAAGTAAGTCTATAGATTTCTTCTGGTGTGTGCAGCAGCTGGTACATTTTCTTCTTTGACCCAGACCTTGATCTTTGCTTTCTCTGTTTACAGTCAAAAGCTGCAATAATAAACAATGTCTTTATTAGAAACTGTACAAACAAAATAAGGGCATTTTAAAAAGCACACCATAGGTTTTCACCTATGACAACATTGAAGTATTCTTACATGTTTAGCAAAATATGTTTAAATAACTTTTAATCCAAAGGGGTTCACACCTTTCATGAGTAATGTAAATGTTATTACCCTTGTGGTGGCCGACTGGTAGCCATATTGAGATCACATGACCAGCCGAATAACACAGTAACCCTCTATTATTAGACATTTGATTGTGAATAACTTAAATCAAATGATAACAATACTTCTACAATGCCATCATGCAGCAACTATAATCTGAAAGACCATCAGGTGTTAAGAGTAAATGTCTGCTACCAAAAGCACCTGAATCAGATTATCAAAAACAATTATATATTTTTTTAAGTTACTTGTTCAGTTACTTCCATGTTACTTGTTATGAGAAATTGGCACAGTCAAAGCAAAGTTTAGTAAAGGGAGTTAGCATGTGACATGCATTCTGCAGTAGATGGTAGATGAAAGTAGACGGTGAGGTGCAGCATACTTCATAAACAGGAAGTCAAATGTAAGTACACAAAAGAATTTACATAGGAAAAAAGAAAGATACATACTAGTTCCGTCCAGAAGAGCTTTTTTCTTTCTATGTGCATATGCCCTCAAATGATTGGAGAGACTAACACCACTGTGGAATGTGGTATTACAGTGCACACACACTTTTCTATTGAGTTCACTTTTTTCTGTAAAAGAAACACAATATATAAAATTCAACACTTAGTTATTATAGATACTGTAATACATGTCAATGTACTCATGTTCAATTCATTAAAGTTCAGGCCTCTCATTAAAGGATTATTTAACAGTAGCAATCTGCCTATATTTGGAGATGTATATTTGATTTATATTATTATATTTATATAAAATATGTTAATGTATGGTAAATATATACCACAGACTGAATTTTTATGGACCCTTTTCACAGAAGATTATGACACGAAAATCGTAACTATTGTTTTTTATATAAAAATATATATATTATATTATATATTTTATGTTATTTTACATTTATAAGATTATACTTTGTGTTAAATTACAACAATGCACAAGGGTGTTTCTAATACAATGGCTAATGAAGTTAGGGCTGCCCGATTATGGTAAAAATCATCATCACGATTATTTTGGTCAATATTGTAATCACGATTATTTGACATGATTATGAGTGGGCCACATGAGCAAAACTTTACAGGTGCATCTCAATAAATTAGAATGTTGTGGAAAAGTTCATTTCAGTAATTTAACTCAAATTGTGAAACTTGTGTATTAAATAAATTCAATGCACACAGACTGAAGTAGTTTAAGTCTTTGGTTCTTTTAATTGTGATGATTTTGGCTCACATTTAACAAAAACCCACCAATTCACTATCTCAACAAATTAGAATATGGTGGCATGCCAATCAGCTAATCAACTCAAAACACCTGCAAAGGTTTCCTGAGCCTTCAAAATGGTCTCTCAGTTTGGTTCACTAGGCTACACAATCATGGGGAAGACTGCTGATCTGACAGTTGTCCAGAAGACAATCATTGACACCCTTCACAAGGAGGGTAAGCCACAAACATTCATTGCCAAAGAAGCTGGCTGTTCACAGAGTGCTGTATCCAAGCATGTTAACAGAAAGTTGAGTGGAAGGAAAAAGTGTGGAAGCAAAAGATGCACAACCAACCGAGAGAACCGCAGCCTTATGAGGATTGTCAAGCAAATTCGATTCAAGAATTTGAGTGAACTTCACAAGGAATGGACTGAGGGTGGGGTCAAGGCATCAAGAGCCACCACACACAGACGTGTCAGGGAATTTGGCTACAGTTGTCGTATTCCTCTTTTTAAGCCACTCCTGAACCACAGACAACGTCAGAGGTGTCTTACCTGGGCTAAGGAGAAGAAGAACTGGACTGTTGCCCAGTGGTCCCAAGTCCTCTTTTCAGATGAGAGCAAGTTTTGTATTTCATTTGGAAACCAAGGTCCTAGAGTCTGTAGGAAGGGTGGAGAAGCTCATAGCCCAAATTGCTTGAAGTCCAGTGTTAAGTACCCGTTTACCAAGAAATTTTGGAGCACTTCATGCTTCCTTCACACTGCCAAAAGCACCAAAAGTTGGTTAAATTACCCTGGTGTTGGTGTGCTTGACTGGCCAGCAAACTCACCAGACCTGAATTCTCTATGGGGTATTGTCAAGAGAAAAATGAAAAACAAGAGACCAAAAAATGCAGATGAGCTGAAGGCCACTGTCAAAGAAACCTGGGCTTCCATACCACCTCAGCAGTGCCACAAACTGATCACCTCCATGCCACGCCGAATTGAGGCAGTAATTAAAGCAAAAGCCCTACCAAGTATTGAGTACATGTACAGTAAATGAACATGCTTTCCAGAAGGCCAACAATTCACTAAAAATGTTTTTTTTTATTGGTCTTATGAAGTATTCTAATTTGTTGAGATAGTGAATTGGTGGGTTTTTGTTAAATGTGAGCCAAAATCATCACAATTAAAAGAACCAAAGACTTAAACTACTTCAGTCTGTGTGCATTGAATTTATTTAATACACGAGTTTCACAATTTGAGTTGAATTACTGAAATAAATGAACTTTTCCACGACATTCTAATTTATTGAGATGCACCTGTATGTTATACAATATGTTACATTTCAGACTCTTGGAAACTAGAAATTTAACTGTCAGGAAAAATAATCATTTATCATGTATTGACCAGCACCAAAAAGTCTACTTTTAGGATTTGAAGTACTAAAAGTGCACATTCCATACAATTAAGCACATTTCTTTTCTCAAGGGAATTGTGCTAATTAATGATGCTCTATTTACCAGAAATGTGCAGAAGACACTCATACATATTCTTCAGGTAGTTGTGAACCCTTTGTAAAACTAACCGAAACAGACAGTACCATATTAATTAGCTGCTAAGAAGCTAATTTAATTTATTAAAGTTAATTTATTTCAATACAAAAACCGACTGTAATACCTGAGAAGGGCATTAATGCTTGACAGACAACTTTTTCTGAGATGTTATTAAGAATAGTGAGCCAATACAGCAGTACTGCACATCAAAACAGCATGACTTCTGAAACGCTGACAGCCCTGAAGTCAAGTAAAGAGTTGCAGGCCTGTATTTTAATGCTCTTGACAGCTCATAATAAAGCTAAAACACCTTTATACATAAGATTTCCTCTTCTTTTATTGGTTGACATAGCCTACGCTGTAGCCTATTAAAGCAGACAGTTGCATAGTGTTAATGGATGAGACACGGACTACATTATCTTTGCACTGAAAGCAGTGGAAGTATCTTGGTCACAGGCAATGATCTGATAACTCGCTGCGGTTATTTGATAATAGGGGCCAGATTCCAGTCTTGGTTATTTATATAACCTTCATTAATAAGACTTTTCTGCAAAGCTTCTTAAGGGGCATGATCCCGGGACAGATCCTGGAGCAGCCCACAGTTAAGTGCCTCGCTTATGGCCACAACAGAAGAGGAAATCTCTCTCTCTTAGTCACTTCAGCCTGGAAACCAAACTGGAATCTGTGTGTCAGAAGCCTATAGTCAGACCTACAAGAAGAAGGTAATTAAAATTCACACATTCTTTTAGATTTAGATTTTTATTTTACAATAAAGCAGTGCAAAACATCACTAAGTCACAATTTACCCTTTGTTAAACTCCACCCTCTTTCTGTTAACATCTAACAGTTGCAACTTTTTTTTTTAGAATAGGGAGTTTATATTTCTCAATTCTAGGGGAAAAAACAATTAGGAGATATAAACTTAAAATTGCAAGAAAAAAGTCTTAAATATGAGATAAAGTTGCAATAACCTTTGTGTATTTATTTATTTTAATGGTAGGAACTGGTTTCTGTCCCATAAAATTGTTAAAAACAAAAGGGATATTATTCTTATATTATTCTACGTGGGCTGTAATAAATGACAATTTTAACCACAATTGAACTCAGAGGGAAACGTCTCTCAACAGAAGCCATGAAAAGAAAAAAGTGTTATCTTTCCACACATTAATAATGAAAATAAATATACACCCTACAGGACACTCAATAATGCAAATGTGACACATAATAATACACATTTCATGTTGAGATTCATAATCTAAACATCGCTAATTTGAATAAAAACATGAACAATAAGCAGTTAAAATGTAAACGTATTTTGAAATGTCACTCTCTTGTGTTTATACTGCTTATTTGGGTTTATACAACACTGTAAAATTCCATGTAAAACATACAGACAAAGAAAACAAACAGTACATCCATAGTCTTACATTAGAAAAACAAAAAACAGCAACAGTTGCTAAAATAGGATTGGTTAGATTGTATTGAAGGTGGTGCTTAGATTAGATTATCAGTTTAGTAAAGAAAAAATGCATTGGTGTAATTTGAGCAAAGGTCTAATTGCTGCTACAGCATATTTGTTTTTCTAACCCCAGAATTGAGAACAGTCCTGGGAAAAACAGTTTCCTTCAGCACATTTATAATGTCAGGCAAAAAAAAAGTGTACAACTTCATGCTCACACATTCAAAGGAAGGTTTTAAATACATAATTAGGGTTCAACACACACAAACCTGTTGCACTATAAGAACATTAACAGTAAACACTACACCCAGAAAATCTATGACTGTATCCTTGGGCTGCCAGACACGGTTTTCACCCAGCCACAAGTACTGTGTGAAGTGGTTGGGATTATTTAGTTTAAAAAGAGAGAGGATGAGAGAGAATCCAATAAAGAGGAATGATTAATGAAGGAGATAAGTGGAGTAGAAGCATTCGGAGGTGATTTTGGGACACAGGCACTGTGGTGAAGTTACGCAGCAGGGTGGATGTTGAAGGCTAGCGAGAAAGACGTGAAGTGTTTCAGAGAGCGTGTGATCAATTCAATGAGTTACACCTTATTAAAGTCAATTAACTGCACAGAAAACCCTCCTGGAACTCATGAAAACACATCAGGTGGAGGTATAGCGCAATATAGATTTCTCCCAAGCCAAAAAAAAAAGTTTTTTAAACACACTTTAAATGTAAAACAAAGTGGACATATTCAGGCCTAGCCATTAAATGATGCCTTGGAACATTCTAGCACTCATAAACGTTTTTAGTTTAGGTATTTAAGTGAACCCACAAGAAATGTAATTGTTTTTTTACACACTATCTCATATAAATAGCTTTGTTTCCAACATATTTGTCCTTTGCTTGTGTGTGAAGTGTGTCTGTTAACAAAGTATAAAAATTAGGAAATCTCCAAACTCAGATTATTAGTGGCCTACAGTTTGATGGTAACTGAGAACTTGCATGAGGTTTTCAGAGTATTTAAATATCAAGTATAGCCTCTTGGTTTTCCGGAGAAAGCTCTTGAGATAAAAGGTAAGGCATAGCTACTATGGTCAGGTGATTTTTAATACTGATGTATGCATCCCTTTGAAAATCAATCTCATTACGCTCGAGAGCTTGGGCCTTTGATATTCCTAATTTGTTGTTGACGTGAACAAGAATTTATTTGTTGGTAAGACAGGGCAGTATTTACAAAACCCAACTTTAATATATTCTGTTTATCTGTCATTACGAGGCTGATGAATATTTGTTCAGAACACATTTTTTAAATTCCGCTCAGTGTACTGTGTGTCAAGTTTATGAAAGAAATAGCAATGCGTTTGTCCTGTATATGATATTTGCAACCAATGAATCATTGATATACAGTAGATGAAAGTACTTGAAGACATCTGTCTGTCTATTAATCTATCTACTTATCCATCCATCCATATATCTATACCCATCTATCAACCTACCAGTAAAAATCTTGCATTTGAAAGGAAATATTCCAGACTGATCAAAATCATTGAGTCACAGAGCTGGAGATTAAACAACATAAATTACTGTGATTTGAATCTGTGGTGCAGGACATAAAAACATCTGCCTGGCTAAAATCACCACAGGCATAACAGACTCCAGCCAAATGCTTTCACAGGGACAGTCAGTCTTAAACCTCATTAAGGAACACAAGTGTCAAGACTCCGGCTACGAGATGCTTTTCCCACCGTGCGTCGCCTCAGGCAGAAGAGGAACATAACCACCCAGCATCTGATGAAGACAGGAGTCTTAGAGATGGACATTGTGATGTCCTTAATGACCATCCCCGCAGGGCACTTGGACGGATGGATGGATGGACAGAAAGGACTTGCCAGCAGGCCAAATGAGCAGAGAAGAAAAAAATCAGCTGCAATAAACTTGTAATGAACGCAAGCTGTGTCCCTCAGGCCAAGTTGGGCCACTGCCGTTGTCTCGAGCAGAAAGGGGATGTGAACAGTATTGAATACGTTGTCCTGGTGCAAGTCCACAACTGCACAAATATGAAGCAGGGGTGTTTTCTCAGACAAGGTGAGGGATGCAGTGCACTGTAAAAAAACAAACCAAAAAAAAGATTTTTAGAAGTTTTAAATAAAACAGATATTATTATAGTATAAGAAAATACTGTATTAGCTTTTCTACTTCAAACTAGCAATTTTGGAGTGAAAACTGTTTCCACATGAATAAAATAAAAATTACACAGAATAATACAAATTAAATAGAATTTGAAATAAATATAAAAATGGCATTTATAATAAAATAGAATAGAACACAGACTTTCATAGTATATGTAGTAGTCACTTTCATTTCATGGTACTTATTTTTAAAGTGCATTATAAATTATGCATTTGACTATTTTACAAAAAAGGTCTTGCAATTTTCATGAAATCCATCAACTACATTTTTCTCACCATTCCACGGCTGCCATGTGATGTTTGAAACACATTAGAGTCCTTCAGCAGAAACTTGACCATGAAGAGAAAAGAGAATATCTAATGCGTGGACTCGCTACTAGGCGTGAAGCTAAACAGTCAAATGATTTGTCTCTAATTTCATGGCTTTTGCCGATAGATTTGTCTCATTCTAGCTACAGTAAATGACAAAAGAATTGACTTATGAACCCAATCTAGTGACTAAAGATTCCCGTGATTGTCAACTTTAAGGGAAATCATTGCCTCTGAGGGTCTCCATGGAAAGAAAGCCACAACACGTCCTCAGAAATTCAATCAATACAGACCAGCCATTCCCTTTTAAATGATCTCTCCCAGGGAAGGCAGCTGTGTGCCGAACATAATGCCATTTACAAATTCCAGCTCTCTAATCTCATCCGGGTGACACCTCTGAGGTAAAAACCAGGTTACACCGAGTTCAGTGCCAGGCCAACCTCACCTCGCAGGTCCTAAATCCTCACATTTAGGAAATGTTCTTGCTCCCAGTCTCCTAAGACCAGCCTTTTCCCTCACAAGCTCTTAGCTGTTTCTGGGGGCTGTTTCACAGCTATTTTCCAGCGCAGTGGCTTCTGTATAGCACTTAGATTCTCTCATACCACACCACAGCCCTCCTAATGCTTCATGTGCCGTTTGCTGTTTCCACAGTGACTTCTCGCACCATTCTACCAAAAATGTTGCGGTAATGCTGCGAGCAACAGAGCACCGTGTGTTAATTTACAAGCAGTTGGTCCAACTCAGGAACATTCATTATGAACACCACAACCAATTGGAAAATGAAGGATGACTGCGCCTTTAGCATGGCATACAGGATTCTCACCCAGCCGCAGATTAAATTGTTGGTGTGAAGTGGTTGGGATTATTTAGTTTAAAAAGAGAGCGGATGAGAGACAATTCAATAAAGAGAAATGATTAATGAAGGAGATTAATGGAGGAGAAGTTAATTTTTGGAGCGTGTGGTAATGTCTGTAGGAAACACTGTAGGAAATGTCTTGGATGACGTAAATGATGAAAAACTACCAACAATCAACTTTATTATTTACTTGAGTGGACGTACCATACTGAACTTTCAAGAACAGAAGTAAGGCATCTCGATGCAGCTTTTCTACTGTGACATACTCAGATTTGAGCCAACAAGCACAGAAGGTGAGTCAGTTGGGTTGATGGATGTTTTTGAGTTCCCATACTGTAGGCTTACATTGAGAAGAAAAAAAAAGGTATTCTGGTTCAGTCCAAAGACATCTAGCATAGCCTACCTGGAGAGAGTTATCCATTAGCATTAGCATTAAAAAAGACATCATGTCAGCACTCTGCATTCTTTAGGTGCCATTACTCAATTACAGTCCCAGACTCTTTACTAGACACAATCCTGAGCAGACAAGGACAAAACATTTCTCCAGAACAAACATCTATAATATCAAGCAATATTGCGATTATATGCTTTTGCTTGCAAGAAATTTCATTTGACCTTGGTTTAGTCACATTCACTTCTTCCCAGCATGCACTGGAGCATGAATAATTAATACGGATAAATCGTTTGTCCATTTACTGACTTATCGTTTGTCCATTTACTGACTTTACTTACATTGTTGCTGTTGATTTTGTAGTCACATTGAGTAGTAGCATGTTGTCTTGTCTGGAGATGAGTTTGCTCATTTATATAAAATGATAATTTCATTGTTACCTTTTCATAATGTGTTTAATGTAAAGTCTTGAGGTCCGTATCTGACATCTTTGAATATTCTACATGCTTAAAACAAGCACTTTGCTCTCAACTGACATGAATATTTCTTATAAACACAAGATGAATATTATCCATTAAAATGAATATCTATCCATTTTAAAAAACATTAAAAACCATTAATGGTTTTTAATGATATGGTATCTATTAATTAAACATAAAAAAACTCAAGCTGACACAACAACAGAAATCTCGGAGATACTTTATCTAAATAGGTAATTGTTACATTGTTACATTCTATCAATTAAATAAAAAGATTCATAGAACTCATTAAGTTAATATGAAATGTTGTTCAAATTACTGCTTTCCAGTGTAAAGGGTGGATGGACACGGCTTAGGAAAAAACATTAACCTGGAAGGACTCATATAAAATTCTAAGTGTTATTCCATGAGATGATGCCACAAATATTTGTTTTGGTTTTAAATTGCATTTACATTGCTATTTCATAAAGATACATCTTCAAGTACAAATATAACTAGATACATAGCTAGTTCTTTTTAAATAAAGCTACAGCACAATGTAATCCGCAGCTCAGAGAAAAAAGCTGGTGTCATGAATACTGCATCATTCCTGTACCGAAGCAGGACAGGAGAATAAGGAACCAAAATGTAATGTGTGTGTGTGTGTGTGTGTGTGTAATGTCATTGACCCTCTGTTCCACTCTACATCTGTAATGGTCTGCTAGGTCAAAAGTAGACAGTTGCTACATACCATCACAAATGATCATAACCCTCTTAATGGTGCAATGGGTCCCAATTACACCCAACAATATGACAGCTGCTGCAACATTGCACATACATACACACACACACACACACCCTTCATTATAGAAGAGAGACTGCTGGCCCTTCCAACAGTGCCCACAATAGGCATTCACACACACTCCATCTCTTCTCATACGCACACACCTTCATCTGATAGCAGAAAGCAGAGAGAGGAGATTGTTAGCATTGAGGTCATCCGGGAGGCCAGTGTCTCAGTGTCGAGGTAATCCCAACAGAATAGACTCTAAAACACATTCTCCACTGTATACAATTAAAGTGTATCAGAACGGCAGCTT
>NW_015505304.1:1254212-1258774 GCF_001515645.1 Sinocyclocheilus grahami
TGTGTGTGTGTGTGTGTGTGTGTGTAATGTCATTAACCCTCTGTTCCACTCTACATCTGTAATGGTCTGCTAGGTCAAAAGTAGACAGTTGCTACATACCATCACAAATGATCATAACCCTCTTAATGGTGCAATGGGTCCCAATTACACCCAACAATATGACAGCTGCTGCAACATTGCACACACACACACACCCTTCATTATGGAAGAGAGACTGCTTGCCCTTCCAACAGCTCTCGCAATACACATTCACACACTCCATCTCTCTCACATGCACAGACGCACACACCTTCTTCTGATGGCAGAAAGCAGAGGAAGAAGATTGTTAGCAGAGAGGTCATCCGGGAGGCCAGTGTCTCAGTGTCGAGGTAATCCCAACAGAATAGACTCTAAAACACACGGCTCCACTGTATACAATTAAAGTGTATCAGAACGGCAGCTTCGTCCATCTAAAATCTGGCCACAATGTCACATCACAAGCTTTCCAATTACGGCCATCATTTTCATAAATATTTGGACAAACTAATTATTTGACTTGAGAACACTGACACTGGTTATGGTATTTTTGTTTGTCAGAAAAGAAATCGGTTCAATCTAAGATTTGTTTAGAAACTTTCCAACTGTAGAGCATTACTGAAAAAATTCAAATTAAGGGCTCTCTGATGACACAAGGCTACGCATGTTCTGTGGAGAAAAGTAAAAGCTTTTTTGGTTTATTGTCTTCTTAATTAATATTCTTTAAGAATACAAGCTTTGTGGCCAGAGTCCAACAGGGCCGACGGATCACAGATTATTATTTTTCTTGAACTAATCAACTAAATATGAATTGCACAGTTTGAGACCCAGTGGAATATGTATAACTGCTGGCAGTGTTTTAAAAATCCCAGTTTTTATTCTACTTGCTTTTTTGGATAGATATTATTCATCCCAGTAGGCGTAAGCTGCCTCTTTTTTTTATTGATAATTTTTGACTGGAACTGAAGACTTCATCTTAACTTACTAAAATATATATTTCATAATTTTATAATGACAGAGAGACATTTAGGAATCTTTTTTTTGTCATGATGATGGTGTCTCAGTGGACAATTAACCTATCGGTAAGCCCCGCCCCCCTTAGTTACTGTTGCAAACTCAGACAAACAAAGGAGTTGCTAACTGTCTTACATTGACAGCTGTCAGTGTGAAAACCTTGTCCCTATATCTTTTTGATAAATTTTGGACACAGAAGGACCACCATTCAAGTGGGACTTAAATATGCCATGGAGGGATATATAAAAGATTTTAAAATAAATATTGTGGGTATTCATTTGGAAGCGAGGGTTTACAGATCACAATGCAAGCGGGAGAAGTCTCATGTTACGGTCGTCACAATTGCAGATGAAAAAATCCTGGATCAACACTGTTCATGTACCACAGGGTAAGACTATATTAGTTTACATTTAACCAGTTTAATATGAAGAGAAAGTCCTGAAATGTCGTTTATGTGTTTTTGCCCTACACTGTACAAGACGTGAGAACAGTTCGCTATTTAGGTTTGTACGTTAGCATGGACTCACTAACTTTAACGTTAGCTAGCTTTAGCCAGAGATACCTTGCTGAAGTACAAGATGACATTAACGTACTGCTTGAGCAGATGAAAATTGAAACTTAATGAGAGTATGACAACCAGAAAATTAATGTTTTTGTCTTCATTGGGATTGGTGAATGCTTAGGGACAGTTTGCTCTATTTTGTTTGGGTTTAGGAAATAGAATAAAATAAATTCCATTACCTATCCTCTCAGGATACCTGGAATCAGTGTTACAAGGACTCCAGGCACATTGTTTTTCCATTCTTGAAGCATAAACCCTATAAAAACGATGCAATAGCCCCGTTCCCTTTAGTTACTGTTGCTCCCTCGGACAAACAAACAGAGTTGCTAACTGTCTTACATTGACAGCTGTCAGTGTGAAAACCTTGTCCCTATATCTTTTTGATAAATTTTGGACACAGAAGGACCACCATTCAAGTGGGACTTAAATATGCCATGGAGGGATATATAAAAGATTTTAAAATAAATATTGTGGGTATTCATTTGGAAGCGAGGGTTTACAGATCACAATGCAAGCGGGAGAAGTCTCATGTTACGGTCGTCACAATTGCAGATGAAAAAATCCTGGATCAACACTGTTCATGTACCACAGGGTAAGACTATATTAGTTTACATTTAACCAGTTTAATATGAAGAGAAAGTCCTGAAATGTCGTTTATGTGTTTTTGCCCTACACTGTACAAGACGTGAGAACAGTTCGCTATTTAGGTTTGTACGTTAGCATGGACTCACTAACTTTAACGTTAGCTAGTTTTAGCCAGAGATACCTTGCTGAAGTACAAGATGACATTAACGTACTGCTTGAGCAGATGAAAATTGAAACTTAATGAGAGTATGACAACCAGAAAATTAATGTTTTTGTCTTCATTGGGATTGGTGAATGCTTAGGGACAGTTTGCTCTATTTTGTTTGGGTTTAGGAAATAGAATAAAATAAATTCCATTACCTATCCTCTCAGGATACCTGGAATCAGTGTTACAAGGACCCCAGGCACATTGTTTTTCCATTCTTGAAGCATAAACCCTATAAAAACGATGCGCGCTTCGGATCTTCTAATGTTTCTCTATGGCGCTGAAAACCTACAGATGTCCGACTTCCGCTCCCCGTGCAACTGATACTCGACTGCCATTGGCTAGTCTGCATTCGAGGGGAGGGGCTTACCGATAGGTCAATTGGGCAGGTAAAGCCTTCTATGCATCTCTGTTGAAACATGAGATTAAAACAATATTCCACATTCAATACAACTTAAGCTTCATGCCACAAATGATGATGCTTTCCACTAAAATAATCATCACTCAATTAGTACAAACGAAAATCGTGTTTACAGTAAATGTATCAACAGCATGATGTAACTATTAACTTAGTACTGTTTGCATGGAGCAATACATAGCATAAAGAGTTTAATGCCAAGACTAAAATATTTTCTTTTGTAAACAACAGAATGTCACAACTTCTTTTGATGCAAATCTTTAAGGGCAAACAGAGTTTTTGTGCCCTTGAAAGGCACTTTTGGAAGAGTATGCAATTTTAGGGGAATTTCAAACAAAAATGAACAACTGAATCCTTTCATAAAGGGCCCTTCCACAAGGATACGAGTGATGGTCACTTTACGGAAACAATATCTGCAAAGTTATGATGCTGAAAGTTCAATGTAAAGGGAGATATTGTCTTTTTAAATTATGGCAGTTTGATGCCTACAAATACAGCTCGTAGGGACTACAAGAAGTTACTTCCCGAGTTGGTGACATCACAAACCCTGAAATTTACATGAACCCCACCCCCGGGAACATGCAATAAAGGGGCGAGGCCATGTTGTGCTGAGTTGTTGCCATACCGTCAAAACTAGGGGTGCACGAAAAAAATCTATTCATATATGAATCGTGATTCTGTCTTCTAACGATTCTAATAGATTCACAAGTTTCAAAATCAATGTTCTAAAGCAGCGGTTCTTAATCCTGTTTCTCACATCTCCCTGTTCTGCACACGCTCTGCATCTCTCTCTCTCTCTCCTTTTTTTTTTTAAATGAAGCATTAACACATGTTATACTGCACCACACAGTCAAGCCTAGAAAAAAAACCTACTCCTAAATGTAATGTAGAAAATTTATATTTTCTGTAAAGCTGCTTTGCAACGATTGGTATCGTGAAAAGCGCTATACAAATAAACTTGAATTGAATTGAATAGCAAAACAAGTACACACACACGCACAAAGAAAATATTTTGAACAATGTGCTGGTTGCTCATTTAATACAATAACAATACATTTAGACTACATGCAAAAAGCAGTATAAAATGCAGCATAAAATGGTCACAAATTATGAAAACAATGGATTTGTGTGACAAGTTAAGTGGTTGCTGCTAATCTTCATGGGTGCGATCAGTGTGAACTCCAGAACCGAATCAGTCAAGTTTATGAACAAATCATTCATTGAAAAGGTTTGACTCATAAGAATGACTCATTCATGAATCAGTCACTGCTAGAATACAAAAAAAGTAAGAAAAAACAAATAGGGAAGTAATGATACATTTTCAAAACTAAATCTTTAGCTTTGATCCTGGAACCTTCTATTAATTTTAACACATTGCTTAACTGTGGTAAAGTGTTTTTACAGATACTGAGAATGGTAACGTAACGTGCCAAGGTGGGAAAAAAAAGGAACATAAGCAGTTTTTCCTCAGTGAATGTGTTAAAATTTTCACCAGATTAGGCAGCACCATTATTCAAATTGAACTAAAGTAATTTCAACTCCAGCTATTATTATCAGGTCGGGTCTTGTCCAATTTTTCCCTTATACTGTAAGGTTACACAAAAATCCGAGGTTCATTTTAAGTGCATTTATCTTGGCGCTAGTGCTGTTAAAGCTTGCCCTTGTGTAGGACAGAGGTAACATGCTAAATGAAAAATAGACAGTGAGTGTGTGTGTGTGTGTGTGTGTGTGTGTGTGTGTGTGTGTGTGTGTGTGTGAACATG
>NW_015505304.1:1259902-1389582 GCF_001515645.1 Sinocyclocheilus grahami
AGACAGTGAGTGTGTGTGTGTGTGTGTGTGTGTGTGTGTGTGTGTGTGTGTGTGTGTGTGAACATGCATGCCCATCTTACACATTAACACTCCCACACTACTGTTCAGATGGCATATTTGTGATTTATAGTACTTAGCATTTCAATATAATGTAGTCAGGTCTGCCTAGCGTGTTTCCAGCCCTCCTGGTGACAGCTTTTCCCTGTTGTAAGATATAAAAAGAGGGACAACATGCTGTGGTCAAATTACTTTCCTCATCACTGCTGCCTTTGAAGTGCAATTGGACATTTTGTCACTTTAGTTTGTGCCGACCATTACATTTGAGATTTGCAGCAAGCAGTGCGAATGTAGAATGACTTTAAGATTCTGCTTAATCTTAAGAATTAAAAATAGCATCGAATGACTCACCCCATGTTCCTACTTACAAATGACATTTGTTCTCTGGCACCAATAGAGCATGTACATTATCTATCTATCTATCTATCTATCTATCTATCTATCTATCTATCTATCTATCTATCTGTCCGTCCGTCCATCTGTCTATGAAATGTGTGTTATTAATGCAATGACAACAATCTAAAACATAAGCATTTCTTATATGAATATTTTTAGAACACATTTTTTTCTCTTCTTTCTAGTAAGTTTTATAAGTTCTTATAGGTTCGTAGAATATTGAGTAAATGGAATAATGTTAAATCAATGTGATTAATTATATATATATTAAATCTCATGCAATGTATCTCATTTAACACATTTACCATTATAGTGATGCACCAATAGAGCATGTACATTATCTATCTATCTATCTATCTATCTGTCTATCTGTCTGTCTGTCTGTCTGTCCGTCCGTCCGTCCGTCCGTCTGTCTATGAAATGTGTGTTATTAATGCAATGACAACAATCTAAAACATAAGCATTTCTTATATGAATATTTTTAGAACACATTTTTTTCTCTTCTTTCTAGTAAGTTTTATAAGTTCTTATAGGTTCGTAGAATATTGAGTTAATGGAATAATGTTAAATCAATGTGATTAATTATATATATATATATTAAATCTCATGTAATGTATCTCATTTAACACATTTACCATTATATGATATTTAATTTTGTTCTGTCTGGTTTCTGTTGCATTCTAGATTCAAAGATCCACAAAGCATCATTTACATTTACATTTAATCATTTAGCAGACGCTTTTATCCAAAGCAACTTACAAATGAGGAGAACAATAGAAGCAATCAGACGAATGAGGGAGCAACAGTATACAAGTGCTGTGACAAGTCTCAGTTAGTCTAGCACAGTACACATAGCTAGGTTATTTTTTAATAGAATGGAATAGAATAGAACAGAGTAGTATAGAATAGGTAAGTGCTAGTATTAGTTCGTAAGGTGCTGGATCACTATCATCTATCTATCTATCTATCTATCTATCTATCTATCTGTGCAGCAATTAACAGCTTTATAAGGACTTGTTCCTTGTATTTAGCATGTTTCAACTCATATTAAGAAAAAATGGGTTGCAAATAAAAAAACCTAGAAAAAATACATAAACAATATTAAAATACATTAAAATAATAAAAATGTACTTGTAAACATTACATCTGTCTATAAATTGGCTTCTGTGTTCAATTTGCTGTTAACTCTTTTCAAATGCTCTTTAAATGTGAGGGTTAAAGAAACAATTAACGTTCATATACACTCTCATACATACACTTAGAAAAAGAACATGTCTCTCACATCTGCAAAAGTGTTTGCTTGGCAAGACAAACAAAACATTTTAGAAACCTTGCAAGCATCATAAAGCCTTTTCACGAATGCCTTTTATTTGCCAAATGCACTGGTGATTTAAATTCCATGGGAACAGGAGTGCGTCACTTTTCTGTACACAGGAGAATAAATGAACCCTAGAAAAGCTTTATCCTTCAATCTAAACAAATGTAAAGCATTATCAGGCAAGAGTGCAGAGAGCTATCATGCTCAGCTGCTGGAGTCAAGCCATCCACCAAAGCGGAGGTCTTTCCAAATCTCAGTGACACGTGTGAACTGATAATTTGCCATTATATGTCATTTAAGAGCACAGGGCTTAGTGAGCAATTTCCTGCTTAAAATCACTCAGATTTTATAATCACATCAGACTCTAAGTACAGTGCAAGTGTGCCCCACTAAGGAAGGGCTGAGCTGTAGTGCTTCATATCTCTGAAGGATCCTTTACCTGGAAAAGGCTGCTGGTTTTACAAACACGTAGAGGGGGGCGCCTGCCGGAGTGTGTAGCTAATGTTGATGGAACAGGAATGTGGGCAATAATTTCCTTTCCACCCTGCAGCTCTTCCTTGTAGCGTGTACATCTCCACAACTCAGCCTCCATTTCATTGAAACACGAACTCCAGAAAAAGAGATAAAAAAAGCAGGATGTAGAACTCGGCCTCGCACACAAACAGACAAAGATGCACACACATTTTCAATTTTGTGATCTCACAATGCAAGTTGACTGCAAGACGGTACATTTTATATTAGGCCTGAATCCAAATGAAATCCCCATCAGATAGAATTTAGAGTTCGCTCCTAAACAGTGCCTAATAGCAGAACATGTAAGAACACTTCAAACACTGCGTGTCCTACCAGCATCTATCCTGGGGATAGTCTTTGATCACTGCAGTACCCTAAAAAGCCTTAATTTCACAAACGCCTATATCATCAAAGGGATGCAACAATTAGCGGCTTTATAAGAGCTCATTCTTTGCACTTTAAGTCACAGCATGTTTTAACGACTTCAATTTAGAGAAATCCACCAGTAAAATGTCAGTTTAAGATTTTGCTTTGTTTATTGAATTTAACAAACTTCATAATTCAATTCAATTCAAGTTTATTTGTATAGCGCTTTTCACGATACAAATCGTTGCAAAGCAACTTTACAGCAAATTAAGTTTCTACAATATTTAGTGGTAGCTGTCAGTTAATGTACATATGGCAGAAATGTACGGAAAAATCAATTAAAGACGTAATTAAACAGACGATGAACACTATTAACAGCAATTATTATATGATGCAATCAAACTTATAGCAAAATGTGGTAGTTCTGTATGTTGTTTCAGTGCTGGCATCATCTGAGGTCCTCTGAAGGACTGTGGTATGTTACAGCAACCTGTGTTGCAAAAAAAAGCAACCACTGTTATTGTACATGCAGTTAAAGTCAATTGGGTCCAAAAACATCAAAATAATGCTGAGGCATTTTCCTTTTCTTTATTTGTACTTGTCCAAAATAGCCTACTGCCTTTCAATGCATGTACAGAAAGCAAGAAAGAAAGAAAGAAAGCAAAAAATGCAATCAGTGTAATGAAAGTCAAAGGGTGTCCTTGTTGGAAATATTGGATGCCATTGACATTCATTGCATGAAAAAAAAGAAAAAGAAAAAAATTAAACGTCTATCCGTGTGTGTGTGTGTGCTGTACAGAAGAGCGTCATACATGTTTGGAACAGCATGTGGGTGAATAAATTTTAAATAAAATAATTTTCCATGAAATTGACTAGCAAAATTGCTTTATATATAATCTTAGTGAGTCTGAAGGTAATCCAGCTAACAACTAGACTGTACAAAAAAACACTACATGGTACAAAGACTCAATGATTTGAATAAATATTCAATAAGACCTTTGATCCTGTCAAAACAAAACATGATGACTTTACCTAAATTAATGCACTGAAATAATAACAAAAAGGTTTGCAGATTAAAAGATCAACTCAGCAGGGGCCATTGGAGACAAGCTGAATATAAGTAATCAGACATTGCAATTAAGAATTGCTCTAGATTTAACGCCGGGGAAAAAAAAGTGATTATCAGCATGGCTCTGTTCCACTCTGCCTCTCTTACAGCCAGAGTATTTCAACTGTAAAGTTACACATCTCAAAGGCTGCATCTCCAATAAAGCAGTAATGAAGTAGTTTTAAAAAATCACTTGATATCTCCAACATCCCGTTGTATGCATTTGATCTGTTCGGCTTCACACAACTTCTGGTTTGAAAGAGAAATAAAATGTTTTGCACAACAGAGGGACCTTCAGTGGCATGTTTGTAGTTCAAGTCAGAGGAGATATAGAGGGGTGTTTGAAAATTGTTGGTGGTAGGGAAGAAAGAGGGAGAGCAAGGGAAAAGGAGAAGGCAAGGCATTGCTATAAATGCAGTGAAAGTCAGTCTCAGATAACTAATTTCTGATTAGTTTTATCTGACGTCTGTATTTATCTTCTCACTTTTTATCTCTTAAATTCTCAACGCCTACATCCAGGTGCGTCTCAGAAAAATCACATTCCTCACACACTGTAAAACCCGGTAAGTTCAGAATACTCAATTTTTGTGGACACCGATTACCTAATACATTTGAAGTAAACCAACTCAAAAATTTTAAGTAAACAATAATTATAAATTACAATTAGTCCAAACTTAAGTTTCTCTTTAATTTTAATATTTGAGTACACTATACTTAAAAGTACTGGTTACCCTAAGTAACGTTTTTAATTAATCCAGACTCAATTATTTTGATGCAAAAATACTTTAATTTCATAGAAATTCTATAACACACACAAACTTGTATGCATGACTCATAGGCTAATGAATTGATCATGCTGAAGTTCAGCATATTAAAAAAAAAATACAAACAACATTAGCTAAAGAATCGATTTATTCAGCCTTACAATTTTTAAAACTTTGTGACTCATTAAGAAATCAGGACATATGTTTGACAGTACATCTCTTACAGAAATGCATCAAACTGAAAGTGACATTGAAAGAAAAGAAAAAAGAAAAAAAAGAAAATAACAAAAAAAGATATAGGTCATATATAATATTTAAAAAGGACATCAAGTCTATCCCATTGAAGACTTACAAAAACATCCAGAAATACTATAATTTATTATCATAAAGGCACATCTCAATTTAAGATTCAGATCAACAAGTTATACTATTTAAAGCACAACTATGAAAAACTGAGGTAGATTTGGAGGGCAAAACATAATATACAAAATGTAAACTTTCATTCAAATACTTTAAACAACAAACCAGTTATTATACTCGGCATCACCAACATGCAAATGTATGAACACAGACACATACATGTGCCTACATACAAGTCTTAACATGGCCAACACATCCTTTAACAGATCATTTTTGAGACGGAGTAGGCAGGGTTTCAGTGGTTTGCCATCATCAAGACCCATCAGTACTTTCTGGATGAAGCTAAAAGTAAGAGAGAGTTTCTTGGGCTAGTCCAAATGCAATGCATAGATCAACCCAAACAACAATACAAATGCATCAGCAAACCTGGGGATATCACTCATCACAACATCATCTTCAACCACGATAGCGGTGCTTGCAGGATTTAAATAAACCGGACATGCTGTGCCTCTGTTGACCACCATGACAAGAGCAACGGGACCGTCTGTGATGTCTGGTTCACCTGCCTCCTCACTCTGGAAGCAGCATAGAGGTTTAAGTGTAACTTAGTACATCAGAAGTAGACAGTAGCATTTATATTGAAGAAGAGTAGCACGTCACTGCTCAACAGGCAATTATATGGGTAGATGTTTCACAAGTTAATTTTCTTGCAATGTATATACAATTTAAATGCTAGATACAGTACCTGCCAAAAGTTTGAAACTAACATTAATGCTTTTGAAAGAAGTTTATTTTGCTCACCAAGGCTGCACTTATTTAATCCAAATACAATTTTAAAAAGTAATATTGTGAAAATTACAAAAACATTAAGAGCATTTTTCTATGTGACTGTTTTAAAATGCAAATTATTCCTGTGAACTGAATTTTCAGCTTAATTACTTCAGTCTTCAGTGTCACACGATCCTTCAGAAATCATTCTAATATACAGATTTGATGCTCAAGAAACATTATCATTGTTGAAAACAGTAATGCTTCTTTAGATTTCTTTGGAAATGGTGAGACTTTTTTTCTGGATTCTTTGATAAAGTTTAATGAACAGCATTTATTTTGTATTTATTAAGTTCCTTTATTAAATTGATTAAATAGAAATCTTTTGTTACATTATAAATGTCTTCAATGTCATTTTTGATCAATTTAATGCATCAACATTAACTCTAACCCTTTTTCAACATTGATAATATTAAAACATCTTTCTTACAGGGATAGTTCACCAAAAATCTCACACTTCTGTTCTACACTATTCTAAATCTGTATGAGTTTCTTTGTTCTGCTGAACAAAATATATTTTGAAGAATGTTGGTAACATTTTATGGGTCCCCATTGACTTCTTCAATAGTATTATTATAATTTTTTTTAATAATATGGAATCAATGGGGAACCAAAATTGTTTGGTTCACAACATTCTTCAAAATATCTTTGTGTGTGTGTGTCACATACAAGAAACTCGTACAGGTTTATGACAACTTGAGGGTGAATAAATGATGAAAATTTTTATTTTAGTTGAACTATCCTTTTAAGTAGACTGATCCTCATAAGAATGATTTCTGAAGGATCATGTGACACCATGTAGTAAGTAATGATGCTGAAAATGTAGCTTTGATCACAAGAATAAATTACATTATAGAATAAATTAAAATAGTAAAATAGTTTACTTTATTTTTGGTTATTTAAATGCAGCCTTGTTGAGCCCAAGATACTTTTTTTTCAAAAACATTAATACATTTTCAAAAAAACATTAATTGTAAGGTTTTCAAACTTTTCATTGGTACTGTATAGGTAAGTGGCAGCTGGGGTCTGTCACATAATTACTAGAGCACTGCTAGAGTTTATCAATAATAATAATAAACAATTAACAAAGAGGAACAATCTTGGATTTTAGCAGCCTGATACTAGCAGATATGTGTATGAACTGAATATTTACATTCCACGTCTTAAAGACCTGTGGGTCCTACTCACGCAACCGGCAGGGATTGTAGGTGGGGGGAGTGAATGTACAGCTCTCTCTCCCACCTTCAATACCATAACTGAGGTGCCCTTGAGCAAGGCACCGAACCCCCAACTGCTCCCCGGGCGCCGCAGCAAAAAAATGGCTGCCCACTGCTCCGGGTGTGTGCTCACTGCTGTGTGTGTGCACTTTGGATGGGTTAATTGCAGAGCACTAATTCCAAGTATGGGTCACCATACTTAGCCACATGTCACGTCACTTTAATCTTTAACTTACCTGGAGTGAACATTGTTGCTTCTGTGAAAGGCTGTTTAAAGTCACACAAGCGACAAGAAAAAAACTGCATGTTCTGCTTGTGCTCTTTCACTTCACCAGTTCTATGTGTGGCTTCGTGATAAATGAATTTTCAGTGCATTAAATGACTGACATTTTTAAATACAAGTGTCATATAGACAAGGCAAAGGGCTAATTCGTGAAAAATTGCTATGCTGTGAAGGTTAGTGACTAAATAACTCTGCCCTGGTGTCTGAGGAGACAGGACACAACTTGGATTTCCACTCCATTTAAGTTAACATTACCTCGATTGTTGAGGCTTTGTTCAGCCAGCATCAATCGCAGCAAGCAACTATGGAAGCCCGTTTCCGCCACTAAATAAAAAAATATAATTCTGTAAGTCATAATAATGAGAAACTTTCTCAAAATTATGACTTAGTATCTCGTTATAATGAGAAACTTTCTCGAAATAATGACTTATTTTCTCATAATAATGACTTAGTTTCTCGTAATGAGAAACTTTCTCGAAATAATGACTTACTTTCTCGTAATAATGAGAAACTTTCTCATAATGAGTTAACCTAATCCAAAAAAAAAAAAAAGACTTACTCGATATTTTCAGTCAGTCAGATTTTATTATTTAACTGAATCTAATGTCTCGTTAACTTCCCGTCGGCGTAACGTTAGCGTTAATCATTGACATTAACTTACTGCCTAGCCATTCTCGTGCAGGCAGGGGGGAAAATAGCACATTTACCATATCAGGGCGTTTACCATAAACAACAGCAACACACTTTCAAAGCGTAAAAATGCAGCTAACGTTAACTGAAAAGAGTTCCCAGCTAACTTTAACATTATTGCCCTGCTTGCTTGACGTTAATATAACACGAAGCAGTGACGCTAAAATAGCATTCAAAAAAAGCGCGCTAGCACTAGGCGACTGCCGCGCTTCACGATACTTCATAAAAACAGCGCATCCCAAAGATTCAACATTTTATAACATAACAACATAACATACAAAAAACATAACAAAAACCAACTTTGACACGTTTAGATTACTTACAAGTTATTCCATGCGTTGAATCCTGCCGCTCTCGAGTGTGCGCCATGTTGAATGGATTCCTCCAACGTCTATCAGAGCCACGTCACTACGACGTTACGTAGATGACGTAATTTACGCCGCGCAGTCAAGTAGTGATGTTTACTCAAAAATAATGAGCCCCACAAAAATAAAAGTAAATTGCTCGTTCGGAAAATGTTATTGTTTAGAGTAGGATTAACTATTTCACATATTTTAATTGTATTGTACTCACATTTTTAATGTCAGTAGTACTGTTCGGGTTTACAGTGCAGAATCAAGATTTTTAATTACATTTTTTATATTATTTTATCTTAATAGGCTTCAATACAGTAAGCTAGTTTAAGAATGCACACATGGCCCCCTAGGAATTATTTACTGTAGGTGGAGTGATTAAATCCCCATAATCATTTCTTACTTTGATTATATGTAGGTAATTCTCTTTAATTAAAAAGCTAATTATGTAGATTGATTAGTTGCTCAGTCCTTGATATAATGTATGAAGGAAAAATGCACCTGTCACTAACAGAATACACCCTCTGCTCTGGTTCATGCGGCGGTGCATAAACACACACACACACACACAGAGTTTAAAGGTTTTGGGGTGGGTAAGTTTTCTGTTGTTGTTGTTTTAGTTTTTTTTAAAGAGGTCTTTTGTGTTCACCTAGGCTGCATTTATTTGATCAGAAATACAGTAAAAAATGATATTTTGTAAAATATTGTTATAATTTAAAATAACTTTTTCTCCATGTTAATATATTTTTGAAATGTCATTTATTCCAGTGATGGCAAAGCTGAATTTTTAGCAGCCATTATTCCAGTCTTCAACGTCACATGATCATTCAGAAGTCACTCCATATGTTTGAGGACACAATTTTATTGTGATACTTTTTTTTTTTCAGGATTCTTTCATGAATAGACTTGCTTGCCCACTCGATTGCCCACTGCCTGTGATCTATAATATGAGCAAAATATGTATTAGTGGATCACAGAAAAGGAAAAATAAACAGCAAAGTGTTGAAGAGAGGCCTAAAATTGTCAAAATGACACAAATGTTTACATTCACATAAATAGCATACTGTCCCAGGAATAAACCCTCATCACTTTTGTGGTCAGACTCAGCCCTTGAAATTCTGAAATGTTCATTTTAACATTACTTTTCAGTTTAATTTACTGTTCTTTGTAATTATTTGTGAAATTTACTAGTAATTTCTGAGTGAAAATTGTTTCACCACAATTTTTCTCTGTGTATATACCAAATACACAGAGAAAAACCTGACAAAAAAAAAATCTCACAAATATAGCTACTTTTTTTCAAATGATTTCTCAAAGATTAATGACAACATGTTTAAAAAAAAGTAAACAAAAGGAACAAAAAGTAATTTGACTATAAAAACACACCTAAAAATAGACCTTTTTAATCATAATTTCATTCATGTGTGCCCATCTACCCTCATGCCCTCCATTTCACCTAGTACAGTCTAATATTTAACTCAACCACTTACTGTTATCACTTTTTCATTCTCGGGGCAAACCATCAGCCTGCTTGTCACCATGTTGCTTTTACCTGATAACCGCCAGGTCCTGAGGCTATTACCCAGCACAACCCCACCCCCAACACCAGGCTACACTTACAGCGGCCATTTCCAAATAACCACCATGATTCGTTCCTGTCGAAAAGACCAGAGTCTGACCAAGATAGCAGCTCTAGAGTCAGTGCAGAATCAATACCGCTTCAAATCTCTACTACACGGTACACATTAAACCATCTGGATATTAAAAGAATGAAGAGGTGATGTTCAGTTCACAGCGTAACTCCTGAGCAGTTGGATCCAGATGTATTTCGGGAGCTTTTGTCAAGAGAAAACATTTCGCGTTCTCTCTTTTCTGCCTTTCCCCTCTGTTGTTTCGTGTAGCGTTATATAAATAAATGAAAATGAGAGAAAGGGGCAAATGAGAACAAGGAAAAGCTTGAAAGAGAATCGTAGAGGGAGAGGAAAGAAATACGATACAGATCGTACTCAAGGTCACCGTCATGGTCATGAGGCCCTTTGATGATATCAAACCCTTCACCTAGTCCAGCTCCGGCATCATAAATGAATGAGGGAGCGCGAGAGAAAAAACACAAAGCATCCTGTCAGGCTCGTCATAAACAATACATCAGACGCAAGAGAAGTCGGGACATGATAGGCTGATCTTCACAAGACCTTGAAGCAACAAGTGATTGCCGGCCAGCTTTGCCTTCATTGGCGAAGAGCTCATATTTCAAAGTGCAAATTTTGCTCACGCTGTTCACCTTGTTCTTTACAATTGCACCAAACACATGCATTATAAAACAGCTCTGTTAAACGGGGCGCTAGCTTGTTTCTGGAAACATCTTCTAGAGGGAAGCACATAAGCGTGCAGAGCAATTTCCATGAATATTTAATTCTCCCGTCAGGTCCTTAATGACTGTCCGTAACGCAAACAGCTCTTTCCTCAAAAGGAAGGGAATTTGACTCCTCATACCCAGACTGACTCAGACATCAGGCGATTAAAGTCCAGGACTGCTCTCTTATCTCTCCGCTTGATGCAGATTAAAGAGATAGTTCAGCCAAAAATTTAAATTCTGTCATTATTTACTCACCCTCATGTCATTCCAAACCTGTGTGCGGTTATTTTTCTCCATTGCACACTAAAGGAGGAATCTGTCATACAGCTCTTTTCCAACTGTTCAAAAAGGACCAAAAACATCTAAAGCCCTATTCGCATGAGATTAGTACTATCTGGGGACCTCGTGTGATTTAGAAATTGCACCCACACATCTGAATTTCATGTGGCGCATTCGCACCGGACAATGGCCCAAAAGGGTTGTACCTATTCTCTTAATGAGTCATGGGTGTGTTTTTAAAAGCCAGTTGCGCTTGCACCATGGTGGATTCACTGTTTACATGGCGGAATTTGCAAGAGCAAAGACTGAACGCTTCTCCAGAGAGGAAACGGATCTGCTCGTGCACAAGGTTAATGAATATCCATTATGGCATGTAGGCATTTTTATCTTTATGTACACAATAATAATCTTTTACATTGTAATCCTTTCATTTTTAATATTTGGCATGTTTGAGTGCTGCTGCGCGTCCCTGTTTATGTAATAAGCATATTGTTATTAATTAAGTAATTAGGCGCATATTATTAACGCGCCCTTTAAATAATTAACAAAAAATTGCTGCGCATTGACTTTAGACCAGGTTTTAGTTGGTCAATGGCGCAGTCGTTTTCATTTGCCTCAAAATAGCAATGTGCCAACAATGCGCCTGAACACACCTCGTTTTCAGACCAACACGCCCATGGGCGAACAGATGGGCGTAAGTGCATTTGCTATTTAAACAGTGTGACACTGGATGTGAAAATGATAACTGTGTCAGGCTGAAACTAGCAAAAAAACACTTGCTTTACACCTGGCGTCGCATAAAGACAGAGAGCGCATTTAGGCCACGCCCACACCGTAAAACAGAACAATGCCTAAAAGCTGCTGTGTGACAAGGTGTACAGCAAACAAGCTAAAAAAACCCAGAACTACATTTTTATAAGCTGTCGACCCCCAAAAAACGAGCGTTTAAGGACACAAATAGTTGTAGTAATATTTGGCATGTTTGAGTGCTGCTGCGCGTCCCTGTTTATGTAATAAGCATATTGTTATTAATTAAGTAATTAGGCGCATATTATTAACGCGCCCTTTAAATAATTAACAAAAAATTGCTGCGCATTGACTTTAGACCAGGTTTTAGTTGGTCAATGGCGCAGTCGTTTTCATTTGCCTCAAAATAGCAATGTGCCAACAATGCGCCTGAACACACCTCGTTTTCAGACCAACACGCCCATGGGCGAACAGATGGGCGTAAGTGCATTTGCTATTTAAACAGTGTGACACTGGATGTGAAAATGATAACTGTGTCAGGCTGAAACTAGCAAAAAAACACTTGCTTTACACCTGGCGTCGCATAAAGACAGAGAGCGCATTTAGGCCACGCCCACACCGTAAAACAGAACAATGCCTAAAAGCTGCTGTGTGACAAGGTGTACAGCAAACAAGCTAAAAAAACCCAGAACTACATTTTTATAAGCTGTCGACCCCCAAAAAACGAGCGTTTAAGGACACAAATAGTTGTAGATGTCAGGGTATTTCACGTTGGGCCATTCAGTTGGATCATTTCTCGAACAAAAGGAAGGTAAGGAAAAGGGGTACTGACACAGACCAATAAAATTTAGTTTCTCAATATATCTCCTCCTCTCAGGTTCACATAGGGTGGTGAAATAATCTCCACAGTTCTCAGAGTAATATGACACATTGCACTCTATACTTTTGTGTTCTTAAACGCTTGTTTTTTGGGTCGACAGCTTATAGAAACGTAGTTCTGGGTTTTTTAGCTTGTTTACTGTACACCTTGTCACACAGCAGCTTTTAGGCATTGTTCTGTTTTTTTTTTTTATAAGTCAGAAATGACAAGGAAGCAGCTTCCTGCGATACAAAGTCAATGGAGAGGGTTGGATTGTTTTCACCCCCGGTGGGCGTGGTTTGTGGTCTCATTATGATGCGTGTCACTCTGTCTCTATTGCGCCGGGTGTATGATAACAGACATGCTACACTATATTTAATTTGCCAGTTTTGACAAAGTATTATACACGTTCAGTCTATAGGAAAGTATAATGTGTCTTTACAAAATTACATCGCCAACTACTGGCCTGGCATGTGTAATGCAGCGTTTTAGTCTTAGTCTTTTTCATGGATCAATGTGAACAGGGATATTTGTACCCAAACTTTTCAAAAATGCAAAGGAAAAGTGTTTGTGCTGCCTTAAAATGTTAAGTTTAGTCAAGTTTTTTACTTAAAAAAACAAAACAACAAAAAAATTATTTTGCAAAAATGTTAACAACGTTAACATCCTATATTTTGTAATGCAATGTTGACAGACAATGATCACTGTGATTTTTTATTGTATAGAAAGTGCTGCATGACAGTTGTTGTATTCCATAATGAATTATGATTATTATTATTATTATTTAGTAGTAGTAGGATTTAAATAAATGAATGAATGAATAAGCCTGTGAGTTTGCAACAGTAAATAATTACAATGTCAATTTCTGAGTGAAAGAAAGGTTTTCCATTGTTTTAAGGAAATTTCTTCAGTAAACACTGTCACTGTACTTTAAAGTACATATTGTGGAACAATAGTCTCATTATGACACATCATGAGTGTTTTTTGAGCATGCTTTTCTTTGCTTGTGCAAGTTCCAACACAATTAACAGTGATGTGGAAACAGCACTGATCGGTTAGCTGACACAATTAACAAGTAATACAAGCAATACTTTACATAGGCTAAAGCAGACAACTGCATTATCCTACACGGCACCTTTATTATTTCTTCTTCTGAATTGTAAATGATTCCAATCAGCATTTCTTATCCCACTGCAATCGTCCCTTTAATTAAAACATTCCAAGTAGCCGTCAGAATAAGTATCCAAAGTGGACATATACGTCAGCAGACAGATTAGTAGATTTTTAGGCAGAAGGAAAGACAAAGTAAAAGAAGGTGCTTAACTGCAGAATTAGAGGGAGAATGGGTTTTTAATCGTGCAGTTAATGTTGAGGAAATGTGCAGCTTGGAGATGGCTGACAGCGCAAATTACCTTTTATAGTTCATGAAGGATATGACACCAGCTGGGCCCCGCTTCTGACATCGCTCCCACACACTTGCTCATTCAGAGTTTGGCTGTTCTAGCAACAAAGGAAACTGTTCAAATAGGAGAAAATGAATGTGGTTTTGATGGACAGTTTTCATCATTGTACCATAAAAATTAATCACAGTGTATCTCGAACGGTTTTTATCTTTGTCAAGGCTGATCTCGGTTTATTGAAACAATGATGTAACGTAGTGTGCGCCCTTCCAAGAAAATGAAATGATCAAACTTCCCTCTGCCGGAACACAACCCTTCCCTTTCAGTATGTCACCCATCTCCTGGCTTTCCATTCATTTTTCTTCATCTCTTTTCTCTAATTATGTTTATGTTTTGCGAACATTTGGTTTTTAGTGATGTATTAAATATTGCTGTAACAAAATCTGCTGATTTAACACCAAGGCAAAGTTATTTAGCTGGCTAACATAAACAAGGTTTTGTCGAAACTGAGTCTAAAATTATGAGAATGGATCTAAAATTATTAACAAATCACTATAAGCCATTATTTCCCAGCATTGCGTTTATGAATGTGTAGCTAACTACATTTACATTATAGTTACATAACTGTCAGTTAATATTGCATAATTAAGTTGTAAATTGTCAAAGAAATCTGAAATGATGTATACACACCATTCAGAAGTTTAGGGTTTTTATTTTGTTTTTAAAAGAAGGCTTCATTTACTTGATCAAAAATACAATAAAAGCAGCAAAATTGTGAAATATTACTTTTTTATTTTAATGTATCTGAAAATATAAATCATTTTTGTGGCAACAAAACTGTATTTTCAGCATCATTACTCCAGTCTTCAGTGTGATATGATCCTTCAGAAATCATTCTCATATCCTAATACGGTGCTTAAGAAACATTTCTTATCAATGCATTTATAGTATATTATTATCAATGTTGAAAACAGCTGCACTTAATATTTTTGTGTAAACCATAATCTGATGAACAGAAAATTCTAAATAATATTTATTTTATTTATTGTAAAAAATGTAAATGTAAATTTAACGCATCCTTTCTAATAATAATAATGATAATAATAATAATATGCATTGAAAATGTTGTGGGGAAAAAGCTAAAAAATTAAAATCTAGAATATAGTAGTCATGCAGAAAAAAAAATCCTTATTATTGATCCATGACACTCAGCAGAATAATTCATATAGCTTCAAAACATACACAAATGAACTGGATGAAGATTATGCTATTGATACATATGGCACATTATGTATAGAAAAAAACTGCACAATCTCCATAATGGGTCACAGATGGGTCCAGACATATAATAATGGAGGGTTGTGACAGAACTCAGGGTACAGCTACAGTTTTTCAACCCTAATGAAACAACATGAAGAGCTCTGTAACCAAATTGCAGAGAAAGAGAGAGAGAGGAAAGAAAAAAAAATCAACAACAGAGAATAGCTGGAGAGCTCACACTCTTCATCTCAATTTGTTCCAGGGCTACATGACCTCCATTAGAGATTCAGAAACGAGGAGGCATTATGAAAATTGTAAAGTTCTTTTTACACACAGTTTTTCTGAACAGTGTAACCTTTGGGAAGTTAAGAGATCTTTCGTGAATGTTTTCAAGCTTTGTGGATTATTCCTCCCCTCCCGTTCTGCAGTTCACCTCTGTAGGTGTGAGTTACCAAGTGAGATATTCAAACAAACCAGAATCCCCCCCTCCCAGAATCTACCGATTTTTGCAGATCCTCTGAACATGCGCCAAATTTACAAGAGCAAGGGAGCGAGGTGACATTAATGAGCGGGATTTTAATGTCAATGAGGGGGCAATGTGGCATTCCTTTATCATTTATTGAATATGACGTCCATCTAATTCTTCACTTTTATAGGTTTGTGAGCAATAAAATAATAGCAGGAAAATGAAGCATGGTACAGTTCATGAGCTGACACAATCAGTATTGAATACGGCTCATGCATTACTGTCAGACTCTAATGCTGAGTCTATATTTATTCAAAGTGGCTGTGGAGAGATGGTTTTAATGTATATGATGTTAAGCAGACATAACGTTGCATGATCAATGGAGGCAAAGAATAATCTCATCAGCTCCTAGCAACAGGTTCACTGCCTTGAACTGGTGTCTCTTCAAAAGTGAAGTGTATAATTGGTTTGATGTTAAAACATTTTTGCATATATCAATTTAATAGGCAGAGACAACTATAATCAAAGGGAGAGTGACTTTGACTTTCATTGCATGGACAAAAACATCAAAACAAAGCTATTTTTGAATTTCTCTAGGTATCATAGACCTCTTGGTTTGAAAACAGTCATTGTTGTTGCACTTCTGCTTGATGTTACCTGCGCAGAAATTATAAGACTTTAAACTAAAGAAATATACTTGACTTAAAATGAAAGCCAAAAAAAAAGTTAAATTACAATAATTTTGCTATGTGCTTGCACAGAGGTGTGATCGCTACAATCTCTTGAAATTTGGGCAAATTATATGTATTGTGGGTAGAAAAAGAATCAAAACCTACTAACAAAAGGCTAAACAACATTGGTACCAATTTTAGCAAGATTAGCTCTTGTAATGAAAATAGCCTTGTTTGAATTACCTAAAAACGGACTACAGCTGAAAGTCTGAGATGGAAATTTATCAGAAGTTGGCTGCAGTGCTGACACAGTAAACAAGGCAGATTTCATTTCAAGTTTTTCAAGGATGTCAAACTATAGTTTATACAGACATTTCCTGTTCTTTCCTAATCGGCCCTAGTGATGGCAGCTGTGGGCAGGGAAGAGATTTATTTTTCTTTTGCAGAAATGAGAATTGAAGTGTTGTTATTATATAATTTCCCATATAGCACAAATGTGGAAATTTAGCGTGATACACCAAATAGAATAAAGTTTCTTCCTGGTTACCTTAAAATACCCCTGAAGGATAAGGCTTACAAAATGTATAAACTTTGAGTTTAAGAAGCTGCATTACCATCTGAGTGCATTGTTTTCAGCAAAGCAATCATTTTGGGGCAGTTAATGTTTTTTTTCTAGTAATTGTTCATTTTGAAAAAGAACAAAAAGCAAAGCATCAAAGCTTGCTGTCACATAGGGCTTAACAATTAATTGAAAAAAGTAACTGAGACTACAATTATTGCTGTCATGAAGAACTAATTGTGAAAAGTGTCAGAATGTGCAGCATTTCATTTGGGTGCTTTTTTGCAGCGCTTAAGCATTGTGGCCATTCATTGTCTGTCTGTCTGATCCATGTGTTTGCTTTATTTCATTTTGAGCTGGTACATGAAAAACTGTGCTTAAAAGAAAAAAATTATAAACATCAGCTGCACCACACAAACTAAGTATTTTAAATGTTAAAGGCACTTTCCATAAAGTAAAAGAAAAGGGTCTGAAAAATATATATATATACATTCACCATAATTCACAAATGATGCCGTAGTCAAAATAAATTTTATATGAGACATTTTTCCTACCCATTTTCTATGGAGTTTATTTACAGTTTAAAACCCTGATTTGTTTAATTTCGCTAATTTTAGCATTTATAGATCCAGTGTGGTTATTGGTAACTAAAACTACAACTAAAACGGTACCATTTTTTTTAAACCAAGGAGAAATAAAATAAAATATAAATATTAAATGAAAGGTTAAACTTATAAAATAAAATTTAAGTATTACTTAAACTAAAATAAAATTAAAGCTGAATAGAAAGGAACAAAAATGACAAAAGCACAACAAAATTACTAAAATGAATATACAAACTGATAAAAGCTGACAAATGTCAAAACACTAATAAATACTATAAATTGTACTAAAATAACACTGCATAGATTAGAATATCCGCTAGAATAATAGATTTCTAGAAATTATCATTAAATAAATTCAATAATCAGTTTAACAGATTATTTCCATTTTGCCATTCGGGTACAAATTTTAAATATACTAGTTCAATTTATATTTCTATACTCAATCATTAAGTGAATGAGGCAAAATGCAAGATCTGTGAAAAAAAATACGAAAAGAAGCGTGGGAGAAACTGTCCAAACCAGCTTCTTTGCATATGCAAAAGTACATCCTCCTGTATTGTGCATTCTTTGTGTGATCCGATAACCAGCAGTGTTTCTCCTTTCTAAGCATTTTCAACAGTACTGATGTGTCATGTTCAACTAGAACAGGCCCTCTCCCTATGGACTAGACCCGACTCACATGGAAAGGGCCCTTTAAGGACAGCTAAGCATTAAAAGAAACACTTAACTCAGCTTGGCTAAAAGATAAAGGTGCTTCTCTTGGGAGCTGCGCTGTGATGTGGGCTTACATTATTAAGAGATATACCATCCTCACCTTTGATGTTTAGACGATCCGTATTGCATTTGGATCTTTTCAGCCCGTACTTGATAAAACATACACGTCACAGGAGAAGAAATAGTTAAATTCTCGACCAATAAAGTGTGCCATTTTTCCCACCACAGTGTCGTAAATAAACTATAACTTGTTTTTAAAGAGTGAATTTATAGACTCTTGCATGAGGCTATGTGGCAGTCCAGAGACATTCATTATTCCAAAACAATTTGATAGATGTGATCATTAATTCGAAGACACGAGCTAGCACGCAGCAGAGGCTGGTTGTAAAGGTTGGATTTATCATGCTGACATTTTGCAAGTCGACATGCCGCTCTCACTTTTGAATGCGGTCAAGTAGCTCTGCGTTCTTTACTGCTTTATCACCTACGAAACACGTTTCATGTTTTACCTTTTTCCTACATTTCTCAGTGGGAGGGAAACATGGCGACGTTAAGAGCAGGGAAGTGAAAGTGGAGCGGCGACAGACAGGAAAAACCACCCAAATGCAAGACGCCCAAGATTTCACATGCTTGCACATACAATTGACTCTTGCCAGTTGTCGTCACACCTCATACGTTCTGCTCCATGGCATGATGTGTGTGGAAAAACACTCAAATTAAAGGTCAGAACCATCAGTATCAATCTCAAACTCAAATGGTGAATGGTGGGTTTCCATCCATGAGCAGAAATCAGTGGAGAGAGAACAAAATAGGGATAGACATTTTTCTCATTAATCTATAGCACAGAAAATCCCAAGTACAGAAACACTTTTGATCTATTGCTTTCCCTGCAGGGTCCAAAATTAACACCCACCAAGAGCCAAATGCCAGAAAAAGAATTGACCAGCTGCCCAGGAACAGCAATCTTACATAGTTTAAAAGGATAGTTCATCCAAAAATGTATATTCTATCCTTATTGGCCATCATGGTGTTCCAAAACAGTATGACTTTCTGGCTTCGGTGAAACACAAAAGAAGAATATTTACTTTCATCCAATTACAATTATTTGGAACTGGAGATTTCAAGCTTCAAAAACCAGAAAAAAACAACTAATAATCTTTCGCTCTAGATTGAGTCAGTGAGATGAACTCGAGAGTCATCAGTCCGATTTGCAAATGAATACAGTTCACTGAAAAAAGAATTATTCTCTTATGCAACAAAAAAAGTTATATTGGATGTCAAGATTTTCAGTGAAACATAATGACATGAGGGTGAAAAATTATGACAGACTTTTTATTTTTGGGTGACTATTCCTTAAAGCAGAATATCAAACCATAGTCTGATCTGAACTTTGCCGGCGTTAGTGATATGAGCGATTCAAATCAAAGACGTACAAACTGCCTATTAAATGTTGAAACCTGCATGTCTCCTAACAACTTTAGCTCAGTGGAAGTTGCATCACTGGAAGTTTATCAGTTTGTTTTCTACTCGAGATAAAGCGCAATTACACTGGATACACTGGCGCTGCCAATTAGGCTTCAAGTTTTTCTCCATCTCCCGAACTCATTCCACCCGTCCCACCGCGCCAAGCTGTTTGTGATTTCATTAGCCAGCCTCTTCAAGGGGAAATTAAAAGTAGTGCTTGTGTGAAGAGATAGGATCTTCTCAAAGTGGCTGTCCACAGATTAATAGGGGAAATGGGGGATTATGGGAAACTGATAGACCTTTTTCATGTGAAGAAAGCCTTGACACAAGAGATTCTCTGCCTTTTTTTTTGCTCCTTCCTAATCATATTGTCTTTGGTGAAGAGTGCTATGTGGGATTTTATCTGTACAGCAGAGCGCCAGTCAACCTGTTTCCTGTTTTCCTGGAAGACCAAAGACGATCATCTGAAGCTCATATACCTTTGACTGCATTTGAGGTGGGAAATGTAACCCAACAAAACTCATAAACCCAACAAAGCAATAATTCTTCCCTCTATGGTGCTCTCCTGTTCTTTCTTTCACCATCACAGCTCCTTCCCAATGATGTTAATGAGCCACCCCGGTATGAAGTCGTCTGCTGCTACGGCCCTCGTGCCAGCTACTGAGTCGCAGTGTAATGAGTGTAACTAATGCTTCCTGGCACAGTACCTCCATACCTCTCTCTCTCTACTTCACTCCCTACTTTTGTTTCTCTTTTCAGCATGTTTTTCACCTGAAATGACAAAAATAAATATGAATTTGGTCAACAACAGAGCTTTATGTAGATTTCGCGATTAAAAATGACATGCGCTTCATTTGATTAGATTCCAATTCATTTGCATATTTAGTATTTCAGTACATGTTCATAGGCACGTTCATTATGCATATATGTAAAAGCAATTCCCTCTTTGCTTAATGCTATAAATTAGACAGGGCACTCTGCCAGAGTGATTCAAACTTTTTTTTAAAATATTCATTAAAAGAACTACAATCAGGCAATTGAGAATCATTTACATCAGGAATCAAGCTACACTGATCGCGCTGTGTGTTTTTGATTCACTAAAAAGATTTGGCTCATAAGAGTCATTTGTTTCAGCAATCAAGCAACACTGGCCATGCTATATGCTTTTGATTCACTAAAAAGAATCAGATCATGAGAGTCAGTTGTGTCAGAAATTGAGCTACACACACAGGTTGCACTGTATGTTTTAATTCAAGAAAGGAATTAAAACAGAATTGGCTCATATCAGCAATTGAATTGCACTGGTCATGTTATATGCAACTGATTCACTAAAAAGAATCAGCTCATGAGTCATTTATGTAAGGAATTGAGCTACACACTGGTTGCACTATGTTTTTAATTCAGGAAACAGAATTGGCTCATAAGAGTTATATCAGCAATCAAGCTACTGTACACTGGTCATGTTATATGCTACTGATTCACTAAAAATAATCATCTTATAAGCTACACTGGTCAGGCTGTATGTTTTTGATTCACTATAAAGAATCAGCTCATAAGAGTTGTTTGTATCAGCAATCGAGCTACACTGGCCATGCTATAATTCAGCATGAAAATAAATCACTTGCCAATAAAATTAAGCTTTGCCATCACAGGAGTAAATGACATTTAACATTTTATTAAAATTGAAAATGTTTTATTTTAAATTGTTATAACATTTTACAATATTTCTGTTTTTACTGTATTTTTGATAAGAAAAGTCCTTGGTGAGCATAATCGTATAAGTCATTTGTATCAGCAATCGAGCTACACTGCGCTGTATTTTTTTTTTTGCATGCATACCTTGATAACAACTCAACAGAAGGATGTTCTGAAGACCAAATTATGAAATCCAGTGAAAACCACTATAACATCAGCTTCCATAGTCACTACAAGCCCAAGTGTTATAAGCTACACTGGTCAGGCTGTATGTTTTTGATTCACTATAAAGAATCAGCTCATAAGAGTTGTTTGTATCAGCAATCGAGCTACACTGGCCATGCTATAATTCAGCATGAAAATAAATCACTTGCCAATAAAATTAAGCTTTGCCATCACAGGAGTAAATGACATTTAACATTTTATTAAAATTGAAAATGTTTTATTTTAAATTGTTATAACATTTTACAATATTTCTGTTTTTACTGTATTTTTGATAAGAAAAGTCCTTGGTGAGCATAATCTTATAAGTCATTTGTATCAGCAATCGAGCTACACTGCGCTGTATTTTTTTTTTTGCATGCATACCTTGAGAACAACTCAACAGAAGGATGTTCTGAAGACCAAATTATGAAATCCAGTGAAAACCACTATAACATCAGTTTCCATAGTCACTACAAGCCCAAGTGTTGAAAAAAACATCACCAGACGTCCTAGAGCAAGTCATAAAGGATGAAAGCAACACCGACTGAGCACCACAAGCCTGTTAAACCTTCAGAGTGCTTAGGGTTATGACTCTCAGCATTAAGTATTCAGAAGGAAAGGCCATCTTGGTTGAAGAAGGAGGGAAATACATAATGAGCCGAGCTCCCCGCCTCAGGCTGCACAGGTCCTACCTGAGGATGAATGTTTCTGGGATGTCAGTGTTGGCTGCAGATAAGAAGCGTATGGGAGAATCTCATTAAGACCAGCATTGATTCACCCACCCTCACCAAATGAATCATTCTAACTGACTCTGAATTACTCTCCAATGAGGAGGCGATTGATCATCTGCTTCGGCCTGACCTTTGGACTGTGGCCATACTGGGGACATAAAGTCGTAATCTGTACAGTCTTCTCGGTTTATTTAAATGGATGAGTTTTAGTTTATGCTATTAGAAACGGGGACCTTCTGTGATTTATTGTCGCAGAAAGTACCGGAAAAAGAAAGTTTGTGTGTGCATTTAAAGGGGGAGTGGTGAGGGGATGACCTGCATAGGGCACTGTTCATTCAGTGAACTTACTTTGTCGGAAGATAAAAAATGTTGTTTTGAGAGTATGCATTTGTTTGTGTGCATCTGCGTTGGGCGAAGGAGGATAGATGAGCTAGTCAAGGCCAAGGCTGAGACTTAAAATGTTCTTTATACATTCATGCTGAGCCATAAAGCAAGCACTCTCAAGAGCTCTTTCTGTGGCCATCTAATGGATATCAGAAAGAAACTATTTCTCATTATTTTAACTAGTACAATGGCCCGCACTCAGTGAGTGCATTGCATATACAGTATTTCTGAAATGTCAACCATTCAAGATATTTAATTTGAACGCACATGCACGCACTGCATTATTTGATTGAGTGTAAAATAATCATTTAAAAAAGGGCAGCTACAGCAGAATGAATAGGAATAGAGTAGCAGAGAATGAAACTGTCAGTTGAAACACATATCGGAGCGTGTAGAGATTCAATGAACCTTATTGATTAGACACAAGCACAGCTAAACCTCAGGGAAGGTATACTGAGAGAAGCTGGCAGCCTTAAGCCACATTTGTGTGGATTTCCAATCCATCCTGCGCGGTACTATCAGGATATTGCTTTTACTTCCAAGTGTAATTGTTCCAAATGTTTTGTAAGCAACCAGGGCCTCTGAATTTATGGCTGGGATTTTACAGCCAACACTTAGAACACTAAGAGGTAGACGTATTAGCTTTCTGATTGCTGAGTAAATGTGATTCCAAAAAAAAAAAATCCTTGGCTTGTGCTAAAGTTTAAATACTGTAAATACTGTAAAAAACATTTACTTTCATCAAAAGTGACAGTAAAGGCATTTATAATATTACCAGACTTGTATTTTTTTTTTTTGGTACTTTCTATTTAGCAAAGTATCATTCAGTAATAATATTTGACAATATAACTTTTTACTGTATTTTGTATTTTAATTAAAAATAACAATGAAACACTTGGATTGATTTCAGGAAACAGAGCAAAAATTATCTTAATGTTCCTTATGGTTGGCTTCATTTTGTCTGAGAATAATAGCATATTTTCGTGGTTCTGCCCATTCTAATGTTGTCACTCTACGGTGAGATAAACACACGAAGACGATGAAGATTAATTCAATTAATAAATCCACACAAGGGTAAATCCAGGACAGAACAGGCAGGCAGGCAGGCAGGCAGGCAGGAAGGAAGGAAGGAAGGAAACACATGTAGGGACATAGTAGACCCGACGATAAACAGAGAACAGAACACAACTAATATAGTGGACCAAATGGAACCAAATTACATAATCAAACGGAGACAGTAACTAGGTCAAACAGAGCACATGGGGGAAGAAAACACAACAAACAGTCCTATAGGTCTGACAAATGTTCACATAGTACAACCATTTTATCTAAGAGATAAACACCAGCAGTTTCTGCCTTCCTTTTGTACAACCAGTTAGACTGAGTAACCCACATTTGGCCTTGTCTTTGAGATTAATTCTTTAAATGAAAAGATAAGCAAAAACATTATCACAGCAGTGCAGCTGAAAAGATGGAACTAATTTTATACATTATATAAAGTGCTTAGTGTTTTTAAAACCAAAACTGAATAGTTGTATAGTTGGACTGGCACTTTTTTCTTCGTTCCTTATGCTCTTTGTTTCTTTTGTATTCAGCTCAGTTTGAGTGTACAACAAATGTTTGAATCACATGACTGCAAAACTAGAATGTTTGCAGATGAACAAAAAAGTGTTGGAAAAAAAATATACAGAAACAGTCCACTGGCAGAAGGGCAATTAACTTCCACACATATTCAAGTAGCAATTCATAATACTGTTCATCATCTTCAGTACACATTACCAAAGTGCACAAATCCATGGGGAATGCAGCGGAACCATGGAAACGTGTTTTCTTACAAAAAATTACACTTGGTAATTTCTAAGATCAAGAATGTAAACTGTTTTATCACTGATACTTTTTCCAATCGTTCACATTTAGAATAATTTGAGCATCTCTTTCCACACAGCTTGCATTCATTTAGCTCATATTCCTTCATTACAAGAAAGAACAGACATCACAGTCTACTTTCTTCACTGTTAATCTTTGAAATGCGAAGATTATTTAGCATTTAATAGCATTCCAGTGTCTTTTTCCTTCAAGAATGACAAGAAATAACATCCCAAGATGTTTTCAGTTTTTGTGATTCCAGTGTATATGTGTATATTTTAGGATACAGATGGATCTGATTCACTCTGACATTTAATTGGCAAAAATACACTTAACCTCAGTAGACTTATTTGTAGTTGCTGAAGTTTATGAACTTTTAGCCCATATAAAAGTGTGTGTATATATATATATATATGCAGATGCATCTCAATAAATTAGAATGTCATGGAAAAGTTCATTTATTTCAGTAATTCAACTCAAATTGTGAAACTCGTGTATTAAATAAATTCAATGCACACAGACTGAAGTAGTTTACATCGTTGGTTCTTTTAATTGTGAAGATTTTGGCTCACATTTAACATATATATATATATATATATATATATATGAAAGAAAGAAAGGGGAAAAAACTGTTTGGAGCTCCTTAAATTCATATAATCTTTTGCCATATTCACAGCTCTCTTTTCCTTCCATAATTCTTTCTCTGAAATGCCGTTATTTAACTCTGTGACAGCTCCAACAGTTCCCCAATGACTTCATAAAGGATGTCAAACACATATTAGCAGCCAGAGCTTGACGACCCCCCGTATTTAAAGGTAATTACCACACTTTAGTCTTTGTTATTGTGCGCTTTTACATACTGCACGCTTTTTATTTTAAAATATCAATGGACTGCGTGAGATTAATCATTTTAACATTGAAAATAATGTAGACATTTAACCTGCAATCTCCATTCTAAACCATTCTACTGAGTTAAATACTAATTAACAAAAGACACTCCAGTGTTGTAGCAGGGTTGTGTCTGTGAAGGTTAAAGTCAGGTTCAGAGAGACCGCGGCCCTGTGGGAACTCTCACCTCTCAACCACAAAAACTACCCGTCCATCAGGTCAACGCCCGCGCTCCCGGATCAAATGACTGAGTTAATAGATGGAAGAGATGGAAAACAAAATACTGTTGGGACTAGAAACCAAGGTTGGGGAAACGAGAGAGAAATCTGCAATTTATAGCAGCAAGCACAACATAAAACCCTTTAAAGCAAAAAATTGGTACAGTGAGGCAGAAACACTTTAAAACTTGTAGATAATCTATTTTATGGAGTTAATGTATTGTGAATCAGAAATGTATAGCATGGACATACTTACAGCATCTAAAATGTACAATATAATAATTAACAAATTAATTCCTTGAATTCAATATTCAATTAACCTAAACAATTTACTCTATGTATCTGTTGTTTATACATAAAATGCTTGTCAGTATGTTAATAATATGCACTAATAGCAACGTTCAAATATTTTGGGGTCAGTAAGATTTTTTAATACTTTTTAAAAAAAATGTATATCTTTACTCAGCAAGGATGCTTTGATCTAATGTGACAGTAAAGACTTTTATAATGTTACAAAATATTTATATGTCAAACTTTTCTCTGCACTCAAAGTATCCTGGGAAAAATGTAGCACATGAAGAAGAAGAAGAAGAAGAAGAAGAAGAAGAAGAATAAGAAGAAAAATAAGAAGTTACAATTTTACCTGCAGTACAATAATGCCTCAAGTCGTGATTTGCATTGTTACCTTCACAAGGCATTAATTGAAAATAACCCAACTGTGTCTCACAGGGGAAAAAAGCCTCATTCTCTTTACTACACTTGTAAAGCCAAGCTGCTATTGATTGTTTGTAAAACTGCCATTTGTTTAACTTGCACGCACATTTGCTTTTACCACTTCCTAGTTTCCTGTCCCACCACGTATTTCACACTAAACCTGTAGCCTAATGTTTTAATTTCATCTCAAATAACATGGTCTGAAGATAAAGAGCAAGGGTTAGCAATACAGTGTTTGGCCACATGATTGCGGCCATTGAATTAATGTTACTTGTTACAGTTACACACAAAGCTATTACATGCAGCTTTGTACTTATTGATTTTTTTAAAACCGAGTGAAAGGGTTTGCTATAGGAACAGTTAACAATCACTGTAGTCCATGGACTTGAGAGCCTCTGTTATGCCTTTTGGCGCCTTGAGGGAAAAATAAATAATTGGTGTCGGAATGATTTATTGTGTACTACCACACATGTCTTCTTCCCGTCAGGTTCATCTCATCCCACAGGATGCACTAAATCAAAAATTTCTCTCTGCCCTCATTTGCTCACTTGTTTGAATCCTAATAGATGAGAAAAACAGGTGCAGAAAGGTGGTGCCAACACAGTGCTTTCCAATGGCTGTCATTAAAGCAGCACCTCTGATTCATTCATTAGTACTGTTTGTTAAATTTGACAATATTTTCCTCTGGTGTCTAAATCAAACCTGTTTTGTTGCCCTGATTGGGCTTTCACATACGCAGTGAGTGATACCTACACCTAAGTAAACAGCAACAGTAAAAAAAAAAACTTGGAATGGATATTCTGCTGCAGTGAATAGACATAAATAAACAGAACCACTAACAAGGCTCATTAGGGGTGGCGGAGGCCCTGTGTGCTTCCATTTAAACCAGAAAAACATACATTTAGACGAAAACTGCAATTTTGATATCAACACATGCTTATGGAAAAGACTGATTATGTTCTGACTGTTTCATAGTGTTGTATTAAATTGCGAAAAATTGGATCAACATGGCACAAAGTAACAACCACGGGGTCAAGGTTTGGATGGTTAGCATGACCTCATTAGCCCCTGCTGGTAGATTCCATAACAATCTTTTTTTTCTTTTTTTTTTTAATGATGGTTCTGTCAAGACCACTATCATCAAAGATGATTGACAATTAGCATACAGTTTGGATTGGCGGTATGGTTCCGTTCTGGGCAAGAACTCCCTGCGCATCCGTGCAGCCTAGCATGGATGAGAGCAGGGAGAGCAGCGATAACCCCCCCAGGGTAAACAGAACAGAACCAACATAAATGTATTGCAGATATCGTTAAAGTTCAATAATGTTATGTACACATTTTAGAATTAGTCTAAATCAAAGGAGAATCAGAAGGCTGAATCCTGACTGATAGAGGAGGAGTTGGGGATGGAGGAGGGTAATTAGCTATTGAGCAATGCGAAAACTGCTGATACTACTGCGGGACCTTATATATGAATACTTAGGTGTCGTATTCCCATAGGTTGATGGGGATCAGCTGAGAGTCAGCTGATGCGAGCTTGACTAACGTGACCTGCCAGAACTAACGCTACGCTTGATCTATTTAAAATTTGCTATATTTTCAGATTAAAATTATTATTATTATTTTTATTATGCAATTCTAACAATTACAATATAATGCAATGTAATATAATATAATATAATATTACAAAATATACAATATGGAGTTATTGACAGCATCTAAAGCGTAAAAGTTAAATCTTATAATTTAATACAATAGGATCAACACACTAATTCCTTGAATTCAATATTCTATTTTTAAAAAAATGTACTGAATGTATCTTAAGTTGTTGATGAAGCATGTAAAAATGCTTGTCAACACACTAAAAATATACACTATTGTTCAAATATTTAATTGTGTTTTTTATGTTATTTTCTTTATTTTGAAAGAAATGAATGCCTTTATTCAGCTACAGGGCACATTAAATTTATCAAAAGTGACAGTAAATATTTATCATTTTAAATTCTGTTCTTTTTAACTTTCCATTCATCAAAGCATTCTAAGGAGAAAATGTATGACCGTTTCCACAAAAATATAAAGCAGCACAACTGTAACCATCTTCAGCTGTGATAATAATAAGACAAAATGTTTGTTGAGCAGCACATCAGAATGACTTCTGAACAATCATGGGACTGAAGACTGGCTATTTAATAATATAATATAATATATATAATATACTGTATATAGAGGAGAAAAATCTGCTGGCAGGACAATTGGGAGAGGGAAGCAAATAGACTCACATTTATTATCAGAGCTACATGTGATGTGCTTCCACTGCCAGAAAAAAGGATTGGCGAATGGTGTGTGGTGTGCCCTCTGTCCAACTCCAGCAGCCCACAAACACATCCTGACATTAAGCTACAAAACTAGCCTCACTCAAGGCAGGTACATAACCAGGTCCTGAAAAAGGCTGGCAGCAGCTATTGAGACCAAAGGAAATGACAACCAACTCCTGGCTGAGCATAACCAACATGGCAAGACCAATGGCATTAATGCAGCCAGGAGAGACAAAAACAAAAAAAATAAGCTAGAAACTGGACAGTTGAATATTTTCCTTGACCGGAAGATGCTGGTGGATGTCCATAACCAACCATCTGCTGCAACTAAATATTATTACACTTTTAAATAACTTTGCTATTTTAATATATTTTAAAATGTAATCTATTCCTGTGATGCAAAGCTGACTTTTCAGTCGCCATTATACTCCAGTCTTCAGTGTCACATGATTCTTCAGAAATATTTCTATAAACTGTCACATTTAATTAGAATTCTTTAATGAATAGAAAGTTTAAAAGAGCAGCATTTATTTGAAATATAAATATTTTGTAACATTATAAATGCCTTTATAAATGTCACTTTTGATCATGTGTCCTTGCTGAATAAAAAAAAAGTATCTACTTCTTAAAAAAAAAAAATCTGACCCCACCCCAAATATATATAAAACATGTAATATGATATTCAAATGGAATTACTGCCCTTTATATTGTCATAGTACTGACACCAAAGGAAATCATTAAAACATATTCTATAGAACTATCAGATTTATGTTAGATCTAGAAACCTGAATAAAAGTATTTTTATTCACATTTGTATAGAACTTTTCATTGGTCCAAAGCTGTTTAAATTCAACTTTGACAGCTCAAAAATTCATTTTGCATTTTTTTTTTCGTCTCTCAAATTTTACGCAGCCTCCCTAAAAACTTTTGGGACTCATTTGACCCCAGTTTAAAAGCCTGTGGTCAATACTGTTGACCTGACATCCCATTGGAGAATTCAGTAGATGAAGCACACAAGAGGCAATGTTAAACAAAACTGGCAGCAGATGCAAAGCAACAGGGCTGGAAAACCACAGAAAAGTGTGGTGCAGAAGTTTCACAGCCATATCCACCATAAAACTCGAGGGATCCATTTAGTCAGTCCCTAAAAAAAAACATCAAATATGCATCAGAAGCAGCAGAAAGATGTAGTCGATGGCTATGGATCAACCAGAAATATCTCTCCTGGGCCCCAAGATAACTTTAAGAAATGGGGAGAGACATAACGGCGGATGACTCTGGGACACCAGAATTCATCCTCAAGCCTTGTGAAGCGCCAGGAAAAGAAGGGTGACCACTTGAAAAAGCTCTGCATGTCAACTTAGTGTCACCCCTAACATCAAGGCAATTTCAGAAAAGTGATCTGATCTATTGGCACAAAGTGCAACATCATCTCCTGTGTTTTTGATCCTAAAAATGATGGCGTTACCATGTGAACATCACTTATCAGAAATTGCTTTCAGTGATAGAGGTGGAAGAGATTACATAGCTGGTTCTTAAATTATCTCTCGCATTTCATTGTTTTACCCCAAACGCTTTTCTCGCCTCATAAATACCTCTCACGGTCTTGCGGCAATGTTAGATTTCAAATTGGAGCTATTCACACGGAACTTGAAAGCTTTGTCTTCCTCTGAATCTGCTTTAAGTTTTTCAGTTGTGATAATGGACTAAATTACCACAATCAGTGATATTTATTTGGAGAGATGAAAAAAGAGAAGCAAACAAACTAAAAACATTCCCTCTCGGAGTCTTGATTAAAGCCCAATCTATAAGACCATCCACAACACATTCTCTCTGCACAAAGAGGGATAGTATGCCTGCTCATCGGGAGACATCTCACGCATAGTTAACGTGATGGTGTCTCGAAGCAATGCCCAAGGTGTTGCTCTATTCATCTGGCCTTTGTGTTATTCTCTGTTGTGCTTCGATTTTCGTTTTTGTTGGTGTCTTCATTGATTAATTTAAATTCATGAGCACCTCTCTAAACTTCGGGGTCTGGATAAGAGTCATCACTCTAGCTTTTATGCTTTTACCTTCAGCGTTTTTCTCATTCACATCTCAAATTATTCACCTTAAATTGTTTTCCAAATGCTGTTTTTATTTGCATGCTATCAGCGATGTTTGGCTTGCCAGAAAATTAGCATAATCTCCCAAAATATACTGCTGTGGCTACATGATGTGATGCTGAATTATTTTGTGAAATCCCGTGCAGATGAATGATTACCTTGGATCCAGTATTGTAGCAAGAAACTTCATTAGAGCAGATTAAAAGCTGCAATACTCTTTTGTCTACCCTGAGACATTAGCAGGGCACATTCTTCTGAACTATTTTCCCAAAGTCTTCTTGGATGCCCCTGAAGATTCAAAGAGAATGCAAATGTCTAAAAAAAATTAATTATTATTGCATTATAAGTTTGCATAACCAATGCATATTTAATTAAAAGAATGCTTTATATAGTACTCATTATTACTTTGAATTATTATTGTTATTCTTTTTATTGCATTATAAGTTTGCATATACAGGTATAATGCACATGTAATAATACTAATGTTGTTATACAGTACTCACATTATTCGTCTGTTTGATTACACCTTTAATTGATTTTTCCGTACATTTCTGCCATATGTACATTAACTGACATGGTCACCACTGATAAGCTACCACTAAATATATTGTAGAAACTTAAATTTCTGTAAACCTGCTTTGCAACGATTTGTATCGTGAAAAGCGCTATACAAATAAACTTGAATTGAAGTGAACTGAATTATTATTATTATTGCATTATAAGTTTGCATATCCAATGCATATTTAAGAATGATATTTAAGAATGCTTTAAATAGTACTCATTATTACTTTATTATTGTTATTATTATTTTATTTTATTATTATTGTATTGCATTATATGCATATCCAATGCATATTTAATTAATAATATTAGTGTTTTGTTATTAAATATGTATTGAATATGCAAACTTCTAATAAATAAATAAATATAAATAAAAAACATATTTTTGTTATTATTATTATTGTTATTATATACACACCTTAAATATGCAACTTTCTAAATGCAAAAAACATACAGTGACTATACAGACAGATAGCGCTAGCTAACTAGGTAGGTAGGTAGGTAGGTAGATAGATAGATAGATAGATAGATAGATAGATAGATAGATAGATAGATAGAGTAGACAAAGCATGTGTGCAGGTATTTTTCACAGCTTCAAACGGTCAGATGGAGTTGTGTTATTGAACAAGGTTACAGGACACAGTCCAAGTCTCTGAAGTCCTAGGGATGATTGGAGTGCTCTCCATGGTTCTGAAGAGATGAACTCAACAAATAAAGCAGGAATTGTTACTGAGCTTGACCTAGTGTGCTATGCAGGGTCCTGAAGTAGATGTATCAAGGCCTCACTTAGACATCATGTGGCTAATGCAAACCAGTTCTCCACAAAGCATCTGCTTTTGTAGGATGGCACATTTCCTCCAGAACAGAGCAAACACACCTGATCCCGCTCAGGTAGGCCTCAGATATTTGAACAGATTAGTGAAATAAAACAGGTGTGTTTGTTTTCATCTGATGCCAAAATCCACTTGCACTCCTGAAAGGAAACGTTGGTCTCCTCTGTTCTCTGTGTGCATGTTCTTTATTGCTTCCTGTGTCTTGCCCTATTCTGGCTTTAAGTGAGGGATCAATGAGGAAGAAGCACTGTTCGATTGGCTGTTAGCGTCTACTGGAGCCAATTAGAGTTGAGACAGCTCTCTGCCACCCTGATCCATCTAAGCTTGGCCCGGGGGCTAAACTTTTCTATTTAATCTCCCCTACAGATTTACATTTTACATCAGTCATCATTGTTGCAATGTTTTCATATTATGAGACCCTAACAAGCTGAAGTAGATTAAAACAAGTGGGGTGCAGAAGAACGATCACGTTTGGCTTTCATGCTGATTGCATTTGGTTGGGGACATGGAGAGGTCAGAGAGAAAGATCGTTCTTTAGCATTACAAAACTGAGCCCAGACAAGCTAGATTTCTTGCTTGTGCACCTACTTTATCTCTAATATTTTCTTGTAATATATTTAGTAAGCTGTGATGTATTACTGCAGTCTTTATTACTCAAAAAGAAAAATCTAAAAAGTAAAAACTAAACAATCTATGCACTAAGCCACATTTTTCAAACAAGGCATTATGGATGTCAACACAATATGACTTTTTCAGTGAGAAGGCTTCATTAGTAAAGAAACTTCCACTTTATAATCCTTTATAAACAGCAGCAACCATAAGGTGTACTGAAAAAAAATTGATGTGTGCTGTCAAGTTCTAACTAAGGCACGGTAGTTTAACTGATCTTGCGAAACTGATGAATGTCCATTAACAAGAACACAGACATTTGTTTACCCAAACCTATTAAAATCAGATGTGCAGAAAAATGGGAAAAAGATTTGTTTCTTTGAAATTGTACTGTTGGATTTGAGCAAAAAATAAAACATCCTTCCGACTTTAGAGTGATGCAGAATTACTAAATATAGCAAGACTGCATGAATATGCTAGACTTGTGGTATGCCTTTAAATGTCTGAGTGGATGACTAATTTACAAATGAGAATCCATGCTTTTGTTTTGGTTTATTTCAGAAACTAGGATGTTGTATCAGATAAAGTGTGTGGCAGGAATATTCATCCATAGAAAGCTAATAAGTTCTAACATAAGGAAAAGTTAATTGAACAATTAATCAAAGCTTAGCATGTCCATTACGTTTATTGGAACAGGATGATTCATTGGGCCTGCCTTCTAATTTAGTTTGGAATTATCTAATTCTGATTTACTTCAGAAACATAATAACCGTTGATGGTTTGAATTACCTACCAAACAATTTTACTAATTATTTTGAAAAAAGCAAAAACTTTTCACAAAGGCATCTGTGATGCTTTGTTCCAAATAATCAATTCAGAAGGGTTGTGCAAGCAATTTTACAGTTTTGTGCTTTCTAAGCATAAACCATTTATAACAACACAACAAATGTCAACTGCCAAAATATGCTCTTAGAAATGAAGATATACACATCTGCTGTCTGTATCCCACCATACCAAACAAATCTCTCCTCACAGCTACTAGTATTCATGAAACATGATGCCATATCTATCTAGAAACATATGGAGGGGCTGAATGGAGCAGGACAGACGTTGTAGACGGACTGACACTCCCAGTCACAATCAGGCCTGAGATAGTTCATTTTCTCTGTAAATGTTTCGTTCCTCAATTCATCTTTGACACGTAAATTGCTTTTGAGCCAGATCCTCTGAAGACTTTGGCTTAGTTGGTGCTCTGTGCTCCGATGTTAAATGACCTTTGAAACAATTTGATTATGATGTTCTGCTGACAGGCTCAGATTTTTCATGGGAGGGAACACTGTAATGGATCCAAGCAGAAGCTTAGAAGAAGAGGAAGAGGGAGGGAGAGAGGGAGGTAGGCAGAGGAGGAAACACAGGAAAACAAGGCGGCAAATGCCAAGAGGAAATGGAGAGATTAAGAGGAAGATGGATGAATGACCATTCTTACATGCAGATAGTTTTTCAGTTAAGTTCCATATTCTGATTAAAACTTTATTCCAAAATACTTTTATGTATGTGTGTGTGTGTGTGTGTGTGTGTGTGTGTGTGTGTGTGTGTGTGTGTATAGATACATACACACATTATTGGAATAATACTGAATAATAACTATCCAGTGTAAATCTTTTCCATTTATTGTGCATGATAACATGGTCTTTAATAAACAAGAATAAATGCAAGTGAGATGCCAAAGAAGGAAAGAAAGGGGGGAGGATAAAAAGAAAGAGATTTTCATTAAAACCATGAGGAGGAGCAACAGAAGGTAATGAAAAGCTCAGATGAAAATAGACGGTCAGCAAAGGCTAAATAGGGATTAGTTCCTGGACTTTTCCATAATTGATCAGTTTGTTCAGATAAGGAGTATGTATGGATTTTCTCATCGTGCAAGTTAATTGACCTAATAATCCTGAAATATATATATTGCAAGCCATGCATACATAAATTAGTGATATTTCTTAAAAATAATAAAAAGGGATGCTTTTGTGTGTGTGTGTGTGTGTGTGTGTGTGTGTATATATATATATATATATATATATTTTTTTTTTTAAGCCTGCATGCAGCTCAGTATAGTATCTGGTGATGGGTTTGGGATTGGGGCAAATAAAAATAAAAAAAACATGTGATTATTAAAAAAAAGTTAAATGATTTAACTTATGTGCTAGAATTTTTGTGGTGTCATCAGCCAGTCAGCTTTGTCACTGCATACACTACAGCTGGGAACTCAGGACACCATGGCCGGACGGTCTCCGTGGCCTTGGCCTCGCCACTCGGCCCGGCCAGTACGGACGGACCCATACTACCCCCCCGACCCCCCAAAAATACTTGGGGAGAATATCATCTTTAGAGGCCCTCCGTTAGCTTAACTCGGGAACAGTGGCCCTCCCTGGGCTTGACATTGGGACTGGAGCCCTCCTTGGGCTCGACATGGGGACTGGAGCCCTTTCTGTGCTACACTCGGGGACTGGAGCCCTCTCTGGGCTAAACTCGGGGACTGGAGCCCTCTCTGGGCTAAACCCGGGGACTGGAGCCCTCACTGGGCTAAATTCAGGGACAGGAGCCCTCACTGGGCTAAACTCGGGGACAGGAGCCCTCACTGGGCTAAACTCGGGGACAGGAGCCCTCCGTGGGCTAAAGTCGGGGACAGGAGCCCTCCGTGGGCTAAAGTCGGGGACAGGAGCCCTCCGTGGGCTGGAGCCAACACTGGAGCGAGCTCTGGGGCTGGAGCCGACCGCCTTTTCCCCCTTCGTTTCCCCTTTAGGTTCGGGGTGAAAGGCGTGGTCAGCAGGCTTGACAAAGGAAGAGGTTCCGGATCAGGAACGAATGCCCTCGTGTAGGTGATCGGGTCGTGGCTCGCCTAAGTCACGGCGATGAACAAAGCTTGTTCCTCCATTTTAGCGGGGAGAAACAAACAGGAAAACAAAACACTTTTGAAAACGGAAAACAAGCAGTGGGAGAGGGGGCGCTGCTTACTGTCCTTGGTCCGGTATTCTGTCACGGTGCTACTGTGTTGGAGTACGGAGCGAGGAACGAGGAGACCAGGAGTACATCAATAACGAGATTTTAATTATAACCAGGAAAACACACGTAGCAGAGGAGGTAGACATAAACAGACATTCACAATACCAGACCCCGAACTGATAACACGGAACACTTTATATACACAAATGACATGAGGATGGGATGACGAGACACACCTGGGATCAATAGAACTGAAAAGGGGACACCTGGAACAAATAAGGACAGGAACGGGAAGGACCAAATATGGGCATGGAAACACATGGGGAGCAAAACACGGAACAGAGTCTGACAACCATAGACAGACTAAGATCATAATACACACGAATGGAGAGATATTCCATCTATCATCTACTCGTCTACATGAAGATGAACCTCAATCTTCACTTCTTTTTCATGGTAAATGTATACATGCCCCTGCTGTTTCGAAAACTTTCAATAATTTGTATTTCATCAATGTTTTGTTTAAAGTTTAAGTTTACCTGTTGTCTTACCACTTGCTTCGATGAGATTCTAAAATAAAACTAAACACTACTTGACCTAAATGGTCACCTTTGACAATGATTGGATATATGTGACCCTGGACCACAAAACCAGTCTTAAGTCGCTGGGGTATATTTGTAGCAATAGCCAAAAATACATTGTATGGGTCAAAATTATTGATTTTTCTTTTATGACAAAAATCATTAGGATTTTAAGTAAAGATCATGTTCCATAAAGATATTCTGTAAATGTCCTACTGTAAATATATTAAAACGTAATTTTTGATTAGTAATATGCATTGCAAAGACCTTCATTTGGATAATTTTAAAGGCGATTTTCTCAGTATTTAGATTTTTTTGCACCCTCAGATTCCAGCTTTTCAAATAGTTGTATTTGAGTATTACACTCAATTTGAAATTAAAAAAATTGACCCTTATGACTGGTTTTGTGGTCCAGGGTTACATATATGTGAAAAGAGGCTACTTTAATTTCCTTATGCCTTTTTTTCGACTGTATTTTTGATGGAAGCAAACAAGGTTGCACCATTTGAATATTCGCTGTGATTAGTCAGTTTAATAACGAGCATAGCCTTTGTTGTGTAGTCTCATATAACATTTGTGCAGTTTAAAAAACTCGTCTGAGCCACCATTTATAAATATATAGAGAGTGTTTATTCATTACGTTCATTTTTAAGAAAGCTCAGTTCATTTGCTTCTTCCAGTGCACCCACACTGACTACCCAAGCATAAATTTACCATGGATTTACTTCAGTAACAGTAGTTGTAATCATGGAAATATATTAGAGGAGCAAGAAAATATAATTAATTTATAATAATTTGTAGCATGTGCTCCACTAAAGGAAAACAAGTAATGCATTTTTCTAATGTAGGCCTGCTATTTCTTGCTTCATGTTAATGCACTCATAAATAGATACATATTAGCAAATAAATTAGTGGTATCAAACGATTAATCGTATCCACAATAAATGTTTTTGTTTACATAATATATGTATGTGTGCTGTGTATATTTATTATGTATATATAAATACACACACATGCATGTATATATTTCAGAAAAAATATGTTATGTTTATATATTAAATATTTTTATTTATAATATAAATTATATTTAAAATAATATATATTAATATAAATTATATGAATATAAATATAGACATGTAAATACATGCATGCTTGTGTGTGTCTATTTATATATACATAATAAATATACACAGAACACACACATGCAAACAAAAACGTTTATTTTGGATGCGCTTAATCGTGATTAATCATTTGACAGCACTAAAATAAATTAAAGACAATTTTCTCAAAATTTCAAAGACTTATCTCAACACAATGCACTTGTAAGGATCCACCCAGACTAGCCCAAAGACGGAATCCAATTGGTGGGAGTCCAATTTCAAGTGATCATTAAATTTAGGCAATATTTCTAATTGAAAACTGATCACAAATATTGATTGTTTATTAATTTAGATATTTGATTATTCTGGAAATCCCATACTTTCAATTATTCATTCATTAACGACCTGGTATAGCTTAGTAATTCACTTGGCCAACGGTGAACACACGGCACAAACTTGCCAGTTCTGTACATATTTAGAGGATACAGGGTGATTATAATACCTTTAAGTATGCCGCACCCTGCTAGCAAATAAGTGTATTTTTTCTCTATAATCACGAAAACTGTAACTTGTTAAGCCAGTGACAGTCAGAAATCAGAACATCCGTAATGACGAGCCCCCTGCTTCACTCATTGGTACTTCAGTATGATCTATCCTGGATGCAGATTTGCGGAAACACCAGACTACACTTTAAATAATGATTGTAAATAATGATTTCAGAAGAGATCAGAATAAATCAAATATAACAATTTATTATTAGTCAGGTAAAATTGTATCATGCCAGTTACATAATGAAACAAGAAGCCAATTCAAGTAGGATAAAGGATAATGCAATTGCGTATCACATTGTAGCTGCGTGGCAACCCTATGTTCCTATACATGGATTACTGTAGCTATATGGGAAATAGCCAAGTGTTTCATGTAGGAGACAAACCAATTCAACATAGTCACACATGCAACAGTTATTCTAATTTTACGCAAGAAGACACATGGTCTAGAATGCATAGCATCTACCACCTTTTAAGTAAGCATTTCAAAGAACACTTACAGCAAAGCAATCATGTGTTTTAACCCTCTATGGTACGGAGTTGCCATATGGCAATAATTAATTTTTACTCATTTCCTACAATATATTGCATTATGGGAATTAAAAGGGTAGGTCTTAAGGTAGCCAATGATGTGCTGTTTTTAAGTCACATGACAACTGAATGTCCCTCCAAAACTCCTTTTCCCACTGTCACCCTCACACAGAAGACACCTGTTGAAGTGCTCCAGAAATTGCTCTATTAACTTAATTTCTAAACATCTTTTTTCAAGGGGGATTTTTTTGCAAAATCTTTGGTAAGTAAATTAGATATTTTCATTCACAAATCAATTTTGTCTGACATAGTTTTACTGTAAATTAAGAAAATATCAAAGTTGCCATATGGCAACTCTGTACCACTATGGAAAAATAGGTGCGTTGCCATATGGCAACACTGTACCACAGTGGAATTGCAGTAATGTATTTCCCCATTGGGATTTATTATAGATAGTAGCATAAATAAAATGATCACAGTTATTTATTGATTTGAAGTGTTTATTTTAGTATAGTTGTATTTATGTATAAATAACAAAATTATGTATTCTTTTCAGAAAATGAATACAGCAATATTTTATGGAAAGGGCAATAGGAAGAGTGCAGAGTTAGCTCTTCCATGTGATGAGAGTGAGGATGAGTTAGCCTTCAGTGACTGTGACGAGATGGAGTTGAATGAGGGCAGTGAGGGAGAAAGCAGTGAGGGAGAGTCTTCAGAGTCAGAGGCAGAAGAGTCTTTAGAGTCAGAAGCAGAAGTGACAGGTATGATCTTATGGATAGAAGTAAAGAATAATGTGTGTGTGCATGTGTATATGTGTTTGTATATGTGTGTGGCAGATTTTGATGGAGATTAAGATTGGATGAGGCCTTCATTATTTTGTACTTGTTAACATTTTTAGGACAAGAGGAAATTGAAGAACTTTGTGCAGCTGCAACAAAGGTAAAAAATCTCAACTTGCTCAAGCGGAAGAGCATTCCAGCAGTGCTAAAATGGAAGGGAAGCCTTCCCTCCGCCACTGAACTCAAACAGCCAGTGGAGTATTTTCGCAGCCTTCTGAAGAAGACTTTAACGAAAGAGATTGTGGAACAAAGCAAAATCTATGCTTCCCAATACAACATCAACAAGCCACTAAACCTGACCTATGATGAATTGGAGCAATTCATAGGCATATGTTTCCATATGTCCGTGCATAGTCTGCCAGGAACCCGCATGTACTGGGCAAGAAGCACCAGGGTTGATTGTGTGGCTGATGTCATGTCACTGCATAGGTGGGAGGCAATCAAAAGATTCCTTCATTTTGCAAACAATGAAGAGCATATAAGTAGTATAGTTGTATTTATGTATAAATAACAAAATTATGTATTCTTTTCAGAAAATGAATACAGCAATATTTTATGGAAAGGGCAATAGGAAGAGTGCAGAGTTAGCTCTTCCATGTGATGAGAGTGAGGATGAGTTAGCCTTCAGTGACTGTGACGAGATGGAGTTGAATGAGGGCAGTGAGGGAGAAAGCAGTGAGGGAGAGTCTTCAGAGTCAGAGGCAGAAGAGTCTTTAGAGTCAGAAGCAGAAGTGACAGGTATGATCTTATGGATAGAAGTAAAGAATAATGTGTGCGTGCATGTGTATATGTGTTTGCATATGTGTGTGGCAGATTTTGATGGAGATTAAGATTGGATGAGGCCTTCATTATTTTGTACTTGTTAACATTTTTAGGACAAGAGGAAATTGAAGAACTTTGTGCAGCTGCAACAAAGGTAAAAAATCTCAACTTGCTCAAGCGGAAGAGCATTCCAGCAGTGCTAAAATGGAAGGGAAGCCTTCCCTCCGCCACTGAACTCAAACAGCCAGTGGAGTATTTTCGCAGCCTTCTGAAGAAGACTTTAACGAAAGAGATTGTGGAACAAAGCAAAATCTATGCTTCCCAATACAACATCAACAAGCCACTAAACCTGACCTATGATGAATTGGAGCAATTCATAGGCATATGTTTCCATATGTCCGTGCATAGTCTGCCAGGAACCCGCATGTACTGGGCAAGAAGCACCAGGGTTGATTGTGTGGCTGATGTCATGTCACTGCATAGGTGGGAGGCAATCAAAAGATTCCTTCATTTTGCAAACAATGAAGAGCATATAAGAAGAGGCCCAGTGGCCCCCAGTGTGCCTGATCAAGTCAGGTTGGACCAAACAAGCCACTGGCCTGTCATGGAGAAGAAAGGGAAGTGCAAATACCCTGGCTGCAAGGGGATCGTCCGCATGAAGTGCAGCAAATGTGACTTGCACCTTTGCATCACAGCTGAAAGGAACTGCTTTTTGCAGTTTCACGGGATGCCATGAAATATGACATGAGTTGGACTTAGACAGGAGGATGGACTGGGAAAACACACACTTTACTTCAGGGAGCCGCCTATCGTTATACTTGTATTTTTGAAGTTCTTATGTTTTCATGTTCTACATGGTATTAGTGCATGTTCCAAGCTACCATATATTTACTTAACTTGTATAAAATACTTTCAAAAAGACTTGTTTTTGTTGTTGTAAAGTTTCTGGATGTAAAACAATAAAAAGCTGATGAATTTGATATGCATATATGGTACAAAAGCACATTTTTTTGTCCGTTTGCAAGCACTATTATAATACTTTTAAGTACCGTTTTGAAGGTTAAATGATAGGAACCTACTTACTTTTGGTTTGCATGAGGTCCAAGTATAAAAATCTATCAGTATCTAAAATAAATTACCATTTAAATAGAAAAGAAAATCGTAATTTAATAGAAAAACTACTTTTTTGGCCATTTTCCATTGTGGTACACTGTTGCCATATGGCAACGGTTTCCTAAATACTCAAAAATACTCAAAAAAAAGGCCAAAATGGTACCTTTTGGGGTACAAGAGCTTTACACCTAGCAGTACAACATACATATTAGTCCCTTAAGAGTAGTAATTCGTACCCTTAAGGTACTAATTTGTAGGCCTATCTATTAGGGGTAAAAAAGGAACAAATATGTCCTTTTAAGGGTCCTGTTCCAGTGACAAGCTGTTGTACCCCAAAAGGTGCAATTTTGGCCCCTTATTTCCTGTATATAGCCTATACATCCACAACAATTTCTGAAACCAGACAACCCTATTATTTGTATGGCCATCACATATAAAAGGTCTAAATCCTTAGTCTGGGACCGGAAAATAATTAAAGGTTATCTCTTGCACTGCACCTTCACTTCCCTTTCCCTTCACTTCACTTCCCTTCATTACTCCAGTCTTCAGTGTCACATGATCCTTCAGTAATCATTCTAATATGTTTATTTGCTGTTCAAGAAACATATTTGTTGTTGTTGTTATTATTATTATTATTATTATCAATATTTAAAAAAGTTGAGTACATCAGGATTCTTTGATGAATAGAAAGATCCAAAGATCCGCATTTATCTGAAATAAAAAGCTTTTGTAACATTACCCATGGACTATACCAAAAGCTTGTCAGTATCATTTTTTTTTTGGAGGGGGGGGTGACCTAACTATCGGCGCCACCTATCTCTCAAATGGACCATTGACATTATATCTACAATCTCAATTAGGAGTGTCAATGGTCCATTTGAGAGATAGGTGGTGGTAATGCACTTATAAGTCCGATATGCGATCCGCCATAAAGCAAGAAGAAGAAGAAGACGCGTCATGCACCGGCTGTCGAGGATGCGCTAAGGACGCGCTCAAACCAGTTCAGACAGTTCCAGTTTCTTGCACAAACCGATCGTTTCGTGTCTTTACACATCAATGTATCGTCACGAACCGCAGGGTTTAATTTGGTTTTGTTTGTGTATGTTTTTTTTACTCTCAAGGCCGAGATTCCCATTCACTTCCATTATAAGACTGACAGACTGCAACGGTTTGAGTTAAAAATCTTCGTTTGTGTTCTACTGAAGAAACAAAGTCACCTACATCTTGGATGCCCTGGGGGTAAGCAGATAAACTTCAAATTTTCATTTTTGGGTGAACTATCCCTTTAAAGTCAGCATGAAATGAAAGTTGAAGTCTTTTTTCTTCCCCTTTTATGACATATATCAGAGTAAAATGGCTTCTCGAATGAGTTGTGGTTACATCATTTTTTATTTGAGATATGGTTTCTTAACTATTTTTAATTTGTTGTTCTGCAACATATCCTAACTGCAACCAAAATACAGTGTTCTCAAATATTGTAAAATCGTTTTGTGTTTGCTTGGCAGTTTTCAAATGTGTTTAGGGTGTTTTAGACTGATTTTCATTAGAAATAGTTTTTGTAAATTAGGTCCTGATAGCACTTTAGAACTTAATATAGCTAATAATAAAGCCCCGGTTCAGATCATTGGCTGAAAACAAGCTTCCAGTAGAACTACACTCTTAAAAATAAAGGTGCTTCAAAAGGTTCTTCAAGCGATGCCATAGAAGAACCATTTTTGGTTCCACAAAGAACCATTCAGTCAAAGGTTCTTTAAAGAACCATCTCTTTCTTACCTTTTGTAATCTGAAGAACCTTATTTCGCCACAAAGAACCTTTTGTGAAACATAAAGGTTCTTCAGATGTTAAAGGTTCTTTATGGAACCATTTAGACAAAAAGGTTATTCTATGGCATCGTGAAGCACCTTTATTTTTAAGAGTGTACTGCATGCACTCTTGGCTGGCCGATTTCCAACTGCATGCTTGCCACAGTAATGCTATCTTTCTCCAGGTAAGATAATCTCAAGGTACTAAGGTAGGTAGGTACTGCACCATGACAAAAGACAGCTGGCAAAGATCCTGGTAGTCTTCCTCCTCCGAGAGCAGCTTTTACCTGGTTTCTGTCTATAACATCCACGCTCCAGAACACACTGAATAGCGCGTTATTAAAGAGAATGAAGGCCGGCATACACAAAGAGATTTCAAATGTCATTCCGGGGTCTGGCCCTCTGTGTTTAACACGCTGTCTCTCTCGCCTCGCTCTCCTTCTCCCATTTGAATCCACTCCCACGCACGGAGCCAAGCAGCAAGACCTATATGAAACCGAAATGCACAGACCTGACTTGCACTTCTGGCATTTGTTCAGTGCACACTGTAATTGTGACTGGCGAGGTTTCAAAGCTAAACTTTTGCAGCGTCGTCTATAGGAGAAGCGGACAGACAAAGGCAGACACAACACTGACAAGCACTTTTCAAGTTCATGCCAGTTTTATCTGTTTCTATGTGATAAATGTTACCATGGAAACCAATGTGGTTTTCCTGGGGATGGGTATTATCAGTGTGTCAATCAAACAGAAAAATATCCTTTTGGCTTTAGACAGACCTTTACTTCTAAGATACAGGAATTAATATCAGCCAGACATGTCACAGTGCCGTGCCACTTGTTTTCTTGGATGTCTATGTTGGCGGCGTGAAAACTGAGCAGTAGCAGAGTTTCTAGAACAGGGGAAGTATCTATACCATCTACCGGCTGAAACTGAGCCTGAGTATCGATTTTAGCTAGGTGTCACTCATAAACTGCAAAGTGTCACTTTATACAAATACAACTGAAGTGACAGACCACTAATAGGAGATGAGGTTATCTGCCACCGCCAGAGATTTGCATGTCGGTTGTTGAAATCCTGCACTATTACTATACAATCTCAGTTTCGATGTGGATGTGCATGTATGAATTAAAGGTGAATATAGCTTGCAGCTAGCAGCTACATTGGCCGCATGATCAATTCATCATTATTTCATAACCGTGTTCATAGTTGGCCTTTCTGGAGCATAGCGATCAATAGCAACAGGATTATTTTACATGGTAACATTGATTATTTCTGACATTCTCTAATTTAATCTCAAATAAGACAGAATGTCGGCCGGGTGGAAAGAACCTCGGGTCTATTGAACTTGTGCCTAATGTGCAAGGCATATACAAAAATGGTCACACGTTCTTGTTTTAATTGCTTTAGTGCAATAGAAAACTGCAAAAGTTGCAAATTGCTTATTGCCTGGGAGGATGTGAGCACTTGGGCTGCGTTCAGATTCCAATACAGCCAAGATCTAGCTGTTGACATAAAAAACACATTTTTTTAGAGGTTCCATTTTCGCCTTTCATCCGCCTACCTCCCTTAAATATTTTATTTTTACTTTAAATTTCCCATTTCACAGTTTATCTAATTTATTGTACTGTGCTCATAGCTTATCACAGTATAAATATTATTTATAAATAAATAAATACACACATCTAAGATGTCCAGTTCATCAAGATTTTTTTATTTTAGTACTTATTTAGCCCACAGTAATTATACATAATTTTACATATGAACTGAATATTAACTGAAAAATGCAATCAGGTTTTGGAATTTTTCCACATTGCAGAATATTGCTCCATGAACACTTGAACCCGCTGACTTGTGAAAGAGAAGGGAAAAGGGATTCAGAGATGGATCATGATGCCTACTCAATGATTCTGCTTCAATGCACAAAAATTCATCAAAAGACTCGTTAATTAGTTGCTAATAATTTTGTTGATGAAGCATCCACATGACAAAACACTGCGTATACAGATAAGTGCCATGGTGTGCAAAAATCTGCCACACTTCAATTGCGACATTTCAGGAAAATGACTAATGTTGTCCTTACACTGAGAAGACAGCATAGAGGGCGCATCTGAAGTGGCATAAAAACCACAACAGAGGTAAACAGTGCATTTACACAGATATTTTAATTCACCGTGGAGGCGGAATAAATGTATTTACACAGGAATCACATTCATAGGAAACACTGCGTTGGCTGTTGAAAACCAGATGGACACTGATTATTGTTATTATAATTTCACTCGTTATATTTCTATGGGTGGGTCAAAGCTGGTATATATTAGTATGGCTGTTATGCTGCTGCATTGAATCTTTACATACAGTTTACATACACAGTCCAAATCATATGGTCTACTGCATGATTTATTGCAAAAACGGTGTTTTGAATTGGGAAAAGAAAAAAAAAAGAAATAATATTATAACTTTATTAGTAAGTGGACCACAGAGGAAAAATTATGTAGTTAAAAAATAAAATAGGCATCTTGACATTTAAATTTTACATAAATTGACAATTCACAGTTTTTATACTGTAAAAACATACATATTTGCTAGATGCTCATCAGCCAATAATTGTTCATTTAGAAAATCCTCTTACACCATTTAATGTCTCGAGCCCAATAAATTATTGTCATTAATCTCATATTAGGCAAGACATTTCTCTATGTTCCTTTTTTAGAGAACCGCTCTCAAGAACGTAATTAGGCATTTAATTAGAGGGCAATTTAAATCATTTCTCCACCAATAAACAAGTTCACATACACTCAAAACACATATACACATTTCAAAGTCATTATTTAGTAAAGAAGCATAGACCAGTCGCTACTGAAAGGCAATTTGGTTTAAATTTAATGTCAGTTTTTCACTTTATTCTCCACAGTATACACCGGCTTCTCCTCCACTTGTCTTTTAGAGAGTGCTGACTAAGCAGCAGTTGTTGGTGCAGTCTCTGGATGCTCTGTGAGCAGAAAGATCAATAGACAAAGATTCAGTACAACCTGCAAATAGTCATGTGGAGTGGCCTCCCATTCGGACTTCATAGAACTGCTTGTTGGTGGGGGAAAATCAATTGGTTAAGTTACTTGTAAAATGTACAGAAGATTGATTAACCACGTAGAAAATGGCCATTTGGCTCCATCACAGGTCATATTTGCAGGATACTTTTCACTAGATGTGTCCATGTTATAGGCCTGCGGCAACTGTCAGACTCTGTGAACAGGACGGTGTTTGCAAGAGAGAGAGAGAGAGAGAAAGAGAGAGAGAGAGAGAGAACACAACATGTTAAACAAGGCCAATCAACTTTGGAAAGCTCAGGACCCTCAAGGGCTAAACTCTCAATTTTATAGTAATACTTTTATAATACTGAATACAGACAATGTGTAGTATAAGCAGTATGACCAGAGTCTTATATCACAGTATGGGTAATGTACTGTATTAAATAAATAGACAGATGATAGATAGATAGATAGATAGATAGATAGATAGATAGATTTAAATAATGTAAAAACCGTACAAATTGCAGTAATAGATGCTTTTAAACAGGAAGGAATTTCCATCTAATATTAAACCGAAAGATTTTATATAATTTTATATAATAAAATTATAATTTTGTAAGAAGCTGAATTGAATGTTGTATTTTTTTTTTATTTTTGCCATAAATATAGACTTTGATGAATATATGACATTAAATATATGTGACCCTTGTCTTAAGTTGCACTGGTATATTTGTAGCAATAGCCAACAATATGGGTCAAAATTTTTCTTTTATGCCAAAAATCATTAGGATATTAAGTAAAGATCATGTTCCATTAAGATATTTTGTAAATTTCCTACCATAAATATATCAAAACTTAATTTTTGATTAGTAACATGCATTGCTAAGAACTTCATTTGGATAACTTTAAAGGTGTCCAGATATTTTTCTCTATATTTTGCACCCTCAGATTCCAGATTTTCAATTATTTATTCCTTTAAAAAAAATACCATTATGACTGGTTTTGTAGTCCAGGGTCCCATATGTAAATCAACAAACAAACTGAAATGTTGCATACAGTTGTAATTTATTGTAAGAAGTTTAATTGTGTTAATTTTTTTTTTTTTTGCCATGTATATAAACTTTGATGCTTACATGGAATAAATGAATGAATGAACAAACAAACAAACAAATAAAGTGTGCTTTTTAAACTTAATCCAGTGAATATATTGCAAATAAAAGTACTTATCAATTTATTTATTTATTGAAAACAATTTGGTGTAGAAACAAGTTTCACTCAAATTTCACAAACAATTACAAAGAAATGGCAAGTAACACACTGAATTACACATAAAATTTTGAAGCAGAAGGACTGATTCTTTTTTTTTGTAAAATGTACTCCAATAATCTATTTCATTTAGAAGTTAAAAAACACAGCGTACAGTAACACTTGAGTTAAAAATAAATGCCTCAAACAATACATTATAAATATGTTGTAAAATGCTGTTGTAAAAACACAGGTGTATGTCGCATCCGGGATGAGACGCTGATGTAGAAACCACAACATCTGTCAGTGTTTTGTAATAAGCAGATTTTTTTTTAATTACCAGTGTTTTACTGAACATACAAATCCACTCAATGATAACAACATCGGACAGTCAAAAAAGGCATGCGCCCACATGTGTTGCATGGGCGACTTTCAGAAGCTAGCGTAACTTCAAAAGATGCTTGCTGCCAAAGGCGACTCAGTTCCAGCTGACCATCAAGTTTTCAACAATGAAAAGAGTGTTTGGCCAGTACAAAGCAATCATACAGGTTTTCCTGTTTCTCGCCCTGTACCAGCTCACCCACTGAGGCCTATCTGTCAGCATGTGAGTCAACACAGCCTTATTTACAGATACAGTAAGCAGCTCTCTCTCTCTCTCTCTCTCTCTCTCTCTCTCGCTGTCTCTCTCTCTGCCCACGGGCCTCCAGCCCTCACTCTTCACTTTATCCAGTGCTTAAGCAGCCGGTAAATTGGGCAAAGTTGCTTTATCTGATTAAAGAAGTGAATCACTAACAAGCACTCCAGGCAGTCTCTCTGATTTATCCTCACTGGTCCTGAGAGAACTCGCCGGTGAAAGAATGCACGGCTGACAATACCGGTGTTAATGAGGCTAAGCGGAGATGCAAACTGCACAATTAAAAAAAATGTCAGCGCCACTACAAAATAAAAAATGTCACAAACTGATTAATAATTTAGTCCGGTGCAGGAGGTGGTCGACTAGTCGAGAGGAGTTCCATCTTGACCCCAAATTGTCTAGCTCATTGAAAATATAATAAGCTGTAGTTAGCAAGACTCTTCTCCGTCAGTTAATCAGGGAGAGATTTGGGATCATAAGCCGGAATCTTAGGCTGCTTTTTGATTGTTTTGTCTGAACTTGAGCTCGACTGCAAACACCTCTGCCTGCTCCCACGTATCACATTATTCTTTTTTGTTTGCATCATCAATATGAGTACTAGCTGTAGCTGCAAACGGAAACTAGGGGTGATTCTTTTTTACGGATGCAATGCAAGACATCCAAAGAATGCAAGGTGCTCCCAGAAAGCAATTTAATCGATGATAGACATTTAATAGACAATCTGTTATGAGAAATGCAAATTAAGATGCACATTATTCAGGGCTGCAAAATGCACTCTGTTCAAAAGTGTGGGGTGTGTACTTTTGATGTTTTTGAAAGAAGTCTCTTATGCACACCAAGGCTGCATTTATTTGATTAAAAATAGGGTAAAAACAGTAATTCTGTGAAATATTACTACAATTTAAAATTAGTGTTTTCTATTTTAATATATTTAAAAATTTAATTTACTCTTGTGATGGCAAAGCTGATTTTTTTTGTTACTCTCCTTTCCTTTTAGATTACTTTTGCTGTCAACTAATGCTTATTTTATTTTCAAACGTACCAATAATTTAATAACATTTTTAAATACAATCCATATTTTGTACATGATTCCGTAATGTACATTATAATGTTGTGATTCCTAATTTCACTTGAACCCTTTAAAACAATTGATTTTAGTATTTATTTATTTAAATAGTATTTCAATACCAAATAGTATTGTAGTATTCCATCAGAATTTTAATATTGTCATTCATTCGGTATTCTGCAGAATTATTATATCAGTGCATCCCCAACATTTTTATCATCAGAATCATTTTACTTCCACGAGTTGCTCTTGTATCAATTGCAAACCGTAGAGAAGTTCACATGAACCCTTCCTCAGATCACCTTTTCATGCGGCTTCAGGTGAGGTTCAGCCGAGTTCAGAAAACCACTACCAAATGAAGCACACTCTGATGTCAAACAGACTCAAGTTTACATCAAAAGCTCTAATAAAAAAGTACCCTGTGGGTTTGACTTCCTCAGATTGCCTTATGTTTCTGAGCTTTGTGGGATGGTTGAACTAGTTTTGGGAAGCTTCTCTTCTGTGCCCTCAGCGATTCCTCTGGCAATTTGGCACTGCTGCACAAGAAAAGCAACTTGGGCTTCCAAATGGTGATGCCTGCTGGTGTAAAAGACCATACTGCTGATGTATCTCACAGCAGAGAATGAAGACCCAGCGGGATTAAAGATTAGTGGCACGTCCCTGGGAAAAAAATTCTTTAAAGTTTTCTTTTTTGAGTAAAGTTTAAAGTGAAATGTGAAGGGGTTGAGGTTGCAAAACTACAGATGGTGTGAACAAATCATGGTGTGGTGTCCTCAGCATGCTGGGAAGGTGACAAGGAGGTGTCCATGCGAGGGAAGAGGGAAGCATGTTAAACCAGTAGAAGAGCGCATAGGAGTTCTATAATGCCTGGAGAACGCAAGCAATTAGCTGTTGTTCATCTCAATGGCAGTCGCTCAGCTGGTCAACCCCATCCAATGGTATACAATTTTGCCATCTTTCCTAATGGACACTCGCTTGAGCTATAAATGAGTTTTGACATCAAAGAAAGCAGTCGTGAAAAAATAGTCCATCAAGTCCAATTAATGCTTTTAAGGATCCTACAAAAAATAAAACAAATAATGAAAAAGAGCACTGGTAAAACATTTACTATAGGTTCAGTGACATGAAACATTAAAATGCAGTTTATACAGAGAAAGACTTGAATACACATCATGAATTAACGCATTGAGCAGAAGCTTTTATTCAAAGACATTTATATTATGTACGCGAAAACTGCGTATCATATGCACGCGAAAACTGCGTATTATATCCACGCCAAACACATGCGTATGCACGCCAAAGTCCATTTTTGCGTATCAATACCACGAGTTTTCGATTTTATTTGTTCTTTAGTTAATGCATTTCCTAGGTTGATTTTTAGGTTGAAAAGCTATCATAATAAAGAAAAAAATCACTAAACAATTATAGTCATTTAAAAAAAGAATACCTAGTTTGGCATTATCTTTTATTATTATTTGCTTATTAATATTTGAGAAACTAATCATGCACCAACAAAATAATGCAGAAACATGCAGAACAATATTTAAATGCTTTACAAATATATAAATGCTATAACATTTTTTTTTTCAAAACCATGAGAAACAATTATTCCTAAGAATATGGCATGTGTTTTAAACTAGATTTTAAATGTTTTTCCCCGTTTTCTTTACCATGAACACTCTTATTTATCATTAAACCTATAATATTATTGATTAATATGTTGCTTGCAAGCTACTATTAAATGGCAATGAATAGAGAAATATGATTTTGAAGACACAGATCATATAGTTACAACATCTGCCACAAAGGGCTACATTTATCTGCCATATTCTCTGGCATCTTTAAAGGATCGTTCATACAAAAATAAAAATTCTGTCATCATTATGCTTTTTTTATCTTGCAGAACACAAAAGCAGATAATTTAAAGAATTTTGGTAATCAAACATTTGAAGAACAAAAGTCATACAGGTTTGGAATGACATAAGCGGGAGGAAATCATGATGCAATTTTCACTTTTGGGTGAACTATCACTTTAAGCAAGAGCGTCAATGGTTAAAAGTTGGCTTGCACTTAAGGATACCTTCTGCATATACTTTGAAGGATGTTCAGCAAAATAAGACACACAATGCTGGATTTATACAGTGGTAAAAGGGTGCAAAAAGCATTGGATGTGCCTCATCACATGCTGTGTGTTTTATTTTCACATGCCTCCATGTTCTTGTAGTGAGGCTGGACGTGGGCCGGAAACAGGAGAGAGAGGGTCACAATGACTGGAGGTGGGCAGCCCCTCTGTCACAAAGTGGTTTTGATGGCAAACTCGTGGGCTTCAACTTTTCAAATTATTGTGGGAGTTGCACCATTATTATGACCTCATAATGGCATTAAGGTAAATGCTGGTTGCAAACACAGAAAGAAGTAATGGAATAAAAAAGAGTTTATTCTACACTCCTCCAAGCTAAAATGTCTTGACTTATAATGTAAAGATTGAGGCTCTTAATGTCTATGAAACGTCTAACGGTTACCTACTGTGTGACAAATATGGTTCTGAGCAGCCTGCCCTAACCTTCTTGTTATACAACCATTTTCAGCAAGGCTGGCATTTACTGTAATTATACATAGCATGCTTTTTACACTCCAGGCTTCTCTTTATGTAACAATACAGCCATGATTAAAAGGACACTGAAAGTTTGTAGCATACAGTTCGGTCTACTGTATTCATGTAGATAATGTGCAGTAAACCCTGTTTCAGGGCAGGCATTCAATCAAGCTATATCAGATTTTCTCATTAAATAAACCTCCAATTTCTGTTTCTTTAAATTAACTGTTATTTCGGTTTGTAGTAAACCAACACAGAATATATTAAAATAACACAAGTTCACAAGCGCTTTCTAGTAAGAGGATATTTAACCCCAAAATTAATATTCTGTCATAATTTACTCGCAACGATAAATGATTAATTTAAAAGAAAGAAAATAAAACAACACAAATGTATCATAGCTCTCTTGAAGCAACACAGGTTTCTACAGAGAATCATTAGATCCTTCAAATGCACAGAGAAAAAAACTAAGAAATCCTATCCTCAGGAAATAAATTGTTACATAATAATAATAATAATAATAATAATATATAATTATATGTGCCATATGTTTGTCCTTAAAAATAGGACAGAAATATTGAAAAATAAATGGTAAGGCAAAACAAATATGGAAATGTTGCCAAGTGAAATAATAACTACTCTGGAGGTCTTTGAGCTGGTATATAGAGGTAGCTTGTCACTAGCTGCTGATGGATATTGCTGTTCATGCGGTTCCCCTGACTCTGTTTGTGAAGTTCATCTCTAACAGATGAACAATAGTTAGCTGTACCCTTTAAACTAGTTCAACACAGTACTATTTATCATTTCCCATCATTTCAGTGGGGTACCCATAACTCCTGTAGCTGCCCAACAAGAACTGACAAACTATAATAACTAGTCAGATCATCAGTGAAGGCTTACAGAAATACCCAGGAGTGTCTTTTGAATGAGAGGACAGGTTAGGCAGATATTATAATATTGCACAGTTATATATTTATATAATATTCCCATTACTTTTCCACAACCTTTCCAGTCATAGTGAATGGATTAGGATTTTCAAATAAATTATTTATAGAGATACTAGATGTATGTCATCTTTGGAATTAATTGTTAACAATGACTTTAATTAATTTGGAATTAATTAATCAATTAATTGTTGTGAACAGTAATACTTTTGTGAACAAATGACTCCAAATAAATACATATATAAAATTGAAAAGATGCTAAAAGCCCCCCAAAAATCTTTTGCTTCTTCATTATAGGAAACCTGTAAAAATAAATAAATAAATAAATAATAATTCACTGTAGAAATTTTTCAGGCCTATAATTTGCAATATTTATATTGATTTGTATCCATTTTTCATGACCGCGGGAACCCTAGATAATGCATATGTTCAGCAGATATTCAAAATGTGCAACATGAAATAATTCAGATTAAATGAGAATGAAAAGGAGGTATGACATTGTAGACTTAACTCACTTTGCTAATATTCCAGTTTCTAAAACATTTCATTCTGCACAGTGATTTTCCTCTTCATTTGCAAACATTTACTGGTTTCCTTGGCAACTCAGTGCACACTTTTTTTTACCCCTTTGAGCAGAAACGATGCATTTTATGCTAATTTGAACCAGCTTTCTTAGATATGAGAGCTTGTAAATGGTATGAAAAATCTATGCTAATTCGCCAACCATGAAAACTGCAGCCTAATAAGCATCAAACTTTTCTCTATTGAGTTTTTAATGAGACAATAGAAGGATGATAATGTGTTGTCTAACACTGCAAAGATACTTTGTTTTATTTTTATACTGAATTGCCAGCCAAAAAAAAAAAACTTTTTCCTATCAGAGCTTGAGGAAATATGTAAACAGTAAGCTGATGGAGGCCACTCATAGTTTTATTTGTTGTTTAGTCATTCAGAGGATGTGAATCTCAGCAGGCATAATCAATAGAGCCCTTCAATGCAATGAAACATAAGCGAGTGACAAGTTTGATGGTTGTCAGTCGAGCAGAGATAAATGGCGTGAAGCTTAACCACAGCATGTTGAATTATTTAGAGATGAGTCGCTGCAAAGGATCTGACTCGCCCCTCCTCTCTTGAAGATCAAGCGTGCTGACAAAGTGTAGCGTCACTCTTTTACAAGTTTCTATGGACTGAGGTCATGAATAATTCTCTGTTCATATTTCTACCCTGGAACAACTTTTGTAGTTATTCTCCTCTATTCTGTCCTTTTAGTTTATTTTGCTAAGATAAAAAATAAATCCGTCAAGATGCGCTTGTTATCTTTTGGACCAAATGCCTAAGGTTTTAACAAATTTGATCTGGGTAGGCTGTCTTTATCTGTTCCCGTTCAAATTCTGCCAGATGCGCAAGCTTTGAAATAGACTTTCAAAAAAGAGGAAAATGTGATGTGCAATTACAGTATTAAGTGGTCTATGAAATGATAAAGCCTTAGGGGTCTTCTGAAGGTTATATTGTAACAAATGATGACTGAACTTTCCAGTCACCTCTAAATTTTTCATATCGCAAGGAAACGTGCTTGCTGTCTATGTCAGGGTGTGTAATTAGGTGTAGATAGGCCAGATACTACAAAAATTACAAGGCAGAAACCACTGGTATTAAAAAAAAACTAGGAAATGGAAATTTAAAAGCCAAGGAGTGACTATTAGCTTTGTGAGAAGATTCTTTTACAGTAAAATGACATCCAGAAACGTCATGGTTTGTTAAGCTCCCGCATTTTACTTTGTGCTATGGACCATTTTCACATTTCACAAAGCTGCTTGTTTTCAAACTTGATGTGGCATTACAACCCCGCATGGATTGGAATTTAATAAGCACTTTCAATTTAATTCTGGAAGTTCTACTCAGCTGTAGTTATCACTGGATTGATTTATTACCACTTTAGATTATTAATTTAATGCCTACGATATTTACTAAAGACCATTGCATATATTTTGAGCAGAGGCTCTCTCCTGCAATGCTTCTATCCCAGCATGTGGACTGAGGCCCCCCAGTGGTTTACAGAGGTACTGCGGGTTTTCTGGATTACGTGTTTCTGTAAACAATCGTTCAAATACATTTTACATAGTAAATAGGCATATTTTCCTGATTGTATGTTTGACTGATTATCTTAACCTCTTGTACAAATGTCCTAATACGATAAGTACAAAACTAGTTAGAATGGAAACCTAGCGTTGTTCCCAAATACATCCACTAGAGGCCCCTACAAACATGATATCGACAGGCGCTCATAAAACTGAGCTGTAGGCCTATATGAAACACTAAACGTAAATTTGGTCGTTGCATAGAGTTTCACAAATAGTAGAAATTAATGGAATAATATTTTATAAATCGACACATCAGTGGAAGTGACTCCAATGGACACATGGCCTGTGTGTGGACACTGGAGTATGGACTATGGCCATATATGCATTAACTTTTAAAAACACTACACAGCACTAAGTACACAAAAGCATTCAAGCGTCTTCGCCCCAGACAAGTTCTGAATCATCAATTGACAGAGTGAACAGTTCAATGTTTAGAACACTGCACTGTGATATCTAGACTATTTACTGTAAACGACTGTGTAGAACCTAGAAAATAAACAAGACCTGGCAACCCTTGAGTCAACTCGAGCTCTGTTTTCCCTTGAGCTGTGCTTTAACATATTACTTTGTTTGTGCAGAACTTTACATCAATGATTTTCACCAGACGTGGTCGGGTGAATATGACTTGCTGGAAGATGTTCACTCCTACATTCAATGGTTAGATCCTGTTCCACTTCATCCAGGAGTTCTAGTTAACACTGTTTGAATTATTATGTATGTTGTAAGTGTTTGAATGGCCATCATTCAACTAACCATTTTAAAACTTTGCAGGTTGTTTCCAATACAAGAGCCGGGGGTGAATTGGAGAGCACATGTGCTCTCAAAAAAGGAAATAAAGGTCAGTTTAAAACATTCACTTAGATGGGTTTTTCAACTTTATTTACTAACCATCTTAAAAAAGTATTTATCTGGAAGAATTTCTCAGGAAATATTAGTCTCCGTTCAGAAGCTGGTTACAGCATATTGAAAAATAAAGAATGCTTAAAGGGGTGGTTCACTGGTCTTTTTCTAGGCTTGATTGTGTTTATGGGGTGCAGTATAACATGTGTTAATGCTTCGTTTAAAAAAAACAAACAAACAAAAAAAAAAACATTATTTTTCACATAATTAACCTTTATTCCACACCGCTCTGTCCCTTCTCTGAGAAACAGGGTGATCTTTTCCTGTTTTTATGAAATCCCGCCCTCAGAAATAGATGATGGGATCTGATTGGTTAGCTAGCCCAGTGTGTTGTGATTGGCTAAACCGCCTCTAGTGCACGTCTAATCATCCCGCCCCTCACCTCAGCGCATGTGCTCCGGTTGTATTGTAAACAATGGCGTCTTTAATATCGCTTATCAGTTTGAGCCCGATTGAGAAGCAGAGGATATTATTGAAGAGGATCGTGCAGAACCCGTGCAAGCACGGCTTTTAATGGTAGGCCTATGTTTTTTGTTTGTTGTTGTCTCGTACTTTTAGATATGCTGTTATTTGTAAATGCTACTGCTTGTTAGCTTTTCATATACGGTTTTATCCTGATTAAAGCTTTAATACTGTACGGCAACTGCACGCATGTATAACGCTTCTCATAGCTATGTGAAAATAAGTGTATAATTGGAACAGTGAGCGGAGAGAGAGATGCAGAGCGTGTGCAGAGCAGGGGGACGCGATGAACAGTATAAAGAACCTCTGCTTTAGAACATTGATTTTGAAGCTTGTGAATCCATTAGAATCGTTAGAAGACTGAATCGCGATTCATGTATGAATAGATTTTTACCTGCACCTTAGGTTTTCTCTTCCTCTTCTCTAAAGCAGCGCAGCATGGCCTCGCCCCCTTTGCTGCCTTTTCCTGAGGGAGGGGTTTATCTGGGTTTGTGATGTCACGAACCCGGGAAGTAACTCGTTGTAGTCCCTACGAGCCATTTTTGTAGGCATTAAACAGCCAGAATTTTCAAAGAGGATATCTCCGTTTGCATTGAACTTTCAGCTTTGTAACTTTGCAGATATTGTTTATGCTCAAACAGCAACATTACACTCTAACTAACGTCAAAAAAGTGAAATCGCAATGAACCACCCCTTTAAATTCATCTGCTCCATTTTTTTCCAGCTTTTCCGTAAAGATAAAGAAGCAAAGAGCAAATTGGTGCAATCATATAAGCTCATGTTGGATTTCTACGGCATATGTTTGGTCGATGAATCAACAGGAGAGGTGGCTCGTGCTCCTAACTGGAAGGACCGCTTTAGAAACCTGAACAGGTTTTTACTCTCATATTTTTTTTTTTATTGGTTGCATTTCAGTTGATGTTGTTTCAACACGTTTAGGGCTAAATTGTTTTTCCTTTGATTTTGCAGACATACACATAACAACTTGCGCATCACACGCATCCTGAAGTGTTTGGGGACTCTAGGATTGAAGCACTACCAGGCCCCTCTGGTCAAGTTTTTCCTCAATGAAATTCTTGTCATGGGACAGCTTCAAAATGTGAAGCAAAGTGCACTAGATTACTTTATGTTTGCTGTATTGGACAAGTCAGAGAGAAGAGAGCTAGTTAAATTTGCCTTTAAGCATTTCAAGCCCCGAGAACCCTTTGTCTGGGGCCCAAGGAAGATTCTGTCAGGTCAGGTGGCGCAATGCAAAAACAAAAACTTGGACCAGCCAACAGAGAATAATAGTAGTAGTGCAGAAGATCAGCAGAAAATGGTGAATCCCCATGAGAGCAAACATAAAATGAACAAAATAGATGCCAGTCATCCTCCTAAAGAGATGCAAAGTAAAAAATATCACCAAAATAAAGATGAGCCAGTTATTCCAAACAAATTGACAGAAACAAATAGTGAAAATGAAAATGAGGGTGTAGTAAAAAAAAAAAATCAAGATATGAGTGTTGGGGTCAGTGATGGTGATGATGATGAAAACTTAGCACCAGCAAACAAGTCTCATGGTCATGGTGCTGTTAGTGGTTCTCACCAAACTGAAGAGAAGAGAAAAAAAGATCAACAAAATAAGGATGAGCCAGTTATTCCAAACAAATTGACAGAAACAAATCAGTGGGCAAATAAGAGCAGACAGTGCAGCTCAGACAATGGAGATGTAGTAAAGCGAAATCATGAAATGAGTGTTGGTGTTGGTGATTGTGTTGGTGTTAGTGATAATAGCGAAAACATAGCACCAGCTAGCAAGTCTCATGGTCATGATGCTTTTTGTGGTTCTCACCAAACTAAAGAGGGGCCTTCATGTCAAGTGCATGACGTAGAAATGAAAGATGAAACTGAAGATAAAGACTCAGAAGATAACCACAAAATGTTGAATCCCCATGAGAGCAAACATGAAATTGAAAAAATAGAGGCTAGTCTTTCTCCTGAAGAGATGAAAAGTAAAAAAGATCACCAAAATAAGAATGAGCCAGTTATTCCAAACAAATTGACTGAAACAAATAGTGATCAGGAGAGCAGACAGTGCAGCTCAGACAATGGAGATGTAGTAAAGCAAAATCATGAAATGAGTGTTGGTGTTGGTGTTAGTGATAATAACGAAAACATAGCACCAGCTAGCAAGTCTCATGGTTATGATGCTTTTTGTGGTTCTCACCAAACTAAAGAGGGGCCTTGATGTCAAGTGCATGACGTAGAAATGAAAGATGAAACTGAAGATAAAGACTCAGAAGATAACCACAAAATGTTGAATCCCCATGAGAGCAAACATGAAATTGAAAAAATAGAGGCTAGTCTTTCTCCTGAAGAGATGAAAAGTAAAAAAGATCACCAAAATAAGAATGAGCCAGTTATTCCAAACAAATTGACTGAAACAAATAGTGATCAGAAGAGCAGACAGTGCAGCTCAGACAATGGGAATGTAGTAAAGCAAAATCATGAAATGAGTGTTGGTGTTGGTGATGGTGTTGGTGTTGGTGTTAGTGATAATAACGAAAACATAGCACCAGCTAGCAAGTCTCATGGTTATGATGCTTTTTGTGGTTCTCACCAAACTAAAGAGGGGCCTTGATGTCAAGTGCATGACGTAGAAATGAAAGATGAAACTGAAGATAAAGACTCAGAAGATAACCACAAAATGTTGAATCCCCATGAGAGCAAACATGAAATTGAAAAAATAGAGGCTAGTCTTTCTCCTGAAGAGATGAAAAGTAAAAAAGATCACCAAAATAAGAATGAGCCAGTTATTCCAAACAAATTGACTGAAACAAATAGTGTCAGTGTTAGTGACGATAATGAGAAAACAGCACCAGCAAACATGTCTCATGGTCATGATGCTGCTAGTGGTTCTCACCAAACTAAAGAGGGGTCTTCATGTCAGGTTCATAATGTAGAAATAAAGGATTCAACTGAAAATAAACATGAAAAATCTGAAAATGAGCAGTAAAGGGTGAAGCCAGTTAGTCCAAACAAATTGACAGCAAAAAATATGACTTATTAGGGAGCAAATGAGCAGTCAGTGCAGCTCAGAAAATGAAAGCGTAGTAAAGCAACATCAAGAGATGAGTGATTGTGATGATATCGATTACATAACACCAGCAAACATGTCTCATGGGGATGAAATGATGGTCTTCTTCACCAGTTTAAAGAAGGGGCTTTTTCTGACATCTGCCATAAAAATGAGGGTGATTAATGAAACGTAATAGGAAAATTAACAAGCACTGTAAATGCTAGTCTTATGAGTTTTCATATTTGTTTTTCTAAATTAATTCACAGAAAATATATTGGAATGTTCTTTATGAATTAAGTTAAAGTGCTATTCTTAAAGATGAATGTTTTTTTGCTTGTTTAGCAGATTGTCAGAAGGAAAAAGAAATGGCATCATAAAAGTACATTTGTCTGTCATTTTTGTGTAGGAAATGTAATATTATATTGATGTTTTTTTTCTTATCTTGATTTTTTATGGATTGTAGTGATGAATTGTTAATGTACTGATAAATTGTTAACTGCTAAAAAAGTAAATGTAAACTCTTCACTGACAAAACATCTTTGACTAAAGCCTGACTGCTTTACAGGAAATGAAGTAGTGAAATTGTGATGAAGCAAAGTTGCACTATGAAAATTAGCACCAGTAAATGTTAGATATGTGAGTTTTATGATTTTGTCTACTCTGATGAATTATTTTTGGAGAACACTGGAAATTTCTTTATGCCTGAAGTTGACGTGTGAGTTTTGAAAAGTTCAATATTTAATCATGTAATTTAGCTAATAAAATAAAATGCTTAAATAAAGCCTGTTATAAACCACACTAAACATGTCATGGAAATCAAATAAATATTAAAGCTGTTTAAAGTTTTTGGTTTGTTTAAGAATATTGTTATCAAGATCATTATTAAAGTTTGGAGTTAGAGAATTAAGAGAGTAGCATTGCAGAAAAGTGGATTTCCATGAGAGCAAACATGAAATGAAGAAAAATAGATGCAAGTCATCCTCCCGAAGAGAGGCAACTTCATAATTTATAAGGTGAGGTTTTATTCTTAAAGGTGATTTTTTTGTTGTTGTTGTTATTATTATTAGGATGTCTACTGCTGAAGCAAATAAATGTCTTCCTGCTGATAAAATTCTGCTTTTACTGATGCAAATATGATGCTAAAATAGAGCATGTTATAAACCACACTGAACATATTGCAAAGACGAGTAAGCCTATGTAATAGATATCAAATAAAATAAAAAAGATTTTTGTTTTTAGAATATTTTTCTAATGATTATAATTAAAGGTTGATCCTGAAAATAGCAAAAATATGTGCCAGATTAGTCTAGACCTTCTTTTAGATTTTTTTTGTAACCTGCTTTTTGTCTAAGTCTGAACATTAATGCAAGACATGGCAACCCTTGAGTAAACTGGAGTTGTGTCATTCTTGTTGAACTGTACTTTCGGTTCACCGTGACCTTCAGCTTTAATTTTCTCTTGACTGTGGGAGTGGTTGAGCACTTTATAGGCAGGCGTGTAGAGTCTGCATGAATCCTTGTGTCTGCTTTATGTTTTATATATATATATATATATATATATACTTGAACTTGGCGCTGTCTAACTGGGCCTGGGTGCGATTTTTTAAATAAAATCTGCATTAATCTGCAGGCAGCCAGACGTTTTTTTTTCTCCATTGAACTGATCGGTATTCAGAAAGAACCGCTCTCACCAGATAACTGCCATTCTATTCTTGAGAAAAATAGGAGTGAAGTTCATAGGAAAATATTTCAGAACTTTCTTGAGAATTGCACTTAGGAAAAATCTTACGAACTTCAGAAATGTCTTAAGAAGATTTTTGTGAATCAGGCCCCTGAGTTTACAACCAATATACTTAACATGGAGTCAGATAATGAGTGTGAATTTGTTTAGATGAATACGAACATAAAGCACCAAGAAAGAAGGCAGGCCTATGCTTAGATTTCAGTGCTATGCAATTTTCACTTTCATTTGGTAGTCTCTCTTGTTGTTGTAATTAATCCTACAACAGCATGCACACAGTAGTAACATCCTTGCATTTGTTAGTAGCCTAGTTATTATTTATCCATTGGTTCTATTTTTGATTTTATTTACGAACTATAGGCTAGCTTACATAACGCTCTATAACATTCCATGTGATCTACACCGTCCTCAGCTTCCTTTTTTTAATCAGATTCATAACTAACTGAAGGTAATTAGGCCTATTATTATTATTATTATTATTATTATTATCATCATTAGTATTATTATTATTGAATAAACAGTACCCGTTTTAAGAAACTTCGTATTATAATAATTCCCATTCTTCCCACTTTCTATTTCTATGAATATCTATGAATATAAAAAGGTTTTACAAACAACTGTCTCATTTGGGATTTCTGTTTACAGGTGTTGCACAGAAGTTGTTGCAGGAACATGAAAGCTGCAGGGGACATGCAAGACTTTCGACATAGCTGCCGGGTAAGTCTGTCTTAAAAAATGAGAGGGGTAAAGCTTGTGCATGAAGCATTTTTATGAAGATATCTGTTTCTCCTAAAAAAAAAAAAACATCTTACCCCACTCCTCTATTTAAAATAAACATGCCAACTTGCATTCATCCATTGACATATTGTATGAGAAAAATGTAGGTGAGAATCTAAACACAAAAGTAAATGTCTAAATATTGTGAAAACCTGCTGTCTACTAGTGTCAAAACTCAGTTTTACATGACAATTTTGCATTGTATTTGTTCTGATTATAGAACTTTGATGATGAGCCATATGAAGTAAAAAATCCACTATACTATTACACTCAGACTTTGCCACCTAGCATGTCAGTGGGTTTAGTGTATCATTTACACAAAACTCTATTTGGTTTCACAGCCCACTAAGTAGCCTTGAATTGGAGAAGATGATTGGCAATCGGGTTGTACAGTGTTTTTTTTATTATTTGTTCTCAAGGGCCGCTTCTATAACCTATAATTTTAATATGGTCGAATAAAATCTTCACCTGATGGCATGGCATTGTGCTCATTCTGTAGTTAAATCATAATCATAATCAATTTTTTTATCTAATACAAGTTATGTTCAAAGAAAGCATGCTCTTAAACACATTACCTTTGTTTGTGCAGTGAAGTGATTGGGGACTACTGAAGCACTACCAGGCCCCATTGGTCAAGTTTTTTCTCCATGAAACTCTTGTGGTCGGACATCTTAAAAGTCTAAAACAAAGTGTACTAGATTACTTTATGTATGCTGTTTTGGAAAAATCAGAGAGACGAGAGCTGGTTAGATCTGCCTTTAAATATTTCAAGCCCCAAGAACAGTTTGTCTGGGGCCCCAAGAAGATTCTGTCAGGTGAGGTACATAGCAAAAGTTAAACATTCAGTCATGCTACAAATAATAGGCAGCAAAGGGAGTGGACAGCAGGGACAAAATAAATGAAGAAAAAACATAAGTACAGTGCACTGATAAAATGTTTGCCTTGAATGCACTGGAAGTTGCTTTGGATGAAAGTGTCAAATGCATATAATATAATGTAATTGTGAAAACAATGAAAGTGTAGAAGAGCGAGATGAAAAGATGATGAATGATGAATGTCTTCTGGTGCTGCTGCTGATAATAGATGATACAATCTCTTCACGGTAATGTGAAGAAGAGATCAAGTGAAACATGACTGTAATATGAAAGCTTCCAAATAAAGTTCAGTCTTAGAAGTTTTAAGCATTTGTTCCGTTTTTTTTTTACAGAAAATATATTGGAATAACTTTCATGGCTCAAATCAAGTGTCAGATTGATATATATATATATATATATATGTTTATGTATGGTAAAATACTTACATTTGTGGTGATGAATCAAGGCTGCACTATGAAAATTAGCACCAGTAAATCATTTTAACATTTTTATGTCTGTTTTTATTTATTAATTTTGAATTTTTATTTTAAAGATGTATGTTGCTTAATTGTAATAAAGTAGAAACAGATTATGTGTAAGCACAGAGCAGAGGAAGTAACGTGACTGCATGGTTTCTATTTGAGACCGCAGTATCGCAATACGGGAAAAAATTTAATTGTGCTTACAATTTACTAATTTGTTCCTTCGTTTCAAGTAATTGGGTTTTAAATTGAGTCGGGAAGGAATTATAGAGACATTCTCAATAGCTGAAAGGCTTTTAGCTTTGTTGTGGTGGTACATTAATGCAAGACATGGCAACCCTTGAGATAAAGTGAAGCTGTTGTTTTTTTGTTTCGTTTCTCCTATGTAGGACTGGTAACCAAGAAAGAATCGTAACAGTCACATGCTGACAGCTATGAATCTATGCTGTAGATAAACTGATATCTCAGTAGCAGATTATATGCAATACTTATATACAAATATGTTCTGAGGTTTCAGCCCCTATATTTTGTTCACCAAATTATGCCATTCCTATAGGTGGATCATTAAGGCCATTGATTAACAGTCTAAATGTGATGATAAACAGCTGAACTATCAGTCAGTCTTTAACAGCTTTAGTGTATTACAGCTCTACTGTTAAAGCCAATAGTCCCTCTACTGATAAAATAGTGAGACTGTTGAACATCAGTAGCTCGGTAGATATACAGTATCTGCTGAATCATTGAAAACATATAATGTAGTAACAATAGATGGACGAAAACAAGTTTGTTGTTGTTTTTATCCTTCCATTACTCCTGCAATAAACAGACCGATCCCCTGTTGGCATATTTCGTTTTTCTTTCTCTCCATCTCCCCCTGTTGTAAGAACTATTGTACTGATTTTCTGTCTAGGGATTGTGTGTGTGTGTGTGTGTGTGTGTGCTTGTGTTTATGCTACATTGAAAGGACCAAATGTCCCCACAAGGATAGTAAAACATTTTCTATCTTTGAAGCTGCTTTTAGTGTGTGCATTTAAGTTATAACTGACTTATCAAAATAGGGAATGGATAATTTAAGCCGACCCTAATTTAATGATTTAATAATTAAAAGTTAAATGAAAAAAGAAAAAACTATATATATATATATATATATTATTTTTTCAACGTTTAAACATTTCAAAACGTAACTTTAAACTACTCTATGTTCATTTAACTCTTCCCAACAATAGAGGGCGCACTTGTCCTAAACTTTTGCTCACGAGCTGTCATTTCCGCACACATGGTAGTTGGTAGTTATGGCCACCGCAGGCTTCAGTTTGGAGCTTTGCTTCCGGATACCATGGTGTCGCAGAGCAACAGCCGTGGTTGTTGTAACAGTGTGAGGTTTTTGAATGTGTATAGTAGCGAGCTTTTGATTAAGTTTCAGTCAAGCGACAGAGGTCGAGTTTGTCTTTGAAACTACATTAAATGGCCTCTTATACACACGAAGAGTTTGAACTCAGCCAGAAACATGAAGATATGTGAGTCTTTTCAGTTGTACTCATCGGTTAAAAGGCTTCTCTTAGTCCTATTTTTAATTATTCAATCCTTGTTATGAATCTAAACGGCTTAATGAATGTAATTTTTCTCATGTAGACTGGGGAAAAGAGCATTACTTGTCCTAAACTTTTGCTCACGAGCTGTCATTTCCGCACACATGGTAGTTGGTAGTTATGGCCACCGCAGGCTTCAGTTTGGAGCTTTGCTTCCGGATACCATGGTGTCGCAGAGCAACAGCCGTGGTTGTTGTAACAGTGTGAGGTTTTTGAATGTGTATAGTAGCGAGCTTTTGATTAAGTTTCAGTCAAGCGACAGAGGTCGAGTTTGTCTTTGAAACTACATTAAATGGCCTCTTATACACACGAAGAGTTTGAACTCAGCCAGAAACATGAAGATATGTGAGTCTTTTCAGTTGTACTCATCGGTTAAAAGGCTTCTCTTAGTCCTATTTTTAATTATTCAATCCTTGTTATGAATCTAAACGGCTTAATGAATGTAATTTTTCTCATGTAGACTGAGGAAAAGAGCATCACTGCTGCAGCAGATGGAAGCGCATTATGAACAGCAGAAGGCTAAGAAGAAACAGCAGTGTCTGATGTCTCAAGCAGCGAAGGAGAGGAATGCTCAGATCCTTGAGGTTTCTCTACTGTGTGCTCTGTGTTATACATACACTGTGCTATATATTTATGATACAATTATGTATTCTAAACTAGGTGCTTCACAGAGCTCTATTATAGTACAGTAAAAGGGTTTTTATTTGATTTATTATAGTCAAATTAACATAGAAGAAATTTTATGACTACAATTCAGTCTTTTTAAGATGTTTTTGTTTTTTATTCTGTGTATTAGTTTGTTTGACTTCTCAGTCTTATCTATCTATCTAGCTCTCTCTCTTTTCATGTCTACTCTTGTCATTTTATTTTTTAGAAAAACTGAGTCCCGGTGTCCTCTACAGAGGACATAGCATTAACAATTTTTTTCTTATGCTCTAAACAATGTAATGACATGAAAAAATACTAAATTCACAAAGCTTTTTATTTCTGGTTCTCAGGAGGATATATATAATTGTATTATAATATAATTGTTTGTATTTATGGCTTATTTCTGTTGTAGGATTTACAGAATGCTGAAAAAAATCTTCAAACCAGACAGCTGCTTCACCCAGATATTATTAACCTTGAGGTATTAGTTACATCTTATAAAATAAAACTTGCACAGTGTTTCTTTTTTGAACACATGCAATAGTAAATCTTGCATTTGAAGTACTTTTTTGCATGTGTATATGATGCCAACGGCATCTTTCCCCAAGAAACTGTGTGCCCATCAGGGCTGTCATAATGAATCGAAAAGGTACGGTTATAAAGGGAATGGAATGACATGTGTTTTTAAAATGCAATAAGACAGCTGCTGTAGTTTAAATGCAGATGCCAGCATGAAATGTTTTACCTGCTTAAGATTTAAAGGGGTCATCGGGTGCAAAATTCACTTTGCATGTTGTTTGAACATAAATGTGTGTTGGAAGCGTGTGTACACATCCACCCTATAATGATAAAAATCCACCCAGTGTTTTTAAAAAAAATCCCTATTTTAAAATCCCCTTTCTCAAATCAGGCTGTTCTGAGATTCCTGTCTGAATGACGTAGTTCTGCACAGGCCCCTCCTTGCCACTGAAAACTACTGCGTGCGACTATGAAATCATATTTAGGAGCACCTGTGCGACTGACCCGATCAGCATATGTGTGTTTGCGCTGAGGGAGCTTCAAACGTTCTAACGTGCTTACTGTGTTTCTACAGCGTTGAGTAATGTATCTCAGACATATCCTCTCATTATAACAAACAAAGTGTTGACGGGGTGTAAATAAGATATTCATTGTTCAGTGTAGGGAGCTTCGTCGATTATAATGGAGTTTTGTGAGAGCTTTTAATAAAGTTAGAAAAATCCCATTACAAAGGTAAAAACAAAATTCCCTATAAATCACTGAGTCAAATATCACCTCGTAATGGGAAGGTTAATTTTTTTTATCAGAATTTTTGATTACTGATTAGAAGGTGCTCCTAAATTTTTTTAATTAGCGCTCCTAAAAAGAAAAGTATCCGTAGAGCCCTGGTATTGCTGTCACCCCACGGAAGAGAGGGGCGGGGTGAGCAGAGCTCATTAGCATTTAAAGGAACATGGACTAAAACGACTTGATGAAAACAGAGCTGTTTTTTACACTACCATTGAGAAATGTTAACCAAAGTATAGACTTTTCATTAAGACCCTAAAGAATCATATCAGCTTGTGGAAAATTGTCATCCGGTGACCCCTTTAAGAATATGATACAGAAATAAATATTTATGAGTTATCTGCTCCTTTAACAAGTTGATCTTTTGTTGTCCTGTCATAGACTCATTATTGGGCCTCAGTTGAACGGAAACTGCCAGAATGGGAGCAGTATTTGCTTGGGAAAGAGCAATCGCCGGTGAGTGAGACTGGGAGATTGCTTAGACAACAGAAACTGAAACCTAGACAGCAAGATCCCTCCCCTGCACAATGCAAGGGTAAACCACCTCGACCCAAACCTAGATGAGCTGTCTGGTGTGTAACTTATTTATATTTTTTTGCCCCAAATTGTTATTTTTATTTATTTATTTTTTTTGAACGGAAACTGCCAGAATGGGAGCAGTATTTGCTTGGGAAAGAGCAATCGCCGGTGAGTGAGACTGGGAGATTGCTTAGACAACAGAAACTGAAAACTAGACAGCAAGATCCCTCCCCTGCACAATGCAAGGGTAAACCACCTCGACCCAAACCTAGATGAGCTGTCTGGTGTGTAACTTATTTATATTTTTTTGCCCCAAATTGTTATTTTTTTTTTTTTGTGTGTTATATATTTGATTTAAATATTATATATGCAAATACAGAATAAATGTGTTCATTCAGTAGTGCATTAACATTCACATGCACAAGTGCATCCACATGGGGGCAATACTGACTACATGTTCTGTAACTACACAACTGTGTATCGAAAAATAAATGAATGAATCACTTGTAAAAATCAGCTGTGATTTACAGTGAAGTATTAAAACTATTATTTGTGCAGTTAGCAATGAAATTAAATGGTCTTATTGAAGTTACTTTAAAATGAGTTCAGATTAGTTTTCCTTTACAAGTAAAAAAAGGATTATCCATATAGTGTCAAATAATAAACATGTTTTCAAGTAAAATAAATTTACCATTCTATTTCCTCCTAACCCACTATTTAACCTGTATCTGAGTTGCATTATGCAATGCTAAGCATTACTAGTATCTTCAAGAACATTTTCTGATGTCCAGTTTAAATAAAAAATCTTGTCTCAAGATGCACAAATGCAAATTTGTGTGAGAAAATTTGTGTGCAAAAATGTTGCTTTTAAATGCACCCCTAAACCTCATTGCCTCCTTCCTGAACCCTCAACAACAATGAGGTCATGACTGCCATCACACAAAGCCTATCAGAGCACTTGGACTGTCCATGTGATAATTGCTCTTGTATTGCCTGTCTGTTGAAGGGTCAGCCACTTGAGTTGAGAGTTAAGTTGTCTATAATTCTGAAAATGACACATTTGATTTGTTCTTTGATTAGGTTTGTTGTTTAATTAGCGTTTTCTCATATTCAGACTGGTGGTTTTGGGAATCCAGGCATGAAACAAGCTCTAAAGTAGCTTGTATCTAAGTGGGTATATATAACAAACATATATATTTTTTATTGACTTTGAGTGCATATACTGTTTAATCCTGAATTTTTTTTCTCATACTCGTTCACTGTCTTGTCTATCGTCCCTCCATGGAGGGAGAGATTGCAGACCGTGTCCTAGCCTAATTGGATGATCAAACCAGTTCAGGGTGACACGGAGTGGCGGCTTGACAAACGCGATCATCTGGATGGTCACAGTTGAAGTGGTGGTGGTTGGCAGCTGCCCTTCCTCCTCAGCTGGGACTCCTGCCCCTGAGGTCAGGGCACCAGTCAAGGCTTCCAAATTGGCAGGGGGGTTGGTTGGCTGTGGAGGAGTGGAGAATTCTGGGTGTGGGTGGAGGGCACGACAGCAAATTATCTAAAAGGGTTTTGAAGAGCACGATCTGGAGCCCTTCCAAATGACTAGTTCTGCATTATGTATTCTAATAGGGAAAGCCCTGAGGTGGTTTGGCTACGGATACCACTGCCAACTGAGGCTGTCAGAGCCCAGGCACAGGCCAAGGCCAAATGTTGTTGATCAGCTCTGGGCTTCAGACACCTGGCCATCAGCCAGATCTTCAGAACACTATCGTAAGAAGATAGAACAAAGTTGTTTGTTACTGAATAACTTGTGTCTGTAAAAATGGCATAGTTGCTGTTACAAGAAAGCCTGATTATGTTGAGGATTATGGCACTTTGTTTGAATAATAGTAAAATTACTAAATAAAAATACATAATGAAATTTTTTAGTATTTTCATTCATCTCTGATCATTAGAGCTCTGCAACGGTATAAATATTTAAAAATTCCCTTAGCGAAAAAAGCTCGACTTCCATCAGAAACGTACCACCCATTTCTATCAAAGGAGCTTTTCACAACTAAAGATCTTTGTCAATGTAGTGCACTTAAACACAAATAGCTTTTGCTTGGGAGCCTGTTGGGGAATTCTCTCCATTCTTGAAACTATTATTCCAGCACTAGTGCTGGTCATGAGGGGACTCCTGTTGTGTTTTTGTTCTGGCTAACTTATACGTCATTCTGTTTTGTATTGATTTTGGGTTTCAATATTGTTATTTTCCCCATTTACCACACTGGATCCCATTAATCCAAGTAGTCAAAACATCCACTCCATCCCAACATTTCTGGCAGTAGTTTGAGTGCGCATTGCTTGTTTGTGTGTAGTCATGTATTTATGTTTTACACTCTTAAAAATAAAGGTTCTAAAGATTTTCTCAGCAATGCCCTTGGGGGTTTCTTATTGTGAAGAACTTTTGGAACCTTTTTCCACTAAAAAGTACAATGGAAAGTTTCCATGGATGTTCAAGCTTCTTCGTGGAACCATAGATGCCAATAAAATTGTATATGGATTGGACTATATTTTGTTCAGAAACCCACCACAGACTGGGCGTAAAATCACAGCCTAAGGGATCAGTGAGTGACACATCGCTTTATATCAAATCCCCTACATTCTAACTTGGTGTATTGAAGAGAGTACCAGCTTAACAGCAGGGTTTTTGGTCTGAGTTAATTAAGACCCATCCATTGGGAAACGGAGTGGAGGTTGTTCTGAAAGGGCATCCTGGGTCAAAAGATTAGCACCGGACATCCCAGATTTACTGATCCTGGCAAACAATGAGACTGATTACAGGTCACTCCTCTATAGAAGCAATACAGCAATTTAAACAGATAACTATTGGAGATCTGCTGATAAGCCTTAGATTTCATTTAGCAGTTTCCTTTAGCCCATATCCCTTATTTGCTAACACAATGCGTCACTTGCATTCATATTTATATAATAGGGCGCTGAGATTGTTGAATATAGAACAGATTGTTTTGAGGTCAGACCTTCGTCTCTTTTAAGACATTGTGGGTAAAGAGTTGGACGAGGGGACAGAAGGTCCCCTTCAGCTGCGTGGCCTGAAGCCCTCAAGACTGCTTCTGAATGGAGGTCATACCCGAGACTGACATTGATGTAATTCCGGCGAGGCAGAGTCCCTGCACTCAACTACCGTGCGGCTGCCTCAACACCTTAGAGCAATAAAGCTCCTTCTCTGAGCGTGCCCTTGACGAGCAGGCCGAACGCAGCGAAGGGGGCACCGCTGTCTGCCACTCAAGGCCCTGCGTGGGTAATGCCTGATCCTGCTCATTTAGGAATGGGAATGTGAACTCTCAAAGCATGTTTCATTTCTCTTTTTGCATGTGACTTTATTTCAAACATCCATGTGTAAACAAGGATGTCTGAAATCATAATTTTTTAAAAATATGTATGCCAAGTTCTTTGTTTTTAAGACAAGTGACAAGAATTGTTGAAGGTATTTTTTTTCTTTTTAAAAATATTTTTCAACATTTAAAAAAAAATGTGTGGTGTCTATCAATTAAAAAAAGTACATTGGTTATGTGTGATAGTACACAACTTGTGTTTTTTTTTTTCATTTCGTTTTCTTGCTTTCTGGCTGTTACTGCATTTGACTTGAGCTACCTATGCCTTTTTTATATAAAAAGTATGAAAAATGTTATGATTTGTTTTTCTTTCTTATCATTTCTTATGGCTTTCTTGTGTCTTTCTTATGTTGGTTACACCACTTTAATTTGGCGGATAAAATATTTTCAAATATTTCAAATATTTTAGAAGAAAATGTTGCTTTACTACTAAATTTAGTTAGCTAGTTTAATACATTTCCGCTTTTAATGAGATATTTTACATTTTAATTTATTCTTTCTGCCACGAAAGTTACCCTTTTTCTGTGATTGACATTTTTCATCACAGTAGATATGTATTGTAGATATGTATTCGTCATTTTTGTATAAATTGTATTTTTTTTACGTATTTTTATTTGAGAATGCCTACTTTAATTTTATTTGAGTGAATAGCCTCTGCTGTCTCGGTTATTCGTTGAATGACTGTTCACAGCCTATGAAACTGGATTAAACAACATATTGTCAGGTTGACCTTCTTTATCATCATCTTTTTGGACATAAATCCGTGTACAGAACACCATGCGGTCGCTTGGCTGAGTCCGTCTTTTCAACACCGATCCGTAGGAACGGATCCAAAGAGCGCGCGCATGACGCTCATTAACTTTCCCCTCGGCGCGCAACAATGCTTTTCGCGAGCGCTTTGTGCCAAGAAGCAACGCTTCTCTTAACAAGTACTACAACTAGCCCGCTCTTCTCCAACTGGGAGAGAAATTGCTTTCCAAAATGATGGAAGGAGGACGGTTTAATTAGAATTTAATTTGGGTTAAACTGAGAGAAACGATGTAGTTAACGTTTGGTGGACTTAATTGGGGCCTTTTCTTCCGCGCCCCCTTAAAAATGCTGACGCTACCCCCGTTAATCTTCCATTTACAATCAATTGAGTTGACCAAACAAAAGTCTGGGTCTTTTTTTCTTCCTGTCTCAGCCGGGCTTTTGTCGCTTGTAAATGCCTCAATTTCGGCTGATCTCTGTCGTGTACATGCTCTCCGCTGTTGACAGTTCATTAATGCGCTCTTGTCCCTATAATCCCTCTCGCCGCGTTACATGTGCATGCAGTAATGAGCTCCGTTGTCAATTAACATGTTTCTAGAAGCAAAGCTGGTTGCTCAGATGTTTGAGAGGTAAGTGCAGAAAAAGGCCAACGAGACTGCCTTTAGGTTGTTTTCTTCTCTGCAATCTTTTTTAGGCACTATAGGCAAGATAGGCAGCTTTGCACAAAAGGGATTTTTTTATAACCCACACAAACATGTCTTTTGATGAGACCCGCCCCCACTGGTATTTTCCCAGACCTCTTCATCACCAGAAATTCTCTGATATTTTAGTTCATCTTTTTTTTTTTGCCAATGTTATATTGTTTTTAACCGATCCAGACTCACACAAATCGCCAACGCATTAAAAAAATGTAAATGTAAATGAAAATGAAAGTTACAACCTGTAGTGATCATCGCGCTTTTAGACCACCTTGAATGTCATTAATGGTCAATAAACTCAAACTGATACCGAAACTTTAATTAAATGATGCACTTTGATTCAGAACAAAATAGACAATTCTTACAACTTTTTTTCGATTGAAAATGCATTATTCGTATAATAAATCATACTTCCAGTTCTGAAAGTTTTTATAATAGAACATGGTGCAATAAAATGTCACTGCAAAAATGATGTTTTATCTTTAGTCTTCTAAATTTCATTTTACTAGTTTTTATTGCCTTTTTTTTTCTCCCTTTAGCTTGCCCAAGAAAATTTACATTTTCAGTAAATGCGCATTATAAAGTCTGTAGACTATATCAAATGTATGCAATGTAGCTCTCGAGACCCGGTTATCCCTCGTAAAATCATGTTTTGATTTATGTTTTTTTTTTTAAAGCACGTCTATATTCCACACGGGACGACATTCGAATGCAGTTGAATGAAATAAAGACACTTCTGTTCAAACACATTTTAGAACCTCTGCCTCTGAAGAGGTGAGTAGGCCATTCAACTAGTAATATTAGACTTCTTCGTGGTCCCAAGACGTGGGCATAATTGCTAATTGGGCTGTAATTGGGGGAGCGAGATTTGGGATCACGCGCTTGTCTCATCAGAATTTCTGTTAGCCTGCAAGGATAATATTGTTCCAGGATCCGTGCGCCGAATACATTATTGTTTATTAAAGCTGCGGTGATGAGGAGAAGTGGGATGAGTGCAGTTCATTTTCCACCTACTGATGAACACGACTTGATGTGCTGAAGCTTCCCCTGGGGCTCTTTAGTTGATTAACGTAACAGGCTTTCAAGAGTCCATGTTTTATCTGATAATTTGAGCCATTAAACTGAAGTCAAGTGCACGGTCACAGAGGCAGAGTCGTGTATCAAATGTCTGAGTGAAACCACAGGCTTTGAACTCCACCAGACATGTCATTAGGAGCTTTAAATTGAACTGTGCACTGAACGGCTGCAAGGCAATAGATCGATAGTAATTATATTTGATAGATTAACGAGTCTTGTTTGTCCCCTTTTTTAAACTGTAAAATCACTCTAGCTTATGAGGTTTATAATTTACTGTAATGTGGCTAAATATAGGCCTAGTTTATTTCTTTAAAAAAGTCGCAGTTAACTTCTTTCCAATTGTATGTAAATAAGTATATAAATATAGACCCTTTTTCTGTTTGTTTCTTTCTTTCTTTCTTTTTACAATGGCAAATAATCACGTTTCTATTCATTTACAACTGACCTTAACCTATGTGCACGGTTCCTAAATCATACAAATACAAAGACCCACAAAAATGAAACAATTATTCTTCATGTGAAACAGACACATTTTAAATGTTGAACTCGGGTATTTTTTCTACAAATGGAAAAAATAGAAATCCGACATTATTGTATTCATGTTTTTTATTTTTATTTTAGCATATTCGCTTTACCGTGTCAACACATTGATCAAACATTTCTTTTACACATAAGTTGCATTTATTTATAAAACGCTTTTTCCTTCATCTAGTCTACAAATAATTGCTTGGTAGCCCCGTATGGCAGTGGTTTCATTAAATAATATTTGATTCTGTTTTATGTACAATTCCTCGATGATGTGATGACTTTCTCCCGTCCCGTTCATCTTCGTTCATGTCGGTGGAAGATGTTAAAGCACCACAAAAGATGGTGCGGTTCATCAGTTGTCCAAGTTCAGTCAAACACTGGTGGCGTCTTGGTTTTGGTGTCCTCTGGAAGAATCGTTTCCTCGCGATAAACCACTGGCGTTATCGTGCAGTTTCCGTATGTGCTTTTTCAAGTCAAAGTTCCTACAGAAGCCTTTCCCGCAGGTCCCACAGATGAAGGGCTTCTTGTCGTTGTGCGTGTGCATATGAAACGTGAGGTTATAGATCTGATGGAAGGCCTTGCTACAGATTGAACACTTGTACTGTTTCTCGCCGCTGTGGGTCAGTTTGTGATTCTTGTAATTCCCTGGAAAAAAAAGAATATAAACGAATTATGTCATTTTTTCCCCCAGCAGGTCAACAGTTCACAATTAAGTTGCATTTAACAGAAGAGTTTCATTTCCAAGCCTTCCCTAATCAGCACTTTGCATGTTGAAGTCAAGAAGTTGTCAAACTTAGTTAATATCACGTCGACGTACAAAGGAGTTAAAGGTCTGTGTTTTGACCCATATGAAATGTACAAATCTTAAGTTGTTAGCTGAGTGACAAATTGATAAAGGCCTCATTTCAACAACTTCAAAAAAAACAATCGAATGAAATATTTCCGGTTTTATTTTACGTGAAAAAAAAAAAGAATTCAGAAGTTGCTTACCTTTTTGATGAAAGCCCTTTCCACAAAATTCGCAGATGAATGGTTTGTAGCCCGCGTGAATTCGGATATGTGTATTTAAAGTCGAGCTTCTGTTGAAAGCTTTTCCACACTGGTTACATTTATGAGGTTTCTCCTGTGAATGAATTCACAACATCTGGGTAAGTAAATCTCGCGCGTGCTTTTTATTCTAAATGTATTAAATTATAATTTTTTTTTTTTTTTACTCACCTGTGTGTGAATAATTTTATGTCTACATAATGTGCTGGCCTGTCGGAAACCTTTCCCGCATACTTTACACACGAACGGCCTCGCGCCTGTGTGCACCGGCATGTGACGAGTCAGGTTATAGTGCGCATTGAAGACCTGTGAAGAAAAAACGAAAGAGCTTAATAAATCATCTGCAATTTATTCCGTGTGAGCATTATTTTACTGTCCCACATCCCGTCCAAACAACTTGACAAAATCCGTCATTTAGCTTACCTTTCCACAAACTTCACACGTGAAGTTCTTGGGTTTCCCGTCAGCGGAGCAGTTATTCGTTTTGCTGTGCGCTTTCACTCCGTTCTTCTCAGTCAGACTGTGGTTCTCCCGCACTATCTGATCCAGCTGCCCAGGGAGATGCTCTTTATGTGGGTACTGAGGTGTGGGGAATTTCTCGGGTGAAACGCACGCAAGTTTGGCGTTCTCCAACAAGAGGAGCTTCTGATGCGCGCTTATGGCTTGCGCTTGAGAGTTCGCGATTGCTGAGGAAAATAAATGTCCGCTCAGCAGCTCGGACTGATGATAAGCCGAGTCCAAGTAATTGAAATAACACAACGATCCGTTAGTGGGCATGGCCAGCGCTTGGTGTATCACCTGCGGCTTGATGACCCTGCTTCCCGGAAACACAGAGTGCTTAACTCCCGCGTCCGCTGTACCGCAGACGCCGCAGTTGGATTTACACATGGCCGCTGAAGTGCATAGTGCTCCCCTGAAATTAACTTTCCAAAACTCGGAATAGTTCATTAAAGCCTTGGCCTGCAGGTCGTAGCTGAACGGCTGGATCGGGATCATGCAGGGAATTGGGGTACACAAGCCGAGCGTCCTCTTCCCTTCGGATCCCTCAAGTCCTCCGCGGCGCTCCTCCTCCGCGATCGCGGCTTTTGGTTCCGACGTCTTGGACATGATTCTGTCGATGGAAAAGGCCAGGGACTTGGGTGCCGCCGTGGCCCCGCTCCTGTCGTCTAGTCTCGGGCAAGACATCACTGTTTCCAGAGGGAGAGAGCTCGCCATTTCTACCCAACTTGGTGTGAGCATCGACCAGCCGCCCCGTCCTCTCCTGCTGAATTCCAGAAAAGCCAGGACACGCACCAGTTTAATAAGCACCTTGCTTTTACAATGTCACCATTTGCATTCAAATGGCCATCCCCGGAACAATAGCGTCCAGGGGTACCCGATTAATGCTCATTAACTAGTACACACAAAATTAACAGGACATTACAGAGCTCGTTAAGCAGAGACTAAGACAAACCCCCTCCCAGAGTCGATTCCTATTCAGTACTTGCGAAAATCTTACGGCAAACTTACGCCAGAGTCGATGTTGTAGTTTACCTTTTTCCTCCAAAGCGCACAGCAGATGTAGCTATTCAACGATTACGGCGTGACTGCACTGTCACATTTTACTGGCAGACGTCCTCATCAGCGCGAGATCACTGTCTGGAGCACTTAGCTGACATCACTTGCTCTTGCTCTTATCAGGGTGACAAGGAGACGCCATCACCAGAACTGTCCCCTCTCCTACCGCTCATTTATACACGGCCACGGGGGTGGTATGCATGCATGACAAGATACTACAGATTATTATTTAAGTTTCTTGCCTCAAATGGTCTGTCGCGCATCCACGCACGGTTCATACCATGATCCACGAGGTGCAGAGCAGTAAGCCATAGACATAATGTCTGTAAATTACATTATTTTAGTGGCTTTTCTTCAACTTCGTTTTTATGACAAATTCTGTTTTTAAGCAGAGTATATTGCTTGATATTCGTGATGTTTTTATGATACACTTTCGTACTTCACTATTGTTTTTCGTGTTATTTATTTATTTCGTTTTATTTAATTATTCATTTAAACGAGCGCTCAGTTTCACATGAAATGTGCAACGCAGGTCGGTTTAATAGGAAGGATTTGGGGACCGTCCGACCAGTTTCAATTTTCATTGCAAGTTGCTAATCCTTGTCGCTGAAAATTGCTTTTCCATGCTGGTTTATACTTACTATTTGTACAATTGAGAAGGTCCTATTTCCACCTGTTTAGAGAGCAGATTGCGAGAGCAGAACCTCCCTCGGATCCTATTAAACGTTTTTCCTCCTTCACCTATTCAGAGGAACCAATTTTCCAACGCGATTCAGAGTTCAGCCTCCAAAGAAGCAGCTCTTTCACTTTTAGCCACTAAAGCACTGCATGGAACCTGGTTTTGTGTTTTTCTGAAATAAAGGGAAGGATTAAAGCAGGGAAGAAAAGACTTAGCCTGGCCAGAGGTATAGCACGAAATGAAAAAAAGAGAACCCCTTTTAAAGCTGTATAAAAAGTTTCCTGGAATCCAGAGTTTTGTGTGCTTGCTACAATGACCAGTCGCCCTCTCGTCTTTTTAAGAGGGCCAGCTTGAATTCATCTGTTTGCAGACGATTTCACCTGAGACTCACAACAAATTATTACAAAAAGAGACCCTTTTAAAGCTGTATAAAAAGTTTGCTGGAATCCAGTGTTTTGTGTGCTTGCTACAATGACCAGTCGCCCTCTCGTCTTTTTAAGAGGGCCAGCTTGAATACATCTGTTTGCAGACGATTTCACCTGAGACTCACAACAAATTATTACAAAAAGGCCGAAACGGAGCTTTTCAAGTTCGAACACAGTGATTATCTTTACTGTGAGGAGAATTGGTTCAAGTTGCTCACACAGTGTAGCCTGTGAAGATGCTGACTTAACATTCTTCTGATTGAAGCTTGATTACGTCTGCAAGCGTGGCTGCACATAGGACACTAATTAGTTTGTTAGGTTTTTACTGGAATGTCATTTGTTCGTGAATTGGAATAATTTGAATCTATTTATATAGTATCCTACACATTTCTGTAGTTAACTTAATTGCACTTAGGCTATTTGTTGTAGCTTAGTGCTTATTTCAGTAAGGCTATAGTCTATATTTCAACGAAATAAAATAAGCATAAGAACCCCATTCCCCACACCTGCGGCCGCAACAGAGAGGACTTTAAACAGGTTCCACTAATTCTACTCATATGTAAATGATCGAGCTCTTGAGTTTATTCAGGCACAATTAGCGGCTTGTCCACACAATAAACATTGATCATATTGCTGTACCTTCACTCTCAGCCCACGAACTGAAATGAAATGAGCTCAAATTCACACTCAACGGACGCGCTCCTCTTCAGAAAGCTGGAGGCAAAAGACGGAGCACGATTTACATGACAAATTGCTTGTGTATTAAGGCGGGTTTAATTGTCGTATAGAAAATACAGAATTTCAAATACATTTTGAGAATAAATGGCAATGCAAACCACTATTAGTTTGCACCCTATATTAAGAACTTGACGTTTTGGCACTGTAGGGAACAAAAGAAAACGAGGTGCTTTGCTACTATATTACATATTATAATTGTTTTGGAACTTAATCGAAATAATTAGCACATGTAATTCTTCCAAGAATGAGTTGTGTAGAATGTCTAAACACAAACCGATTTATTTATTTCGGGAGTTTGCATAATATTTACATTTGGGAATAAAATCTGTTATTTGTTTATATAATTTTAACCTACGTTGCATTACGTTACTTTACTCTAATTACATATTACTTTTCAAAACACAAGTTTTAAACTGGTCCAGCCTCCCAGGGTTGATTTCTTAAAAGTGATCACAGTGAGTGTGCGGAATGAAAAGTGAAGATGCTTAAAGGCATCAGTTTTCAGAAGTGGTCAATCAACATATTCACTATACCTACCGACTGTTCGTTTTCAGCAGCAGTTCATTTTTCTTTGTCCACTGTTTAATTATACCAAGTTTGGTTCTTTAATAAATGAGTTCATCTTTGCAACAGCAATGACAGCTTGCGAATGGTAACAGGTTACATTAAGAGAAGAACTGAAAAGCGTGTGTCCAACACCAATGAGTGGTACTTACTGATAATGATGACACCTGTGAATTTATCAGCTTTTAATTCTAGGTGCCCTAAGGAAAATGTGTAACAGCTTAATTGTAAGAATTGCAGGATAGGAGAGACAAACAGAGAGGAAGTGAGACACAAGCACACCTCCAGAGACACATTGTGCCACACTTTATTGCAGAGATCCCACCCTTAGGTGCATTTAGGAGCATTCCAATCCATCTGTTCTCAGATCAGTCAAAGAGTCTTGATTAAAAAAAGATATGGATTTAAATTTAAATCTGATTTGAGATTTGGGGATACAGCTCTAGGAGAAGACTAATGTTGATTTAGTTCACATTTTGTCAATGATTTGTGTGAAATTTTTTGATGGCTTAAGTTAATGTTCTCTGAATATATTTTTTTTCATTCATGTGTAACAATTAATGGAGTTCAAAGGTGTACATTAGATTACAATCTGTACACACCCAATGTATAGCCTTCAAGGTAAGATGTTTTTTTATGCAAATAAACTAGGTGTGAAACACTGTTCTGTTTTGCATTTTCTTGAAATGGATCCCCATGTTGGATTAAATGAATTTATGTTTAATATAAACAGTTCAAATGGCAGGGATTAAACATATCATCATTATCATTCTGAAGGAGATGGCTTGTCAGAGAGGAGGGAGGCTGTGTGTGTGTGTGTGTGTGTGTGTATGGATGTGTCAAGGTTGCAAATTGAAAATATGCCAGACTTGCTTGAATATGCCAGGTTCTGGGATGATACACACACACACACACACACACACACACTCACAAAACCTACAGTACATATACCCCCGAACAGATATCAACTTAAATTAATTGCTTTTCCATAAGATAAAAATCCAACCACTTCAAATGCAATAGTCAGATATTATTGATGTATATGTATATGAAGTTTTTTTTTTTTTTAGATCTTTTAAAAAATCTTTACATTTACATTACATTTGAAAAACTTTTCAGTTTTTAAAAAAGTATGTTTATTTATTTTTTTCCAACAGTCAATGAGGTTAACCTCTTCAGCTCGGCGGCATATTTTGGATTTTTTACTTTTTTTAAATTAAGTTTTTATTTGAATGTGATGAGTGGGGCGGAGCTGAGAGCCGTGGGAATGGATCTGACATTATTTACTGAGCCTCCACTTGTTCCAAACCTGTGTTTCTTTCTTGTGTTCAACACAAAGATATTTTGAAGAATGTTGGTAACCAAACAGTTGACGGTAGCCATTGATGTTTTTTTTTTTTCATACTATGGAAGTCAATGGCTACCGTCAATTATTTTGTTACTGGTGTATCGCAATAATCAATGTTGTTATATTTTCCTTGATTTTCATATCCATGTATTCATTTATGATTTATTATTTATCGATTTATGCATCTTATATTAATCCTTATCATATATTTATATTCAAGAATTTACACATTAATGTTACTCATTTATATGCCTTTTATTTAGTTTTATTTATGTTCATATATAATGTTTTGTAGTATTCTCCAAAAATATGTATGTTATGCACATTTCATATATGTTTGAAAGATGGGTTTTGTTAGATATTGGATATCTTTCAACTACTGCCTGAGTAATAATGTTTCTCAGAATTAGTCATTAACAGTACTAGATGTTCTTTTCCACAGTGTTTTTGCAATATGTAAGATTTGATATTTGAAAGTGCTCATTTTGCTGTATTTCTTCTAAAGGTATGAAAGCCATGTCTAGCCACACATCTATTTTTTTAACCACAAAATCTGACTGGTCAAGATGACCTAGTTTGACCTGAACTAGTCATTATAACAACATATGACATAATGGATACATCTATTTGACCTTTACTTATTAGACATAAACACCAGTTTGGGAGGATGTAAGTTTCCTTCATATATATTCCTTGTGCCTACTCCGATTACTTACCTAACTCTACTTTTGACTTTTCTTTGACTTCTTTCTCCTTCTTTTGCTTTCCCCCTCTCCTTGTATCTTACTTCTTTTGGGCTTTTCTTCTGATATTCACTACTTCATCCCTTAGACATAATAATTTGGAATACTCTGCACTTTAGTTATCGAATAAGATAGATCTTAATTTTGTTTAAACGTACTTCCTTTTATAATTTTCATATTAACTTTATTCTTTTATCGTATTTATAATTTTTATTTAATACATTTGCTATTCCCTATTCTAAAATTGATCTCTGACAAAGTCATTACTAATCTGTCTGGATCTCACTGCATCAGTTACCAATATTCTTCAAAATATCTGAAAGAAACAGCTGAAAGAAATTCATACAGGTTTGGAACAACTTGAGAGTGAGTAGATGATGACAGAATTGTCATTTTTGATTTAACTTTTTAAGATTTCTACAAAAATGCTTACCTCAAGCAAATGTAAACAAAAAACACTCATATAGCAACAGTAAGAGAAAAAGAAAGTAGCTGTCGAAGTTGCAAAGAAAACGGTGACCAAGGAGAAAAGCTGTGTTGTCAGGCAATTGCTATGGACTGCAAAAAATGGCTGTTTTAACGCAGACTTGAGTGAGTCCTTTTGTCAGCCAGCACATTCCAGCAGCTCGTCAGAGTTTCTCACTGCCTGTCTGTTCAGCTCTCTTCAGCATCCCAGAATCACTCAGATGTGCAGATATGGCAAACATTTGCATGGTCACAGTACTTCCAATGGCTTTTTTTGATTGTGTGGTCTTGTCATAGCCATACACGGCTCCCTATCTAGTGCATGCTCTCTTAGCCAGCTCTTTTCTGTTTTAAATTGTCTTTCAGTGCACCTTTCTTCTCTATTTTCCTTTTCAAGTCCTAATGTGCTTTCAAGTGATGAGTGAACCACTTTTGCTCCTGCCTCTATTTTTCTGACCCTTGTCCATGTGCAGTATGTTCTCCATAATGTCAGCTCTGAATGGTGCACTGGTCTCCAAAGCATGGGGGGGGGGACTTCACCGCACCTTTGATGCTCCAAGCAAAAGGTTTGAATGCTTTTTCCTGAACAATGGCGTGGAAGCCTGACAAAGCCGCGGGTGCAGGGCAACCTGAGTAACCCTACTTCACCTTCCTATTCATCATTCACGTCCCTCATCTGTCCACCAAATTAAATATGGTCCACAAAATGGACAAGGGAATGTCCCCTCCGGTGTTATGGGGACGGAGGAGACTGCGGGACGCAGACGATGTGTCTCGTGAGTAAGGCTGGGCATTAACATATTCGCTTCAGGCTGCAGAACAGGTGGATGAGGGAAGAATGGGAATGAGAATGAGCGAGGGATGGCATTCGAGCCATTTGATTGGCTGCGGAGGATGATGTGAGCTCATTGCTCTCAAGGGCCTGATTATCCACTTTAAACTTATTTCAAGCATATTTGTGTGTCTTTGAGGAGATGTCTCAAGTTATCAGACTCACAATCCAAAGTGACATCACCGTTGAGAGGCCATGCTGCACAGCAACAATACATTGTATGGATCAAAATTATCGATTTTTCTTTTATGCCAAAAATCATTAGGATATTAAGTAAAGGTCATGTTCCATGAAGATATTTTGTAAATTTCCTACCGTAACTATATCAAATATATTTTTGATTAGTAATATGAATTGCTAAGAACATAATTTGGACAACTTTAAAGGCGATTTTCTGTATATATATATATAAAGCTATATATATATATATATTTCAGATGATGTATAATTCTCAAAAAATGTTCCCTTATGTCTGGTTTTGTGGTCCAGGGTCACATTTATTTTGTGGCATTAAATACATTCATAGTTTTTAAAAAGATTTATATTTCAAATAAATACTATTATTTATTCATCAAAGAATCCTAAAAATGCATCATATTATTGAAATAGTATTATAAAATATAAATCAGCATAATACAATTTCTGAAAGATTTTATTTAAAAAATAAATTACATTTAATTACAATAAACTGCATTTTAACATATAATAGAAATTATGATTCTTTTGAATCATAATATTTCACAATGTTCTTGTAATCAAATAGCCTGAAATTGGGATTAAGATACTTATTCATTTTTAATGAATTTTTCTTTAATATTTATATTTTACTGGATACATTTTTCTGTAAAGGTTGTGCTATATGTTGAATATTGTCACTTTTCTGTGGGTTATATTGACTTGTCAGCCATGCCTAAATTAATAATATAGCACAGCCTCTTGAAATATTTATTGAGAAGCACATCTGCATCTTTATTCAAAGGTGTCCCAGATAAAGTGATGCAGATAAAGTGACCTTTACACTATAAAGTGTAAAGGTCAAAAACAGTCAAAGATTTGAATTCCGCCTGCTAATTATAAAATGAGTCGGCTAACACAGCTGATCGCGACATGTAATGGAGTCTTGATTGATCGTAGCTCGCTTGAAGGGCGGATATTGGGTCGTGTAGTGGAAAGGCACAGTGAGCTCTCGGCATAAGCCCATTCGCAGGGCCAGATATGACACACTTTATCCTCTGAGCCATTTTTGATTAAAGCAGGATGATGATCATCATCTTCATCTCTCTTTGTCTCTCATTGACTCTCACCCTGACGGCGCTCCCATGAGCTGAACATAATGTGAGATTACTTCAAACATTAAGCTAAAAAAAAAAAAAAAAAAAAAAAAATATATATATATATATATAATAATCAGGCCCGTTGTACCTCCATCCTAATGCGTAGATAAGATGGTTGCGGCTTGGCTTAAAAACCCATAAGAGGCTTTGAATTGTCCTTGTTGAAGGGATCTGACATCTACCTGTTTACTTAGAGACGCAAGCTGGCATCCAGTCGTGCTCCGTCGCGTCATCGCACATTGACATCTGCTCGAGCAGGCAGGGTGAAATACGCACGCTGTGGGCCTCGAATCGAAACGTTTAAGTCTAACCAAACGTTGGCACACAAATGTAATCGTGTGCTACTTTGCGTCTGCGGTTTCGGTTTTTCATTTGTTCCGGAGGTCACACGCTGCGCTCGGAGACGGGCCTCGCCTCGCATCCGCGTCTCAGACACCCTCTCCCGCGCAGATGCGAGTGTGAACCTGGGGCCAGTTCTTGTTGCGCCGGTCAATTGGAGAATCTTTTATTTGGATACACTTATCGTTCCTATTTCCTAACCTGATTGAGGCTTAAAAGCCAAAGCAGCTCAGATCGTGCCAGAATAAATCTCCTTGCCCATTAATCTGTCGCCGGGTCCTCTCCCTCTCAAAATTGTTGCATTGCGGCAGGATTTATGAGGAAATTAAATGTATGATATCCAAGCCTCCTCTTACGGCGCTCCGCGCTCGGCGACAGGGCATTTCTGTCCTCCTCTGTTGATTACAGTGAAATCAGCGCGAGAGTGGCGCATCGGAGGAAGCTACATTCCCACAATTAGGTCACAGCGGCGGGCCACGGGAACATATTCTAGCGGTGGGCCTCTCTCATTTGTCTTTCCCTGCCCTGTGCCCCCGCGCCGAGCAACACACCAAATTGTATCCGTGGGTTCGGATCGGAAAGAGTAAGGAGATGAAAAGGCAATTTCCATCTGCTAGTTAAAGCTCCTCAGTTCCTTTCTCTGGGTCTGAGTGCTGCATTATTGCCCATAGTCTGTGCTCCAGGGGGTTAAATGAAACACTTCACCTCAGTTATACTTAACAATTATGTGCCAGTGGACACTACGCGGTGTTATTCAACAAGATGAGGTGTAAATGCTGAGTGATGATGCATTATAGCTACTGTACGATCATAAAGAAGAGCAAAATGTCATTTTCCAGCAGGCCAAAACACACCCGTTCTTAAATTCAGATCGTTGTAAAGATATAAAAGCATTTTCAAACTCATCCTTTTTTTTACACAGAAATATTAAGCAACGCAGCTGTAGATAATTAGTAAGAAATGTGAGTTTAGCAACAAACCAGTTCTTTAAAATTATTCCAGAACATATTCTGCAGTAATGGCTGCTGAAAATTCATTTTTTTTCCATCAAAGGAATAAATTACATTTTAAAATATATTAAGATAGAAAACCGTTATTTTAAATTGTAATAGAATTTCAAAATATTACTGTATTTTTGATTAAATAAATGCAACCTTGGTGAGCATAAGAGACTTCTTTCAGATCATAATAAAATTCAATTAAATGACATTTGTCATCTTCCTTGGGACTCTTTCTTTATATATAAATGTATAGAATGTTGGAATTTGTTAGTGATACTAAAATACAGTTTTTGCTTTGTCTAGTAATTCTTGTTTGGTATCTAAAACCACCTGATCATTTCAAATCACATCTAGGTTGTTTTTCTCATCTTTGATGACTTGTTTTCAAGCAATCTATGTTCCAATTAAGATATTCCATCTTCATTTAATATGCCACGGGAATAATATCTAATCCCTTGAATCTATACTTACTGTCTTGAAGACCAGACTGATTTGTTTTGCAAATCTTACATGGAAAATGTTAATCTGGTTGAGAAGATCTGCCTTGGGACTGGTCTGTGTCATCTTTGGTCAGTCAATCTCCTTCTGTCCTGCAATATAGGCACTGAAGATGAGCTATGACTTAATCCCAAAATGGTAATCTCAGACTTTTTTCTTTTTGGTGGAAGTGGGTGGGTCTGGGGAGAGGTGGTTGAAGTATTGAGTGCTTTACTGTAAGTACCGAATGAAGCCTGTGCTGTATGCAGGTGTTGCTTTTGAGTGGGTGTAACTTTATTTATAACCAATAAAACATTGTGACCTTTATTGTTACTCATTTAAGAGCAAAAAAGTTTTGAGTTTGAATTCTTTTATTTTTATAAGCCTAGATTCTTGCATTCCAACTGTGGGTGTACATAAGGCTGACGCAAGATGAATCCACCGGTTACTTTCCACAAAATCAAAAGCTTTCGGATAAGATATCTGACAATTGGGACATGCAGCTACTGCACAAAGGGGAATATAAAGCGCTGTATACACAAAACAACAATGGCAATGATGAAAACCTGCAAGCATTTGGAGGCTATCCGAAAAGAAGGATCAGAAATGCTTTGTTGCAAAGAAACAAAAAGGATACAAACAAAAAGCCTCCTTGTGATCCCACCCCCAAAATACAGAATAAATATATTTTAGATTTTTTTTTTTTAATTATGCATGGCTTAAAAACATAAAAAAGTATTGACGTCAGTTTAAGTATATCACAAATAAGCAATGGGAATATATTGCGTCTCTAAAATACAGCTACAAACATATCACCATAACTAACTCGTTAAAAAAGGTGTCTCAAAACATTTTGGATTTTTGACATGTTGTTGAAGTCAGCTGAATATATAAACATCTGAACAAGTTAATACAATCATGTCAGTTGGCCTACACTCCAAAAGAAACAAGGTCTATGCAAAGTTATGTACCATTAATGTATTTACAATACATTGAAGCAGCGCCATACGGATTTGCATTGAACAGGGACACGACAAGCATTATTCCTTACCATCTCACACAACATATTTTACAAATGATACTCCATATTGCTTATAAACATTTAGAAATGAATTTCAGACATTTCACTTATTTTCCCCCCCAGAAAAACATCAAACTGTGTCAATTAATTTTAAGTTCGGTTAATATACTCTTTTGTTTTTGTCATCTGAATTGAGATTTGTATTTTTTAGTTTAATTTGAATTGAAGTTGGTCCCTTATTTGTCATAGAACATGACGTTAACATCCAGACATGTACAAGCGATGGACAGTGGTGTACATGCATCATTTTAGGCCACAATAAACGTGTCTAACCGAATTGCCCACACCTAATTGTCTCCAGCAGGATCTAGTCATCTTCCTCATCGCTGTCCTTCATGGATATTCCTTGCATCCCTCCCTCTCTTACAGATGCTGTAGCCTCTTCTAGAATCAGCCTGTTTCTCACCGTCTCATACATCTTGCTGTTCAGAGTGGAGTCCAACACACCTTGTAGTCGGAAATCACGATACTTTTTCTGCAAAAAAACAAAAAAACTGAGTATCGTAGGAATAGATATAGGGCATGAAGCGGAATGACATGAAGTGGATCTAGCGTGCATGCTTAGTTATATAATCACGGAAGAAAAAAACATTTTTGTCTCTTTTCATGAATATGGGTACAGAACTTTGATGTCCCATTAGATTTGAAGCAGTAAGCATGTTTGTTTTGTATATGTACACCCTATTAAACTATAATCTTAACTTTGCATTAAAATAGTTTATAGTTTATTGCATAAAATATAGTTTAAATATACATTTAAACAATCGCCAAGCATAACCTTCAACCCTATTACTACTGTTATTGGAAGAAAAAAAGATCAAAGAGATATTTTATTCAGTTATTTAAAAATATACACTATGGTTCAAATCTTATATTCACCAAGGCTGCATTTATTTGATCAAAATCAGTAAAAATATTATTACTATTTAAATAGTTGTTTTCAATTGGAATATACCGTAAAATGTAATTTAAATCTATGATGGCACAGCTGAATTTTCAGCACCATTACTACAGTCTTCAGTGTCACACGATCCTTCAGAAATCATTCTAATATGCTGATGTGTTGCTCAAAATACATTTCTTATCAATGTTGAAAAAAGTAGTTCTGCTAATTTTTTTCTAGGTTTCTTTGAAATAGTCTCTTGTAATATAAAAAATTTCTTTACTGTCTTTTGATCAATTGAATACGTTCTTGCTGAATAAAAGTATTAATTTCTTTAAAAAAAAATAATTACTAACCCCAAGCTAGTTCTATTGAGTGAAAAATAAACCTGCAGCCCTGTTGCCTATAGGTTTCATTTCATCTTTTCAATATTTGTATTAAATTCTTATTCATAAATTTCTTTACTGTCTTTTGATCAATTGAATACGTTCTTGCTGAATAAAAGTATTAATTTCTTTAAAAAAAAAATAATTACTAACCCCAAGCTAGTTCTATTGAGTGAAAAATAAACCTGCAGCCCTGTTGCCTATAGGTTTCATTTCATCTTTTCAATATTTGTATTAAATTCTTATTCATAAAAAAAAAAACATGCACATGCATGTCACTGATTTTGGTAACAGATATTGTACTCTATTTGTGGAAAGTTGCATCTAGCTGTTATTTTGGTTTTGTTGGAAATTGTTGATGAGGGAAACATGCCAATGAGGTCTTCTTTATCCAGTACTAAACCTAATCTATGCTGGGGAAAATGAAGGGAAAAAATCTGATATAGATCTAAAAAGAAACCTGCATCTGTGAGATATATCCACACACAGAGAGAGAGACACCATATGAGTGCACAGAAATAAATGTGTAATGTCATACTATGAAATCCTGTTGATCTTGCTGTTGTAAAAAATTAAGCACAGGCTGAGGCTGCAGAGGAAGACCGCCTTCACTTGGCTGATCCACCTCTGTAATCTGAATCTGACTGGATGGCATGTGCATATTTTTATAGCATGTGTTTACAAGTACATTTGGTGCAAATACTGTGCTACGATTACTTCCTGCACATACTTGGGAAGTTTTGAATCTACAACTGTTCTGCGTTTAATTCAGATGCACAACCACCCACACTTTAGAGGTCAATGATGCTGTTGTTTTTACCTTTATAATTCTGATGAGGATTTTCAGCTGATACACATGCAACTGCAGGTCCATACGGTCTGTCAGCCAGGTGCCCAGGAGATTCATTGTGCTGGTGTACCATTGCTGAAACACAAATACATTGTTCTCCAGCAAAGACAGACACACATATAAATGCTGCCACACACAAACACATAAGAAAACACATCTACAAAAACACAAGTGTAGGCAGTATATTTGTATCAAGAGAGCAGATTATGTGAATGAAAATCCTTTTAGTACAAGATCTAAACATACCAATCTGATCTAGCACAATTTTAAATCAGCAATGACAAAGATAGACAACCCATACACTATACCAGTCAAAAGTTTGGTATAATTAAGATTTTGGGCTCAATAAACGTATGCATTATCACAGTTTTTTCTGCTTTATATTTTTGTGGAAACTGTGATACATCCACCTTCAAACGTTTGGGGTAAATAGGATTAAAAAATCAAATAAAATAATTTAATACTTTTATTCAGCAAGGACAAATTAAAATTATCAAAAGTGACAGTACAGACATTTATAATGTTACAACAGATTTCTATTTCAAGTAAATGCCGACCTTTTGAATTTTCTATTCATCGAAGAATCCTAGGGAAAAAATGCATGATGGTTTTCACAAATATACTGAACTGCAAACAAAACCTGCTTTCAACATTGATAATAATAAGAAATGTTTCTTGAGCATCAAATTGGCATATTATAATGATTTCTGAAGGATCATGTGACACTGAAGTAAATAAATTATATTTTAAAATATATTCAAATATAGAACAGCTGTTTTAAATCATAATAATATTTCACTATATTACTGTTTTTACTGTATTTTAAAATCAAATGAATGCAGCATTGGTGAGCACAAGTGACTTCTTTCAAAAACATTCATTACAAAAATACCCAAAATCCTAATTATTCACTTTTGACCGGTAGGAGTTTTCTTCTACTAAATTTGGCATCAAGTAGTTTCACTTGTAGAGGGATATGGAGGAAAATGACTGGCAGAACAGAGCTTAAAGAGGCACTGCGAGCAAACTGGTGACATTACAAGGAGGGCTGTTCATAAAAGAGGTCCCAACAAGCTCTGCCTTGGAGAAAGTCCTTCTGTCACAGTCATGATCCTCACCCAAAAGCTCCACCCAGGAACTGCTAATTGACAGTTTCGGATCCCATCAGCTGTCTCCTGTGCTGCTTTTGGACACTGATCATGAGAGATGTTGCCCATGTTAAGCCAGCCACAATCCTGCCCTCAGCCTGCGCTTCAGACGGTGGCACTTTCTGTCACATTGAGGGAGAAACATCCATCATTCCCAGCGGACATGTTGTCTTTACCGCAGTCACAATGAGCTCACTAATGTACCCGTGGCTCAGGGTCTTATTTTTTACGAGACTTCCTCTCTCTTAGTCTCAGAGAGTTGTTCTCTATTTCTACTCAGTGAAAATCACTGAACTCAAAGCACCTCCTAAATAACCGGTGCACTTAGCTTTTGGGCTACAGATGTTGGACCGTGGGGAAGATCTCGTTTGAAGTCTAATTGATTAGTTATGATCGAGCTGGTCTGATGGTAATCAGAGCTGACTGAGTCTCAATGGTTTAGGAGCTGAGCAAATCGAGCCGGAGACACAGGAGATGTGTCTTGGGTAACTGCAGCACACTTGACAGTTTACTTTTTATAGATCTTGCATGCAAAATCCACTTTGCACCCACAGTTTGAAAAAGCATTACGGTTCTGTTGGTGATGATCTAAAAAAGGAAACTTTCACCTTGTCAAAAGACTTGAGTAGTAAACATAACACAATTTGCTAAGCCAATTGTTCCAGTGGTTCCACCAGTTTAACACACAATGAAAGAAGTGCAATCCATTGGCGTTTAAGTGGTACACTGGTAAAATTATGCCACTAAGGTGTGTCCGAATAATCAAATGGTTGTTTTAGGATTTGATCTAAGTGGCTGAGCTTTATGGCTTGCCTAATAGTGAATCAGATTGGTGTTGCTCTGTGAGGGCTGGTGCTCTGTGCCTGTGAAAGATTGGGCAGCCGGGCCGCGATGGACCCCCACGGGGAGGCCAGACCTGGAGCAACTGCTCTCTCTCACACTCAGTCTTTCTCTCATGCTCCCTCTTGTTCTTCTACATTTGTTCCTATAGTAGTGCAACCTCTCCATCCTCTATCATTTTAAAGGAATGACTCACCCACAAATAAAAATACTGTCATCATTTACTAAAATCATGTCAATCTAAACCTGTATGATTGACTTTCTTCCGTGGAGCACAAAAGAAGACTGTTTAGAATTTTTTGATTAATGTTTTGAAGAATGAAAACTGGTTTTGTCTGTAGTATGAAAGTCAATAGAGTCTGAAAACAACACTGGACCCCACTGACCTTCACTGTATAGACAAAAAACAGATTGTATTCTGTATAATGATGACAATGTACACGTAAATGTACATTAAATGTACATTACATTACATTAAAGAAAAAACTGTTTCTTTAAACTCATTACTTGCAAACCATCAATTCACTAAATGACATAATCGATATTTAAACATTTAAATTGCTATAATAATAATGTAGGAGTTCCACTTTATAGTCCCTGCTGTGGGCGCCGAATCAGAATCAAATGATGCACAAGGCCAAGAAAGACATATATTCATATAGTACGTTCTGCTAAATACATTTCTGAACTCATGAGAGACTCGTCCAGTAAGACCATGAGTCCTCTATGGTCTTGGTTGTGAAATGAACAGTGCTGGCAGTGGGATATTGTTCTGCTGTCAGCAGAGAAACAGAAGACTCTCCGAGAGCGTATTATGTACTGTGGCACTTTTTGGATATTGAGCAGCGGGAAGCTGGCAATAGCTGCTAGCCAAAACAGGAGTATCATGACTCTGAATGCATAATGAAAGAAGCGGATATGGGAGAGAAAAAAAAATCTGTGATCATCTAACGAGTTCCATCTGATATTGGAAAGCGTGAGGGCTGTGTGTACACGCGTGTGTGTGTTGGATGCGTACGTTATGGTTACCGATACAACACACATGAACATCTGCAGGGCCCCCACACCTCTAGCGGGGAGGGCTGAAAAGCTGAGCGACCTCCTGCCCCCTGCCACACCACGCACATGCACAAGCCGCGCTCCTAAGCTTGCGTTCACACTCTCATCTTTGACATGTTACAGGAAGCCATAGCACCTAGCAGGGGGGCAACAACAGAATTCAGTGTAAGGTTGCACATCCATCCACCCCCGTCACAGACGCGCGCACACACACACGCACGCGCGTTCACGACTCGCTTTTATCAAATCCTGAAGCACCTGAAGGCTAGCGGCTCCTATGTGAGGAGGACCAGAAGGAAGAAAGAGCTGGCAAGGGCCGAGCTCGGATTAGAAAAAACACACTCTTACAAAAGCAGGAATGCCGAGGAGGGGACGGAGGCTCGGTGGGGGGTAATGGGGGGATTACAAGCAACCTGTGACTCTGCCTCTTTCTGCCCTTGCTGGTGGTAGTGGCTCTGTAAATGTGTGTGTGCGCAACTCGGCCTGCTCTCGGAGGCCTAGGTTGTTTGAGAAGCGCTCCTGCTGGGACCCAGCTGTGTCTGCAATTAGCAGTAGGGATGGAATGATGATGGTTGTTAGCGCTGATGTTAATGCAAAGTGACAGGCTGGTGGAGATGAAAACAGGAGAGCGGTGCCTCACTGTCTTCTTCGCGGGCCTCGAGAATCAAAATCAAGAAAATACCCCAAACAAAAAACACGAAAATCGAGTCCAACCTTTCTCCTGGCTTGCTATCTTTGCATCTTTGTCTGCACTAAATAGAGCCGTGTCTCTCAGGCCAGCGGGTCGTAGGGCACTCGTCCTTCTTGCTGGCCAGTGAGTGAATCGGGTCCCTTGCTGGGCCAGAGAGGGAGGCCCCGGGGCCGAGGGGTCTTTAAATCTGACTACAAGACATTATGCACTTAGGACAAAAGCTTGGGGTAATCCTACCTGCTTGCTGTTCACGGCTGCCAACGGCCCGTTATTGTACGCCTCATCCCTCCTGAGAGGAGGTCCATTGATGACTGAACTCAATTACCATGGTAACTCACACTGGTGACCCCACGCCTCCTGGCGCTTGCTATCTCTCCGCCGCGGGACCCCACGACCTTGCAGAAAAAAAGTTGTGTAGGAAATACGCTACCCCAAACGCGGTCCTCCAACGTGCTGCTGCGTTAACGTGCTCTCTCTCCAGAAATAGGTGCTTCTGAATGGCGGGATTGAAAATAAAATTTCAGGCTCAGCAAGCGAAAGGGCTTCAAACTGCTCGCGATTGTGTTGTGGATACAAAGAGAACCCTGCTCGGGATTTGCACGCCTCACCGGATCCTTAAGTGGAACAAGCCCTTACTGTTTCTGAGCAAGCTCTGCAACACTTTTAAGTGTCTATAATGCAGTTTTTTGTGCGCGAATGAAGGAATAACCTACTGAACGTAACGGCGTCTGGAGCAACTTCTTGGAACGATCGAGCCGATCAAAAAGTATAATTGCAGGCAATGCATTTCTGCTACTAGTGTTGTGCGTGACAGTGTCCAAACAGGGCCTTTCTTTAGAAAAGAAGGAGCTGGTAGAGATGAACTAAACGGCGGGAATTATAGCCTGTGATCGTGTCATTGAGTAAACACACAATGAAGAAAAAGGGGTGAGGGATAAGAAAAGGAACAGGAGAGAGAGAGAGAGAGAGAAAGAGTTTGGTCCCAGGGCAAAGTGAGCCATTCTGCTCACAAAGGAACGCTTAGGGGAGGATTGAGCCGAGCAGGAATGAGGAGCATAACACTTGTGGGGTTCGGCCTCAATGGGGGGAACGAAATGGAATAAACCAGCGAGCACTTGAGAGCCCCGCGGTGCACCTGAATGGCTAAGGGCCGGGAGGGGGGAGCGCAGAAGGTGAATGGGCTGCTTTTTGGGACCAATTTGTTTCTTTTCACCCTTTTCCCCTGCCTCTATGCTGACAGATGTACAAAGGCGGACCCGCGCTGAGCCTCTCGTATACATGAACCCGCTAGCAGATGTCACTTTTGTCAGACAAGTTAATCAAACAAATGCCACCATACCTCACTTATATGTCACGGGGAGAGCAAGAGACGGAGAGAGAGCCAATAGATGGCTAATAGAGCCAGTTGAGAGCCACGGCGCTCAAATGCACTTCTTCTGCTGCGCGTTTACTTTGCTAAAATCTCTAGCCGTTAGTGTTGTTGCTGCTGGTTTATTCAAATTAGCCTCGGTTCACAGTAAGCGACAAACAAAGCACTTTTTTGCTCCGTAATTATCAGAAACCTGAACCGCTAACATCTGCCCTGCATTCTGAAAGAGCCAAACCCCTTTAACATGTTTTGAACAGTATCCGTGAAAGGACCTGTTGGGTCCCTTTTAGTCTTTTTTTCCCCATACTGACCTACTAGCGTTCAGATTATACATCTAAAGCTCCGTTTTGAATTGGTTTACCTCTAAAATAAAAGGATTAACTGGGGAGAAAACAATAAGCGCATATCCGCCTCCCATATCGCATGATTATCTAAATGCAGTCAGAGGCATCAGTGAAATAAATAAATAAATAAAATAAAAACACATTTTTGCTTGTTGTTGTTCGGGATATCATAATAAAGAATAAAGAAACCATTTTCATAACAAAATTGTTGTGATGGGGTTAAATTGGATAAAAATGTTTAAGAAATTAAATCTGCCTTTTCTTTTCCAAAACATGTTTTCTGCATGTTTGTTGATCAAAGTGTTCTTTTGCAAAACAACAAAATGCAAAGCAAAAGAAAAGAAAAAATACAAAAGAAAAATTTTTATTCAATTAAATTTTAAAATGCACAAATGTAATAAAAAATAAATTAGAAATTAAATTTATTATTACAACCTTTTTTCATTGATTCATTTTTTTTCTTTCTGTTTTTCTTGGACCACAGAATGCACAGCATTAAGTTTGTGTGCTAGCTAAAGTTGATTAAACTGTTCACTTGGGTCAGCTGGACCTGCAAAGTGGTTAAGTGTCCAAGGACAGTGAAGTGGTATTACAGGTCTGTGAAATGCAACACAAGTAGCAGCTCAGTCTAAACCCGCCTTGTTTTCCAGTATCTCCAACCCTTCATGTGTTCTATGCAGTATCCAGCAGCAGAACGATTAAACCGCATTAACAGTCACCATAAAGTGCAATCTCGACAATCTGATAACTGCCAAGGTCAACGGGAATACTTCAAATCAATCAATGAGGGTAGGCCGCAATCTCTTCCAGAAGCAGATTAAGTGTATAATTGACGTGTGTAATCTGCCGTGTATCTGAGTCTCTCTGCTGGCACTCAGACACACATGCATACACACACACACACACACACACACACACACTGAAGAGCCGGGGAAAGGACGTTGGTATCAGTGAAGCACTGGATTTGGAGATGGCTTTTTTTAATCAATGATCTATGTGCTCCGCCCCAATCTGACAGATGAGCCCTCATGTTAAGCACAGCTGCCTTAATCCTGCTCTCCTCAGCTGTTCTTTCAAGAACTGGCAGGCTGGCGGAGTGAAATAAATTAATTTTCTCCACCACCCCTCCCTCTCCCTTCCTATCCCTCTCTCTGGTTCTCTTTCCTGAACTTAACAAACTTTATCCATCCACTGGCAAATGATTTGGCTCTTAGGCAGCTTGTATCTGGTATTTGGCCTTCTTAAAACAGAACTCATAAATATTACAGCGGACATTTGTCGCAACAAGCCGCTTGCAAGTAAAATTCACTTTTGAAATATTTTTTTCTTTTCAAATTAAGAAATGGTAAGAACTTTGTCTGAATATATTAATTAACATGAATGTTTTTTTATATTTAATTCATAGTTGAATTAATTGATCTTTATTTACTACAAAATGTAAACCTCAGAAATGTCTTATTTCAAACAACAAAGTGATAAACTTATCTTATTAGTAAAATGATCAATTTCAAATTCCAAATAATTACTAGTATTATTTGACACATCATCCTTTTCTAATTATCACTGGACTAAAATTTCATTAATTTTTCGTTGTTTTCATTTTTCATAGTTAATCCCATATGGTCGCTTTTTCTGCATTATGAAACGCTGTTATGAAAGCCATATTTTGAATTAGTCAAACAGCAAGTATAATCTTCTTACTCCAGCCAACGTGCCATCTCTGTCTGTGAGAAATCAGCATCCTTGACCCCAATTAACCCAAGCTTAGCGTGGGCCACATATACTTCAATATGACAACCAGCCAAGAACAACTAAGCAATTATACTACACCCACCAAACAGATCATTTCAAAGCGGATTACTTAAAACAATCAAAAAATGAAAAAGTGTAAAAGGGGAGGAGGCCATCAAGAATATTCTGACTACTGGAGTAAAAATAACAAGTGAAAGCAATATTCTGGCTGATTCAAAAACAAAAGGGAAATTAGAAACCACAATACAGCATGAATGATGAAGAAAACAGCCCTTGTAGTGATTGTAACTCCATCCAAACTAAATTATGTGGCTCTTTCATTATTAATCATTAACATTTTAGTGAAATTTTGGAGAAACTCAAAATTTTTTCAATCTCACTGGCACGTCTGAATAAACCTGAACAGATGAACAGACTAACATGTATTAACTTATAGTGACCCCTGCAGAATCTATTTCTTCATTCTTTTAATATTTTTATGTATATTTGTGTTGTAAATTTCCTGCCACCAAATGTGTTTTTCCAAATCAGCAAAAATGGATAGAGTAAAAAAAAACCGCACAAGTGAAAAGGGGGGGCTGCTGTTCTTTTAAACCCATTTAATTAGTGTCGTCGATACTATAATCTCCTCTATATGTCTTTTTTAAAATAATGAACTGAATGCCATTTTTAAATAGGGTGAGTGTAGCAGGTTTAAAACAACAGCATGTGGTGTTATGGCTCATTGTGGAGGATGTTATGACATCTTTAACAAGTGAAATGACAAAGTAACAAGAAAACATTTGAGCAGGTTGCCTGGAGCCCCCGATAAAGAGCGGTGCTGTTTCAATGGCTGTTTAGCATAACAGTGAGGACCAGAGTGTGCGTGTTAGCGTGTGTGAGACGGAGTGAGCGTGCATGTGTGTACACATGTTGTCTTTTTCAACTAACTATGAAGGCCTGACCACTTGAGCAGGTGGAGAGGGGAGATATGTGCCATGCGTGCCCATCTGGGGTTGACTGAGGTGGGGAGGTTGGGGAGTGTGGGCTGGTTGGCTGGCTGTGTGGATGGATGTGTGTAAGTGCATGTAGGAGCTGAGTCTCTGAGGACACGAGCCATGCTAGTAGATGTACAAAGGAAGATTATTTGACTCTGAATAATGCCACTTGGCATAATGTGACAAAAACAACTTGACAGGAAGGATAAGTTTCATTTTGGTTCAGGCGCAGAGAGAGAGAGCAAGAAAAGAGGTGGAAAAACAAGAAAGGAAAATGGAGAAATGGAATGAGAGGGTAGGAAAGACAAGGCAGATGGGATCTTTTCCTTGTTTGCATTCGAGGAAATGAACGCAAATGCACAATGCAGATGGAAAAGAAGCGACACCATCTCATTCCAAGCAAATGAACAAAGAAACGAACACAGGATCTTTTCAGACACCCTCCAGGAGGGGAGAAAGAAGTAAAGTAAAACCAGGACAAGCTAGCATACAGCAGCAGATTCAAGCAGCCTTTTTGTAGGACACTCGAAAAACCAGAGCTCATATGTTTCAAGCATCTCATAGTAAGACTACTGATCCCGGGTCAGTGAAAGTCAACGACGAACCATGATCAGGATTCTTACTTGAATTGTTCACATATGATATGAGGAGCCATATTCACAAAGCTTTTCAGAGCGGGAGTGCTGTTTTCAGATCAGTTGGTCCTGAGTTCACAAGGAGCGATGTCAAGCAAACGGACAGGAAATTTTATCCCAGATCGGCGCTCCCGTTCTGGCTTTCTTTCTGAATATAAACACAAGTCTTTAGCCACACAATGCAAACACACCTCTCCAACAACACACACTTAACAAACTGGTCTACAGACAGCACAAAAGGATTATAACCAACATGATGGCCCTGGCCATCTCTTAAGACGGTGTTCTCCATTGTGTGCCCTCCCCTTCAGTGTTACTTATTCAACTCCTCTTTCTTGCCCTCAGTGTTTTCCCTCATTCTTTCCTTTTCTTTAAGCCTTCAGCACAATAAGCTCAAGGTTTGGAGGGCTTCTCTCTATTTGGATCTCCTTAGTGGGAGATTTACTCCGGAAATAGGGCACCCCCCGCCCCAACTATCAGCTAAAATGAACAAAACAATATCCATCACACTCTGATGGTTTTAGCATGTCCAATTGCTTTGGTTTCCATAGAAGCCCTAAGAGGGCATGGATTATTTTTTTCTCCCATTTTCATGATCTTGACATAACAAAAGTTGCTTTCTAAGAGACAATGAGAAAAAATGGAAATTGTAATGGCAATATTTCTTTTTAATTTCCAAACAAAGAAGAAAATGTGTAAATAAACTTTACTTCAAGATTTTGAGAAAATATCTCTCACATCATATGTACACTACCATTTAAAAGTTTGGTCTGTAAGATTTTTTTTTATATTAAAGTCGTCTTATTTGTTACATCAAAAATATTTTTTATTTTAAATACTTGTTTTCTATTTTAATACATTTGAAAATTAATTTTATTCCTGTGATGCAAAGCTGAATTTTTAGTAGCCATTACAAATCATTCTAATATGCTGATTTATTATTACTAACGTTGAAAGCAGGTACATTATAAACATTTATAGACATTATAAATGTCTTTACTGTTTCATTTGATAAATAATCTGAATAAAATATTTCTCTTTTTTGTCTTTTTCTTATTGACCCCAAACTTTTGAACAGAAGTACATGTTGAGATCTTAGAGGGAAAAAAAAATGTGTTATGTCGAGATCTACTCTACTGTTCTCTTCTTTGAACCGCAAGCTATTCTTAACAACTAGAACCTTTAATCAAAGGTCTGCAAGTTATTGACCCCAAACTTTTGAACAGAAGTACATGTTGAGATCTTAGAGGGAAAAAAAATGTGTTATGTCGAGATCTACTCTACTGTTCTCTTCTTTGAACCGCAAGCTATTCTTAACAACTAGAACCTTTAATCAAAGGTCTGCAATAACTTTCATAACATAGCTACGTCTGTGTAGTCGTCTGTAGATTCTCAGTCTCTATCTTTGATTGCAGTGTGCTGTAGGTAGCTTGAATTGCTTAAGCTCACATCTGCATGCCCCTTTGTGTGAGAACACATCTTAAGATAATCCTCCTCCAGAATTTTGCACTAGGAATAACGAGCAGAGCAAAGGGAATATTACAGCCAGAACATTCAGGAATACACACAGCACTGCAAACCAGAGAGGAAAGTTTAAGCCAGAGAAAGCGATAGAAAAAAATGTTTTTTAAAGTGCAAGAGATAAAGTTAGAGTCAAAGGGTAAAAGATAGAGAAATTAAGTGAGAAAGAGAGAGACGCAGATCTCAAAATGTGACTGACTTATCCCTCCTAACTGGCTGTTATGTCACATTTTGGAGGGCCTCCCCCTTCACAGAGGGAGAAGACAGCCATTACTTACATCAAATAACCTTTCTATATACATCTCCTCATTGACCTTGTCCCGCAAGACATCCTGAGAGTGGCGAACTAATGTCACATAGCTGTCGGCAACATCCATCCCAGGTTTCTGCAGATGAAGGAAAGAAAGAAAGAAAGAAAGAAAGAAAGAAAGAAAGAAATGTTTTACTGCTTAAAATAATTTAAATATTAGCATACAACTCAGCTCATACACAAACCTCATAAGCCCAAACCTTGTGAGCGGCCTATATAGGCAGCATCCTAAACATCATTGAGCCTGATACGTGACCGATTCAGAACAATCTAGACTCAACTAACTACAACAACAGCTTTTTAATTACACAATTTTCAGTACTGATTGAAATATGTTTTATAATCAACTGTCACTGCAATCTTGGATATGTGTTAAAATGATATCAATGCAAGCATAATCAAGATGCTTACATTTTGAAAAAATAGTTTACCCAAAAATGAAAATGTTGTCCAAGATGTAGATGAGTTTGTTTATTTATCAGAACAGATTTGGGGAAATTTAGCATTATATCACTTTCTCACCAATGGAATGAGTCAAAAATGCTGATGAAAACATCACAATAATCCACAAGTAATCCACACAACTCCAGCCCATAACGTCTTGTAAAGTGAAAAGCTGCATGTTTGCAATGAACCAATCCATCAAGATGATTTTAACTTCAAAGCTAAAATATGAGTCATCTATCCATAATATTGTTTTCTCCAATGAAAAAAAAAATCAGGAGAGAAATATGCACATATCAAACACTGTTTACAAGCAAAAACAGTTCTAAACAAATATACTGGCGAATTTTGATGTGAGAGGACAACAGGGGATGCACTTCTTCACTGGATGAAGCGATATTATGGATTATGAACTGATATTTTGGCCAGAAGTGACATTTTAAAGGTAAAATGTCTAAATAATATGTTATTTAAATCACAAGACAGTAATTGATGGACTGGAGTCATGTGGATTACTTGTGGATTATTGTGATGTGTTTATCAGCTGTTTGGACTCTCATTCTGACGGCACCCATTCACTGCAGAGGATCCATTAACAAACAAGTGATGTAATGTTAAAGTTTCCATATCTGTTCTGTTGAAAAATCAAAATCATCTACAGGTACATCTTGGATGGCCTTGGAGGGCAAGAACATTTTCTGCAAATGTTCATTTTTGCGTGAACTATTCCTTTAAAATACTATCAGCAGCTCCCTAGGTTTCATAATGGAGAATGCAGTCACATTTACCACTGTTCAGTAAGTAATTTCAACAGGAATTTTCGCAATCTGGAATTTCACATGAAAACGAAAGATTTTGCACGAAAGATCAAGTTGGTAATTGCCACGTTGTCAACCAAAACACTACATGGAAGCTGTGCTTCATACATTGCTACACTACTGCTACACTCATTTCGCTTACTGCACTGTTCTGAAATCTGTATTGCTATGCCAATCTAACGCTTATGTGGATTTTGCTTTGTACAGTAGCAAAGCTACTGTCTACTGTCAAATTAGCAAATTATATTTCATCTGACAAGCAGACAAAAAAAGTGTTTTCTTTCTCATTTTCTTAGACATCTAATAGTCAAAACCTGAGGTGTGCAAAATGAGCTGTCATTATAAAAGTCTGAACAGACCGGCAGGAGAACAATGTTATTTGATTAATACGACTATTCAACAAAACAGCAAGTGAAAAATCAACCCAGAGTAAATCTTCTGGGGTGTTCTGCCCCCCTGCTCGGCCTCAGAGGAGAATTAAACACTTCCTTTGCCAGCAGGCATATGATGGTCATCAGAATTGGTAATTGTCAGACGCTGTAAATTGAACTTACTTCACACATCTATGGGTCCTTTCAAAGGGTGCAAATTTTGTCAGACATACTTTTATTTTGTGTATTAAGCAAACAATTACCATGGAAACATGAGATTTGCTAACCCTCAGATCATCAGCAGAACGATAAAGATAGAGAGAAAGACAGCGAGAGGACGCTTCCGGCATTCATTGACAGGGTTTTAATTTAAAAGGCCTCGCGTCGTGACCAAATGTGTTGGCAGTTGAAGGAAACTCAGTGATGTGATGCTGAATGCAATGAGTTGGACCCAGCGGCATCTTTACAACGGGCTTTTGTTGCACAACACACACATCACACTGTCTGCTGCAGAGGGGAGAGCTTCACAGAGACGACTCTCTCCCACATACATATGAATGGCCATTTGGGGTTAAGAGATGGCCATCTGCACAGCAGGCCATGGTAATTATTAGACGTATCTTAAAGCTGTTACAAATCTTCTGATAACAAAGTGTAATACTATTAATGAATTATCCAAACTAATATGCTTCTACTACTGAGGTTTCATGTCTACAAGAAACAAAAGTAGGAAACATAAGTTGATTTAAGACGTAAGAGCGGGTGCGGCTAGCTGTAAATTTGATGTGCGAGGCTTCCGGTCTCATCCACTTCCAGCAATATTTAGCTGTACAAAACAGCATTTTTTCCTGTATGATATCGCAAACTAGTGTGTCTTACCATCTTATTTTAATGTATTATCTTAATTATGAACATACTGGTTTGTAGTGCAAACAGTTTTACCATTTACTGCACTTTGTTATTCTTCTTGCTATTTTCCTACAGCCTGATAATGAACTGAAAGTCTTGCACATTCACAGAAAATTGCTTACTTTCACACTGAAAAATAAGGTGGATAACCAATTAACTGTTTGATTGATAAATCAAATGAGCATCAGTAAAAAATCCTGTTGTCACTTACAGGTACGTCCACATATTTTGAAGCAGCTTTTACCTACAAATAAAAGGGACATAAAAATCAAAATTAAAATAATCATTTAAATATAAATATTTTACTTATACAATACTGTGAAGTGAAAGATAACACATCTTTAGAAGATGGCTAATTTTTAATATAAGAATAAATTGAAATAATGCATTTTGAGTGAAAACATCTTGTGCTAAAGTAAAAGATTTATTATTAAAATTGTCTGAGTTTGTCAATAAATTAAGCTACTATTTGTTCTTACTGTAAATGACAGGAAGGAGGAAAAAAGTGTGCCTTCATCATAACGTGACAACTTTGCCAGAACACTCTCTAGGATCACAACAAACTGTAAAACAGAAATAAAAAATAAAAAAATGCTAAATTGCTAAAATGCTAAAAATGCTAAATTATCATAATTGATCATTATTTTCATGCTATGAATTTCAAGAGATTTAATAATGAACAGAAAACAAGAAACAGTATGATTTAGAAAATTTATGTCTGCTTTTAATGTTTTACTTTTGAATAAAGCAATTGTTTGTAGATATCAAAACATAACTTAGGAATATTGTTTTCCTTAAATGCTATACCTTTGCCACGAGTAAAGTAATCATTTCTTTCACCATCTCCTCGATGAGATTGTCTATTTGCGAGTGGTACTGTCTCTGGAAAAGAAAGACATAATGAGCAGAAATCGCAACAAGCTTTCTTGAGCTGTTTGGTGGTTTTCACCTGGGATAATCTGTGCAAACTCAAAATCCATTTGTCTCCATTTACCCCATATGAAATACGTCTGGGTAATTAATTCAGTTCAGATCATTACCTGTCTCAAGATGTTACGGATATGAGATGTCTCACTTCTAGCACATGTATATTCAGAAGCAGCTATCACATATGGTAATACAATCAAAACAATTTAAGTGTCACAGGACTGGGGGAAACTGCTAGGATTGCTAATTATACCTTTGGGACATAAAGGTGAGAATTCAATTGAATTGTTAGCCACACTTACCCATTCTCTAACAAACTTTCACAAGATTGAGAAAAGGGATGAAAAGAAAGATACAGCAGACAAGGTGACAGTGACAATTACAGAGCAACAGAGAGAAAAAGAAAACATCTCATTCCAGCACAGAGTCAAATTAAAGTAAAATTCAGAAATGACGGAAAGTTGCCATGCTGGTGAATCATTCAGATCTACAGCAGTAAATGCATTTAAATGATATATTTACAATCATAGAGAATAAAAACAATGTTCAATTCAGATATACCTGCTGTATATATTGTAGGCTGGTGCATATGATGAATACATGCAATTCAAAACACTACAGAATAATGGATTTTACAATGTAAATTAATATTCAATCTAAGATGTATGCAGATCAGCACATTATGAAGGTGTTGTACTTGAAAAATTGTGGCAGAGAAAGTGCATGTTTGCAATGATGAGAAAGATAGAGAACATGAGAAGTGTATAAAGATGTAAGTGAGAACAGAAAGATACATTTGTTAGTGTTGTCTACCTCTTGGCTGAGCTCCATGGCACATAGTTTGGCCGATTGGGCCTTGGCGTCCACCATGACGTTGAACATGGTGCATATGGACTGGGGGACACGGAAGTCTGTAGTGCGTGGACTCTTCTGCAACTTCACCTCAAAGGCTGCTCTGGTTCTGAAACAACACAAGGGACATCGAATTCTGATTGGTTGCTTTGGTCATTTAGAATGGTGTAGGATTGTCAAAAAGTCAGGAAACCAGACTAAATATATGTGACTATTTAAGAGTTTCAGAATAAAATTGCCTGATAATTTACTCATATATTTTCAATATATATTTGACTGTTCAATCATGAAACTCTAGATGGCGCATTCTGACGGGGTGTCAACGTAACTATCATTTAGAATGGTGTAGGATTGTCAAAAAGTCAGGAAACCAGACTAAATATATGTGACTATTTAAGAGTTTCAGAATAAAATTGCCTGATAATTTACTCATAATTTACTCATATATTTTCAATATATATTTGACTGTTCAATCATGAAACTCTAGATGGCGCATTCTGACGGGGTGTCAACGTAACTAATGATATTCAGAGAGTTAAACGACTTGGCACAAGCTGATTGGTTCATGCTGCATATGAGCTTACTGCCTTGCATTTATATGGCTGGCTAGCATTCACTTGAGATTCCTGCAGTGCGCTTTCAGAGTTCTCTGAAACCCTCCACCTTCCCCAGCTCCACCTGTATAGATCTGCTTCTTTTTTTTCTTTTTTTTGAAAATGGCAGATCGTTTTGCAAGATAAGACTCTTATTCCTCGGATGGGATTGTGTAGAGCCCTTTGAAGCTGCACTGAAACTGAAACATTGAATTTGGACCTTCAACCCATTGGCCACCATTGAAGTTGGCCATCATGGAGAAAAATCCTGGAATCCCTTAAAAACCTTAATTTCTTTTCAGCGGAAGAAAGAAAGACATGAACATCTTGGATGATATGGGGGTGAGTAAATTATCAGGAAATTTTCATTCTGGAAGTGAACTAATCCTTTAAACTCTCATTAGCAACTGCCATTCTAAGTAGTACAGTAGATATAGGCAAACTATATATTTGGTTGAACTGTAACGCAAGAGATGACTGAGATGCAGCAAAGGATCTAAATAAATACATAAACAAAACACACAAATTAGAGTTTTATGTTCCACATTTTTAGCATAATAAAACTTCTTTGTGTAGATTGGAAGAAGAAAAGGGGTGGATTTTTTTACTTGTTACTGAATCAGCAAATTACCATGACATTACATACAACAGTTTCTTAAAGCACTTCAAATCACGTCTTCACTCACAGCAATGACAAAGAGTTTACAACTACTACTAAGTGAGGATGTAGTCTCTCAATTAATGTGGTGTCATAATAATAATATTAAAAAAATTATGAACAGAATGCTGCTTAAAACAGTTTTGGATAAACCAGCAGGACAAACCAAAACATGTCTTGAACAAATAAAGTGCCCACTGTCAAAATACAGCAGTTAAGTCAATTCTATGGCTGTTTATACATTACAGATTGTTTCAAAGCAGCTTCAAACAGGAAAAAGACATTATTAGCATGGCAAAGTTCATACAACATGTTCATATTACATTTGTAATAACTGTCAACAATGTTTTCAAGTCACACCTTTTTACACAGGACTCGATCATGTCACTGGACATGAGTTTGAGTCGGCTCTCCAAGTGCTTGGCAAACTCTTCTTCTGGCCAGTGCAGGTCTCTGATGAATGTCTGCAATGCATCCAGCTTCCAAAACAAGTCTTCTGATGTCCCTGATCCATTACTGCCAACACCAGGACATGTGCAGAGGAGACAGTGAGAGATATACATTAAATTATTTTAATCAAAGCTGTATATCAGGAAGGGAAAGCTCCAAGGTCAGGAAGTAGGAAGGTCAAAGGGCAGGGTGGTGGGGGGTTAAAGAAGGCAAAACCTGTTTCAAGTCAACACTCCAGGGTGACACATTCAGTTTAGTTATTTTACCACTTCCCAATCATTGCAGAGGTGCTCTGATGGCTTCAGAACAACCTCATTGGCGATCGTTCCATGGAAAAAATAAATGGTTAATCCTAAAACAAAATGATAACCAGTCAGGCCTGGGCTGCGTTTCCCAAAAGCATTGTATGCTTAAATACATCGTAGACCCATTGAAACCAATGGAGCTACAATCAACTTAAGCTTACGATGCTTTTGGGAAACGCAGCCCTGGTTGTTTGAGTACAGGAAAGATAAAACATGCAGAATGATGTCAAAAGATAATTTCAAGATCACAAGTAAAGGCTGTATGAGTATGAAGTGGCAGGAGAAGCTACAGTCCCAGACTTTCAACTGATCTGACTAAAGGCATAGATCTGTTTGGATGGAGTCAATTTTAAGGCCACATGGTCTGAGGTGAATGAAGAATGGATCACAGACTATGGAAAACAGACTAACTCTCACTCTATTCCTTACAGCCGCATGCATGTGTCCTCAAACAGCCAGCAGGCCAAGGCATCTTCAGTGGAAACATATTTTTGGATCAACTGAATCAGAGAGCTTCACACTGAAGCCAGATTTAGTTAGAAGACTCTGTAGGAGCTTTCACACTTGATTCATTTATACTCAATTCTGCTAAAATGGGGACTCAGACTCAACAGACACTCACATACAGAAGTAGGATATATTTCTACACATCCTTCTACTTCTGTATGTGAGTGTCTGTTGATAAATAAATAAATTAAAGAAAGACCGATACTGACCAACAATCAATAATTAATTGTATCAATATTTTATTTATTTATTCTTACAGTATCTTCAATTCAATATATAATCTTAACACATTTATATATTATGAATTGATTTATATATTTTTTACTTTGTTTATGATTTTTTTCCAATGATAAAAAACTTTTTACGATTTATATATATATATATATTGCAAAATGACTGAAGGAGAAGCATCCAAAGATGTATGTTACCACTGATTAATAGAAAAATACTAAAATAATTTTTCATTACATTTTTCACTGAAACTGTTGTGCTGATAATAGAATTTGAAATGAAGATGATGAATTAGAAAAATTGAGTTTTTTTTACAATACTTTATAACACAACATTTTGCAATTCAAATTTAAAATGAATAAATAAAGAAATAAATAAAGAAAAGGATACTCTATTAAAATCTACCAAATTAGACCTCAAACAAGAATGTTAAGCCATCGTGTGAAAAACACCAAAAATGACTGTTCTGAGAAACCATGCAGTTTGGGTTTCTCACACAACCAGTCCTTTTAAAGTCTTATATTTGGTTTCTACTGAAAGCAGATGCCTGTTTCTCTGAAGCTTGTATATCACTTCAGAGCATTGTCTGTGACACTGTAGATGAGGGAAACAGGACAGGAGCAAAAGTGGGATGGGGGTGATCTTCCTCAGTATTCCCATCCTGACACCCTAAAACAGGCTACAGCTGGAGTGCTACTACTCTAGAAACCATTACCTATCAAATACAGCAAGAGGAAAGAGAAATGACAACTGTATCCTGCTCTATTCTAATAGAAAAAGGGAAAGGAGGAAGATGTTGGAAAGATACAAGATGTTAAAGCAGCATTGTTTATTAATGACCAGAAACCAAGAGCATCTAACCATTTGACCATGATATTGTGAATAATTTTGTTAAAGGTGAAGTGTGTAATTTCTGTGCTACATGCGGCATCAAATAAAACTGCAATCTTTTTGTTTTAGTGGCTGAAATGAACAACATTGGCTCAGCCAATGGCATGAGTTTGGGACAGGGCTGAACAAAGACGTCTGAAATTGCTTTTATGTTGGCTTGACATTTATGTCCACACAGAAAACATTAGAACCATCCATCCAAAATACCTTGGCAATCAAGCAGCAATATTTAGCAATGTTAAAACTCTTCAGAATTAAGAAGAGTCTAACCAACATTTAACAAATTGTCCTAACAAATGTTCCCTTCTAGTTATTTTTGTGATTCTGTTTGGTGCCGCTAGTGCACAAGTATGGCACACTTCAGCTTTAATATTTAGCTAGCAAAACATATATATTTTATAGTGTGTTATTTGTATCTTCCAACCCTTCAACATGCGTAGGGCTTTTTGGGTTAAAAATTGTTTCCATAATGTGGCCTTAGCCTGAAACATAACATAACTGAAATTTATAAACACTAATTTCTACAAAGTTGAAATAATTTAGTCTGACATGCCAAGACAGACACTAAAATTTTGAGGTGGTGCCGTCTAGTTTTGGCAACCTTTGGTGTTTACCCACTATTACACCTTAGAGATGGAATATTTACACCGAGTCTCACTCAGCATGCATAATTATGTCTGTGTGTGCATACGTAATTTTTTTCCAACACATGCAGCGCGTAAGGTATTTCACTCTCATCTGGAAAGTGGTAATATGCTAAGATTTGGAGTATCGGTTTTTAATTATCATGTCTAAATATAAGCTAAAATTCCCTTGGCGCACCTCTGTCAACTCCCTAAATCACAAATTCTTAATTCATAGGCAATGTTTATGTAGAAAATTTCCACACATGTAAAGAAAGTAGCTGATTCTGCATGTACAGTTTTAAGAACTATTTGTAAATTAGATTTTATATTACTACTACAATGTTATCTTCATGTGAGTCAAGATGTAATGCTTCATTACTATGTTTATCATTTTGTTTTTATGTATATACTTTGAAATTTGTACTTTGTCAAGCTACAAGCTACTCAAACTTTAATGAAGATGCTCTAAAGTAAGCCTTTTTTAAACTGTTTGTTACACAAGCTGTTAAAAAGAAGCTAACTTCACTGACATAATATTCATTTTAAACCTAAAGACTAAAATCAGTTAATTAAAATTGTAAATATATAACACACTATCATATGATCCAATAAGAAAAAAAAATAAATACAATTGATCATATTTACCTACAAAAAACCCCAAAAAATCTCAATAAGTGAAAATTCTGGCCTCTTGCACAGCATCTGCTTATCTAAAGCAGAATTTCAAAGCATCTGTTTGTGTTTATTGCCTTTTATGTGCATTATGACACATGACAATGATCCTAAACATAGTAAATCAACAACAGATTGTGTTAAGCTGTAAAAAAATATTTCATTTAATTCTTATCGGAAACACATAGAAATGTTCTGGAGCGATCTGTGGTTGAACTATTTGGCACACACAAAAAAAAAATATTATATATAAATGTAATAAATGTAAAATGTTAGATGTTCCATAATATAATTTTAGAAATTCTGGAGTCCTCAATTGCAAAGAATTTCCACATGAAATCCTATACCTACAATTGATCTGGGGTGAATTCGAATTGGAATTCAGTATAAAATAAAGACAATATGTTCATGCTAAGGCCACGCATGCATGTATTAGAATCCGGTACAGACTCAGTACACACTCAGTATCAGATAAACCCGGTATCCAGTTGGGGGTGGAAAAGCTAAGCATTTGCATTGGTGGCAGATTAACTGACACTGGTAGATTTGGTACTTTAGGCATTTGTAGATTCACATTTGGTATGCTGACACTGGGCAGATTACTTGTTAAACTCCTGTGGAAAAGGAAAAAAACACAGAAAAAAGAATGCAGTGATGTAGATGCACAGAAGAAAGTGTGGGTGATACAGAAACAGCATTATGTACAGTATGTTTAGAGCACAAGATGAAGAATTAATTCAGAGATATGATGGTGTTGTAGAGATGAGAAGTGCACATGAGAAGGAGTGAATCACATCATCACCACTTTGGCTCTTACGAGAAAACACACACTTTTGTTTCTGCTGAAATGCAGATTGTTGATTCAATTAGCATTAACATTCTTACAGTCACACACTTTGTCTTCCAGTATGTTGCCAAGTTATTCTGATGACTGGTATATTTGGGAATCATGTAAGATTGTTTTTCAAGTTAAACAAGCAGGGCTGGTTTGGACTGTAAGAAAATGAGTGCTACTTAAAGAAAAAAAAATCTTGAAAATAATTACTTTTAAGCTGTTAAAAACAAACAGACGTGCTAAAAAAGATTCAGGAAAACAAAGACACAAAACACATTGTGAAACCTTTTTCAGTCTGTTGGTATCCATTTAGCTGTTTCTGAACACAAGAAGACTGCGGAAGGCCAAGCATGCATTTTTATTTTTTTATAACTGTACTGAATTAACATCTTCATCATAAACGTTTAAAATGAAAACGTGTTTTGCTTACTTGACAGGTTCCCAAGATTCTCGTTCAAATCCTCTGTGTATGGACTGAGCTATGGAGGACTCCATTAGATCCACATACCTCACCACCAGAGGGGCAAACAGGTCTTGCAGGTGCTTATGAAACTTCCCATTACATAGATTATCTGAAACAGCAAAAACGAAAAGTGGGAAAGAGAGAAAAAACTGAATAAATGATTGCTGACATCTAGTAGTAACAGCAGACAATGTGTGACTAAGCAAATCTGAAAAATTAAGGTGGCAAAACATTGAAGTGTTATGGCACTTTCAACAGGATACATGCTGTAGTAAGGCCTGACAATTTTTGTTAATTTCAGGAGATCAAACTAAATATTATACGAGTGATTTTTGATTTATCTTATTGGTTGCCATTTTTGCAACCCTTTCATTAAAATTTGGGACATATCTAGATGCTGTTTAAACTCTGACGTTTGGATTGGATCATTTTTAGCAAAAAAAAAAAAAAAAAAAAAAAAAAAAAAAAAAAGAAAACAAAAACACAGAAATAAAATAAAATAAAACAACAAAAAAGGCCCAAGTAGTCAGTGGCAAACTTTCTCTCTTTTTTTTAAATGATTTCTTTAGGATCCAGTGACACTGAAGTGAAGAGAATTGAAGACTGAAGAAAGTCTACTGTATTGGTGGAAACATGCATTTTTTAGCATGTAATGACTAAGCATAGTAGTCATAGCATCTCTATTTCTCTCACTTCGCTCTCTCACTATCTCTCTTGTTGTACTCAAGGTCGATCATTCGCAGTAGGTGCCATGTTTGTTTGCTTCCCTGATTGCTCTGTTCCAATTAGCCACTTGAGCGGCGGTGGTTGTACACTTGGCTGTGTTTGTCCGCGAGCAAGTGGCCGGGGCAGTGGGGTCTCCCAGGCTCCTCTGTTTTAGACCTCATTAGCAGCATGAATAGCTTCTGCTTTAGCGCCTGTCTGGTGTTAAGGCTGTTTCATGCCTAGCTCAGTGCTACAGGCACAGGACGATAGTGACCTTCCATGCTGAATGTCCTGTTCCACAGATGTAGTGCATGCTGTAGGCTGTCGCTCGATGGTGTTTGTTTGTGTTTGTGTTTATGCGAGTGTGCTTGTGTGTGAGGAGGCCAGAGGGAGGTGATATGTGTCTCTGTGTTGTAGCGAGGAGTAATAATATGTGTGTGGGTTTATGGGGAACTACATGGTGCTAGATTGGGTAACTAGGTTGTGTTTAACCCTGTTAAGCTTATTGGAACTTTAGACAAAATATAATTAATTTTAAAAGTTTGCATTTGTATCATATTTATTGCATTAAGCTTGTATGGCTCATATATGATATATTGAGAATATGGAGCTAATACTCAAAGAAGAAGAAAAAACTCAGAGGTCCAAACTGAGCAAAAATATGCAATTTGGAGATGATTTAAAAAAAGATCAGTAAGTGTTCTTCTTGAAATATTACTAACAATGTAAAATATCTTAAATTTGTTATAAAATCAGCAAAGGTTGTACAGCAAAAAGACACATGAATTGACATGAAGGCGGATGTTTTCAGAATTACACTAAAAGGCTTTTTACTTGCTAAAAAAATTTGAAGCATCAATCAGATGACAGAAGGCATGTCATAGATTGTGTACAATGTCTTGATCATGTTTATAATTTAGAGCCCTTAAAAATAAGATGGATAAGAAGGTCTTTCTCTGCTGGAATGATGAAAAACAGACCATGTATATAAAAGACCTTTGCTCCCTTCTTTACAAGAGATTATTAAGAATAATTCAATTTTTTTAATTTAAGATATTAATTATAAGACACAATCTCTCATAGAAGAAGAAGAGAAGAGACAGAAGAACAAAAATAAACAAATACAAACAAAAAGCAAGCTAACAAACAAATAAATACCAAGCATGTGAATGTAAGGGAAACAATATTCAAAACTAAAATACAATTTAAATATACTTTAAAAAGGAAAAGGCTGTTAAATTGTTTATTTTATACATAGTACACACTCTTGATTTCTCAAGCTCTAGCTCTCCCAGAAGAAAAAGCAATCCAATATCAAGAATAGGTTACCAGACAACAACCTGTCAAGCTGTGCAAAGAATGCCACTAGGATAATTAGTCAACTACAGCCCATGGCAGTGTGGCTTTAGCACCATGGACAGCACCCCATTGACTTCAGTTCATTAGAGACGTGATAAGGCCTTGAGCAAACTCTTTACATTCAATGTGTTGGTACGACCCCCTGCGGGGTTCGCTATTTGGCCCTTAATTCTTTAATATTGTCTCTTAAAGCTTCGCTTTGTTGCAATTTGTAACCTATTGCAGGCATGCAACATCACAAAAATGCAAATATTATGGACTATAGATATGCCAATTTCCAATTTCATTCATTTCATTTATTTGTTTATGATAACCATGATTATTCTCTCTCTCTCTATCTATATATATTAATTAAAATAAATTCTTGAACGTTTGAAAGAATGTTTCTGTCAGTATATGAGACACATATGGTGTCAATAGAAATGACCTTGTATTTAAACTACAATATTCATTTGATAAGGCATAAAATATGTGGACCTGTCCAGAATAGATCATTGCAAATACTCACAGTCAATGCGCAGGAAGTCATTGAGCAGCTGAAAGAGAGGGAAGCTGTCCCAGCTGTCTGGTGGTTGGACCTCCAGTGCCGCGTCCATGTCCACAGCATATAGAGACAGAAACGTCTCGGCATGTTCAACCATCAGGTCTGACCACCAAGCAAATGCCTGCAGCGAGAGAAAGAGAAACAGAGGCAACACAAGAGCCAGAAAAAAGGGGGAAATGAAATAAAAAATAAACTTAGCCATGTAATATAAAGACATACACTCAAGTTTAGTCCTTTCTCTTATATGTAAGGGCATGACAGTCCACAGATCTATAAAAATTAAACTGAAACAGTTTTGAGATTTATGCCAGACTCTCCAGTAATGCAATTTTTCATCTTTGTGTATGTGGCGTGTCATGAGCTTATCTCATGCATTAAAACTCTCATGCTACTCCCTCTTCTAAAAAGCACAGCTAATGTCTAATTCACATACATTGATTTATATTCAAAGTATATCCTTTATTTACTTTCCATTTTGCAGATGTGAAGTCCATGCACAGGAATTTAAGCCTTTGTAACAAACAAATTCCCAGCATGCAGCAGCAGCATTGATTAGCAGCACAATCTCAGTAATTATTAGCATTGTTTCTCTGTTTAAATCAAAATCATTTTAAATACACTCCTAAACATAAAAGTTCTTTATTGGCGTTGTTGGTTCCATGAAGACCTTTAACATCCATGAAACATTTACATTGCAAAAAAGGTTCTTTATAATAAAAAAAAGTTCAGAAAGGTTCTTTGGGGAACCTAAAAAGGTTATTTCTATTGCATATATATTTTTAAGAGTGCAATTATGTCTTCTGTATATGAGATTCCTCTGCTGCTGATCAAACCGCGCTGCTGTGTGTGACACATCTGGCCTGTAGATATGCATCAAGCGTGTTAGACAAATGAAAAGTTAATGTAGATCATGGCTTCCTCTCCTTTAAAAAGGCATGCTGTTGTCACTGACCACTCAAACAAATTTTCATACCAGTATTTTTGAGACCAGTTTTTTTTCTTGCAACATCTCTCCCAAAAAACACAGATAAGTGCATTTGTTACACAGTTTTATATTTGTAGTCAGAGCTGGTAAGTGAAGCTAGCAGACCAAACCAAGCTGAAAAACACAAAACAGAGGAGAGTTTGGAGATTATTGGGGTTGTGCAAGGGTGAAAATGAGACCATTCTCATTTTCATTGAGGTTTTTTGGGGTGTCTGCTTCCACAGGTGAAGCACTGTCCCCTTGTGCTTGTGGAAACAAGCAACTTGCTCAATGCTCCACAGCGACAGCTGACCAGGGGAAGGATGGGGTGTCCAGGCAGAGATGGGGAGGACGACATTAGGGGGAAAAGGTGGAAATCCCTCCATCCATGGTGCAGGGGCTGCGACATGCACATGGAGGGGGACTCTATGGTCTACATACCTCTTTACCCTGTCCAACGTTTTCCAGCCAACAAACAAGTCATGAAAAACAGTGAGAGTTACGTGAGATTTTCTTCGCTCTGTGTTTTGGTTTGAGTACTTGATTATCATAAATTCTTCAGCATTAAAGGGCTTTAAATTGCAATTGGAAAACAATGTGAAAACAGCTAAGAATGATTGACAGTGATCTTGATCAAAAGGAAGCAAACAAACACAAGAAATAATGTTTAATAAATGATAAAATCATTCTTATGCTTAAGACAGTTTGGTATGCTTGTAAAGATTCTAGGTTTTGACGTGCAATTGTCACTGATGGCGTAAAAATTACATGATATATATATGTGCATCAATTTACCAAATGTATTACATTATTTTGTGCATGTACATGATGCACATTTACATTTGAACATGCAATTTTAGGGGCATGATAAATGACTGGACTATGTAAAATACCATAAACAATCCCATGCACTTTAGTGGACATATTTATTTAAAATGATTTTATGTGCTTAAAGGGATAAGCCACCCAAAAATGAATAATTCTGGTGAGTAAAGTATGACAATGTTGTTCCAAACCTGTAACCATTTCTGTAGGCAGATATTTTGAATAATCGTTTTGTTTATATAATTAGAGTCAGTGTGGTCCCAACCAACATTGGACCCAACTGATTTTCATTGTATGGTCTACAAACAAACAGACTTTTAAAATTATTTCATTTAAAATAAAATTACAAACAGATATTCAAAATATCCTCTTTTTGTTCTTAATGAATTTTGGGTGAACTATTCCTTTAATGGTTTAATGAACCTGGTACTAGAAGTGTAAATAGAATTTACAAAAGAAAACAAAAAAACAGAGTAACAGATTTGAAATAAACTGAAATGATGATGAACAACTTAGCACAGCTGTAGTCATTTTGTCCATTGACTATGATGCCTTCAAACTGGAATGTACTCAGTCAATGTGACAGTAATTTCAGTTCAGTTCAGATCTATCTATCTATCTATCTATCTATCTATCTATCTATCTATCTATCTAGTTCTGAATTTAACTCTTTAATTAACTTAGAATGAGCTGAACTGAAATTAAATAAATCCACCCTGCAGATGCCTGACTCCTGATTTGCTATGCCCATGTAAAGCCTCTTCCAGGGCAGGCCAGATCATGAGACTGGCATGCAAGAGCAGGGTATGCCACTGATGACAGAAAAAAATAAAAAGTACTGTACCGCCTGACCTCCCGTACTTGGGTGTGTAGCCTGCGGAGCACATAATTTAAAAACACAAAAACACACATATGTGACCCTGGACCACAAAACCAGTCTTAAGTCGCTGGGGTATATTTGTAGCAATAGCCAATGAAACATTGTATGGGTCAAAATTATCGATTTTTCTTTTATGCCAAAACTCATTAGAATATTAAGTACAGACCATGTTCCATGAAGATATTTTGTAAATTTCATACTGTAAATATATCAAAACTTAATTTTTGATTAGTAATATGCATTGCTAAGAACTTAATTTGGACAATTTTAAAGGCGGTTTTCTCAGTATTTAGATTTTCTTTTTGCACCGCCAGATTCCAGATTTTCAAATAGTTGTATCTCGACCAAATAATGTCCTATCCTAACAAACCATACATCAATTGAAAGCTTATTTATTCAGCTTTCAGATGTGTTATAAATCTCAATTTTAAAAAATTGACCCTTATGACTGGTTTGTGGTCCAGGGTCACATATATTCTGCTGTTGTCTGTGAGATGATGACGGCTGCTCTAATGGGGAATGTCACCTAAATAGAGCTAGCAGCCATTGAGGACCCTTTTTTTTTGTTTTTTAATATTATTATTATTGAAAACATTTTAAGTTGCTCTGATGTCTTATTATTGAATCAGCATTGTTTGTTTTCACATAACTATGCCCCTGACATATTTCTTTTCATACTTGTATATTTAAGCATGTCTACCACGTAATGTCTGGCACACTCACTTCTGCATGATGTTCTTCATTCTGCTGGAGCACCTCTATGACCAGCTCGGCCAGACGGAGCGTGTCCTCAAGCTTTTTGGCAGGTGTGACTAAGCGCCCTACATTTTCTGAGGTACAAAGGTACAACAGTTAATACAGACATATAAATACACGCACACAGAAAACACTGGACTTTCCTCAGCCTGTCTGATGCCTAAAGTAAACTGCATTTCATTTCATGTGATTTTTTTAACTTAATATGTACTGTCTGCAAAGCAGAAAAATACGTTATGTTTTAACAGTGAATTAAATAGTATTTAATTTAAATCCTTTTCTGAGGACTCACTTCATAAGCATATCTGCTATGAAGACAACAAATTTAGATGATAATTAAAATTACAGAGTAGGTAAGAGATGGGTAAAGTTCAGAACGATGTCTACATTTTCATTTGAATTTCATAAATATTCTCTCTGGAAAAAAAAAATGACTTGATGAACCACAAATTAGCTGCTGCATATATCAACTCTGCTGTCTTAGTTAACGATTTAGCATAATCTTGACACTCTGTCAACACTCAGCTCTGTAGACACGAACCATAATGAGTCAATAAAGAGCAATGCAAGTATAATGAGTCAAACCAAGGAACTGAGGGAAAAGAAAGGATAAAAACGACAACAAATATGTTATAGTCATCATGCATAATGTTCAGCACATGCAGGAATTTATGTCATCTCATTTCCTACCTCTCTCTGTCAATACAAGCTGGCAGCAACTCTCTCTTAAACATGTCATACTTCAATGTGCCCTTCATTGTCTATCTCATCTGTCATTATATGACACGGAGAACGACAGGAGTTCATTTAAATATAAGAGTATGAAACTAAAGAAATCATATACCAGTTTATAGTGGACTGTTGTGAAAATGGAAATATGTTCAATGGTCTTAAGCATGATGAAAACACACAATATAAAGCAAATTGTTTATTGCCTTTGATTAAGGATGGGATTGCAAAGTAAAGAGACATTTATGAGACCATGGTGTATGGATACATGTTTTATACTGTAGCTCATAATGCTGAGAGGGTGTTTTTATGTGATGATTCAGACAACCTAACTGATTTTTGTTTGTGTAGCTGCTGTTGGTTTTGAACAAAGATTTGTTTGTGCTGTCAGTTTTTCAGATATTTCAGCATTGTCTTTTTATGACTGTGGTAAATGTGGCACTTTGATGGAGGAGCACAAAGACAGAGGAACTAAGAAGTGAAGTCATTTGCTGTGTGACAAATGTCAAAACAATTAACATAATTTTGAAGAGTCACACCCCACTCTCAGTCAACAGTGCTTTCATCACTAAACACAAAGCACACGCCCCTTAAATGTGAATTAACCCTCTGACCTTTCATCTAATTGTATCTCAGTCATCTTCAGTCATCTTTGAGGACTTTCACAAAATATAATATTTGTGGCCTTTTAAAGGGTTACTGTCCATGCAGGGACGAAATGTCATGTACTAGCGCAAAATCAGGTATTTCAATTGCGATGAACAGCATTTTGACATTTGGATTATTTTTCAAAAGCATCCAAAAAGACTTGGACATTTTGAAATACCAGATTTCCCTAATTCAAGACATGAATGGAGGGTTTCTAAAACAATCCATGACATACTGTACTTTGTAGATTAACTATATGTATTTCTTTTATATTTTTGTTAAGGTTTCAGAAACCACACACAGACTCCATCATGTCACCATATTTACACTAATGGAAAATCAGCAATATGATATGAACTGAAAAAAAATCATTAACAGTGCATCAGTATTGCTATTTGACCCATTAGAGATTTTTCTGTAACACTTTACACTAAGGTTCAATTTGTAAGCATTAGCCTTAAGTAATATATATAAACAAGCAATGAACTGTTTTACAACATTTATTAATTGTGGTTAATGCTAACTGATAGACACAGAGTTAACATTTAATGTTTTGAAATAATAATGTTATAAAATAACATTAGTAAATGTTCTGTGATCAAACATGAATAATGAAACGTGTATCGTGTAGTAGTATATTTATATACAATATATATTTTTAATATATAATAAATGTAATAATCTAACCTAGATTAATAAATGCTGTAAAAAAAAGTATGCATTGCAAGTTGATGATATCTAATGCATTAACTAATGATAAAGAATTGAATCTTATAGTAAAGTGTTACTTTAATCACGCACTTGGTGCAGAGAGAGTATCACTTTAATTGTAATTAACATAGGCAAATTATTATTATTTATTTATTTCGATTTTTGGAAGTTTAAGAATTAAAGAAATACTCACTCTGCATGTTCCATAGACTGGTAATGTATTTATAAAGCGCTTACCAGCTCATGGAAAATGCATCTACATTAAGATGCAATGTTTAGGAGAGTGCAAAGTGTAGGAGACATTTTCATAACGTTGTCCCAACATTCCCATGGTTCCCTTTACATCTGCTTAACTTGCCATGTGAATGCTGTGAGCTGGTTATGTTTAGAGCTCGGGGAGGGTGAGGGGCTGTTTTAAAATGAATTTAATAGTAAGTCAGACAAAAGATGTCACCTGCATCCTTCTGATCCCTCTGAGATTTCTCTACTAAAAAGAAAGAAAGAGAAAAAGAAAGGAAGAGGGAAGGGAGAAAGAAGGGGAAAGAGAAAAGGGAGAAGGGATAAGCTTTCATTTTGTTTCAGATGTGAGATCTGATCGGGAAGTAGAAAGAGAAGGACAGAAGAAGAAAGAAAGAGGCGTTCAAGGAAAGGGCTTCTAAACAGTGAAAGACCCGTGATCCACTCTATCACTCCAAGAGAGACTGTGTGAAAGAAACTCTACCGGAGTGGTTGTTTTAGGTTGAAAAACAAACCTTTTTTTAACAGGGGTGTAAAAATACAGCATCAAAAGCAAAATATACTTGAGTGAAAATAAAAAGGCTTCCACAATTTATTAGAGTTTAGTAAAAAAAAATATTAAAATTGCTTTAAATTTAGCACAGTGACCACTAGCTAACTAAATTCATTAATAAACAATTATTAACTGCTTGAAAGGCCATTTTGTGGTGACTGCTGATCTCTTCAAAAACAAGAATAACCACATTACAAATTTATTCTGTTGGCTGTTTTTAAATTAAATTAAACAATTAAAATTTTATCCAACAAAGATGCATTTATCAAAAGTGAAAATAAAGAATTTTTGAACTTTCTATACAAGCAAATGCAGAAAAACTGGACCAAGAAAAAATATTAAGCTGCACAAAAATTTAAACCACACAAACCTGTGACCAGACTTTCTACTTTTTACTATTTTGTTTAGATATTCAGAGTATAAAGCATTTTTTCCCTCAGTATATGTACAGTACTTTAGTAAAGCAGAAATTCCTGTGTAGTAATAAAGTACAATTACTCAAGTACTTTACACCCCTGCTTTTACAATTTTAGACCAGAAACATGTCTGAAACCAAGTTTGACCCAAGACAGGAACAATAAACCAAATCACAGACAGAAAAACAGTGAAGACGCACAGTGATAAGCTGTTGGAGTGGATTACAGACAAAAAAAAAAAAAACGATTAGAAACACAATGTGTCTGAAAACCACGTCAGAATCCCTGTTTTGTTCCTGGGTTGGGAGATAATGTCAATTATTTTTGTTCACTCTGTACCTGACCAGTACTGTAAATCTGGGACACATCGATAAACAGACAAAGGTGGGGAGGGGTGACTTACACAAAAGCAAAGTAAAAATGCATTCAGGTTACAAACAGAAAGAATAAGCAGAAAACAGAAAGAACAGCTGCCACACTGACTCAGTTGGACGGGATGGTCTGATCAAAGCGACAGGAAGACCTGTGGCAGAATCACTCAACCTAAGATGCAAGTGACAAACTCAAAGAAAAAGGCAAGCAGACTGCAAGCAAGAGAAGAGGATGGTGCCGGTCAGGGCATGAGGGAATAACTGTTTGTGAAAGTGCTCGAGAACGAAAAAACGAGAAAAGAAAAGAAAAAGAGGGGTGGCGAAAGTGATGGAGTGGCTCCAGATGAGCAGGGTACTCACGAATAGTTAAATCCATCACTTGTGACGCCAAACAGAAGACAGGATGCTCATACATTTCTCTCTTTTTCCCTATAAAAGAGGATCAGGGCATGCAAGAGCAAGGGGTCAGAGGAGAAAGAGAGAGAGCACAACGGCTGCATGTGCCATAAGGGGCTTTTGACCAAATTTAGTGGCATGGAAAGTTGCCTGGCAGGGTTGGCAAAACACCTAGTAACTGATCTACTGCATCTCAAAATTATTAGTGATCAATCAGTCCTGATATGATCTGTAGGTCAGTATGCATGAAGACTTAAAGCTCTATGAAACGCACAAAGATTTAAAACTCTATAAACTCCAGTCCACTCAAGTCTTAAACATATTATTGGATCCCACTTAATACTAGGTGCCCTTAACTACTATGTACTTACATTTAAATTAATCATTTGATACAATGCACTTATTGTGTACATACATGTTATTACATTGTACTTATATTTAAAAAAAAATACCTGCATGTAATTAGATATGTAATTAATTTATTTATGCAATTACATTTATAATTACAATGTTAACCCATCCCTTACATCTTAACCAACCATTAAACATACCCATACCACCAAACCTGTCCCTAACTTTACCAGTATCCCACCTCAATAGCAGCAAAAGTCATCTGCAAAACAATATGAACACAATAAATCCATTGTACTTCTTTTTGGTGTAAGTACATAGTAGTTAAGACCACTTAATATAAAGTGGGACCTATTATTGTAACAATTTTTCACTATTGTTTATTTGGAAGGAAGGTCATTCATTTTTATTCAAATATAGACTTCCAGTCAAAAGTTTGGAATAATTAAAATTGTTTTTGAAATTGTTTTAAAAAAAGTTTTTGAAAGAAGTTGCTTATGCTCAGCAAGGCTCCATTTATGATTTTGATCAAATATACTGTAAAAACAGTAATATTGTACAATAATTCATTTAAAATGCCTGTTTTCTATTACAATATATTTTAAAATGCAATTTATTCATGTGATGGCGAAGCTGAGCCATTTTTCCAGTCTTCGGTGTCACATGATCCTTCAGAAATCAATTATAATGTTCTGATTATTAATTATTCTCTGACAGAGAATAATGATCAGCTCAATTATTAATAATGGTTCTTATTATTTTCAGTGTTGAAAACCGTTTTTTCTGCTCAATATTTTTGTGAAAACCATGATATTTGTTTATGATTTTTCATGAAATGTTCAAATGAACAGCATTTTCTTGAAATAGAAATCTTTTGTAACATTTTAAATGTCTTTACTGTTACTTTTAAACAGTTTTATGTGTCCTTACAAAAGTATTAATTTATTTTCTTTTTTTTATAAGAGAATTGTTTCAAAAACATTTATTCCAAACCTTTGATGGATAGTGCATGAACTATTTTCAGAATGACAAACATTGCACTGGACTCACTGTAAATAGTTTTGGTGAAAAAAAAAAACTTTTGGTTTAGTCACTTCAGACTTGCAGTTTTTAGCTATTCTGTTGATTTCCACCATTAGCCTTGCTTTGAATCCAGCTGAACATCTTAGTCTCTGGAAAGACTTGTGAGTGTGTTGCAAGCTATTGGTTAGTTTGGGTTAGTACAAAAGTCACATTCAGTTTAGTGGTCAGCAATCAATAGGGAACAACATCAACATCATTTGGCAAACAGATACTAAGGGCTTCTCCTTCAGTATCTGCAGTGCCCAGTCATATTTCTTCATGAACATGGACAGTCATTGAAAATTATTTAGAAATGGAAATATATATTAAAAAAAAAAAACATTCCAGACAAAATAAAAACCCTGTAAACATGGCCATTATTTGACATCAAAAACCACCTGTGTGTTTAGCTGTCCATGTCTATGAAAGAAACCGTCTCACTTGCAACACACAGATGTGTGTTGCTTGAGTGGGCAATCCAGCTTTGCACTGTATATTGGCTTCTCAAACTGGCTCAACAAGAGAGGGCTCCAAATAAGAAGAAAAGCCAATAAACAAGAGGAAAGCGCAGAGGGAGGGAGCAGAGAGAGATAAAGAGATAGAAGGAGAAAGAGGAAAAAAGACACAAAGAAAGCTAGTAAAAAGGCAGCAATTCTGCAATAAACATATGAAGCAGGGGGGCTGGAAAGGTGATGAAGAGCTGGAAAGGAAAAGTGTATTTGTTGCTGTACAGTACTTCTAGCCCTAAAAGCTAAACCACAGGAAAGATGCAACCATCCACAGAGGGCAGCAAGAAACCACTGAGCAGAACAATATGGCACTGAGGCCAGGGTTTGAGAGGGGGAATTGAATGCATTTTTACTCTATAATCAGCTAGAAAGAGCTAAAACAAACCTGGACCAATAAGACCTATTAAAAAAACATTATTATCATTAATATTATAAATAAATTATATACATATATAAAATTACTATCTGGGTACATACTACAGGACAATTATCTCAAGTGTCTAAGACTAGTAGAGATAAGACAACATGAAAAGCCATTACACACACCAACAGTTAATTATTGCTCCATTGTAAGCATTCCTTTTATGAAGAAAAAAAAATCAACAGTGGCATTTCAGCATTGCCTCCATGGAATACTGGTTGGTTGAGCATCACTGTTGTTAAGCACTGTTTCTAAGAGAGGAATATGTCAAGTGCTATATTACTGATAACAGAGCAGAGAGAAGAAACTCTGCAAAATTGGTTTATGTGCCTCCTACCTTCCACCTTGGCGTATTCTGAGAGACGCTGGTAGTTCACTAAAGCTGCCTGCTCCAGACATTTACGGATCACTGTCTTCACCTCGTCTTGAGGTGCGGGTGTCACAATGTCCTTCATTAAGACCTGCAAAACCAAACTAGAAATTAGATGCATATTTACTTTAGCTTGTAGGTCTTTTTTACTTTGTGTCATATGCTTTTTCATGACATACACACACACACACACACACACACACACAGACACACACACACACACACGCGTGCATACATACATAATATATATGTACAGTCAAACCAAAGATTATTCAGACACCAGATTTAATTTTTTATATTTTTTACTAGTGGGTGCAGGACACTATAGTTCATTTATGTAAAGTGAGAATAGCAAAATAAAGTAAACTGTGATATATTACACCCAAAAATTCATACAGTGGACTACCAGTAAAACGGATACAAATTTGGGACCAAAAAATTATTCAGACACTTTGACCTGACCATGTTTTGCTTAAGTGTTTTTTCTTTAATTGCTAATGCGACCTCTTTACACCACAGACTGAACAAAATTAAGCATTGCTTGGTAATCGGTTTACCTAAATTGGTATTATCAGAATCAGAATGAGCTTTGTCTCTTTGACAAAGAGACAATTGTTATCTATTGTGTACTTAAATTTAACAGCTGACAGCTGACAGCTATTCAACCTAATTTATTCCATACCTTTCTATCAAGGTTATCTGACATTATCAAGATGAATATGTTCTGACACAGTTTAACTTGAGTTCTTGTCATATTTTATTACCATTTTCTAAACGATAGCGAATAAACTGTGATAATATGAGAAATGTTGAAGGTGTCTGAATACAATTTGGTTTGACTATATCATAAAATTATGCAAAAAAAAAATTGTGTGGGAAAGTGTGTGGGAAAATAGTACCCTCTCAAGCAGTGACAGCGTAGCTTTTAAGGCTCCTTCTGGGCGTCCAAATGGAAAGCAATACCTTCAGAGAGAAAATTTTAAAAGTGTTTAAAAGTGTTTAAAACATTGAGACATTATACATTCTCATTTAAATTTATTATCCCTAGCTGTTAATAAGGTGGTATATGTGATATAGACTGCCAGTGATGTACCTGAAGTGTGTGATCTGGTTTTCGAGTAGTACGCGCAGTCGTTCTTTGATCTCCTCGAACTGTTCCTTCTCTTCTACTGTGACCGTACCGATTCCATCAGGCCTGAGGCGAAACACGCACAAATGAATGCAACTGCTTGTCTCATTAGGGTAACAAGGGTCACAGATACAAACACAGGGTCCCAAAACAGGCAAGACGCATGACTTTTATACAAGCACTATAAATACTTTTCTATTCATCCTCTTTAAAAGGTATGTGTTAATGAGCGATTCAGACAAACAACAAATTCAACTTTTTAATTAACCACATATATTAAAGAGAAAGAGGATAAAAAAAAAAGTGAGAATATGACACTACTTTTATCTTCTGAAAGAGCCCCAGCTCTTTACTTGAGTGTATTTACATATTCATACATGTTCATACCTGTAAATGCTCTGGGGTAAATTCACTTTTGCAAGTATTTGTGAGCAAAAACCTCATGTAAATTAAGTCATAGTTATTGCTACTTGCCTGGTGCAATTTATGTGACATTTCTGTCGACCACAGGAAAAAAGATTTAAAAGAGACATTTGCATACATTTTCTAGTGATATCTGCCCAGACTCTTTCAACAATATGTGCAACTGCGCTGTGCATTGTGAGCGGGTGCAATTCCTAGTGTGTATGTCTAAATGTGAGTTTGTGTGTGTGTGTGTGTGTGTGTCATCCCCTCCTCAGGCAAGGCTTTTTGGAAGGGCCTAAACTCCCCCCTCCCTGTCCATGGTCAAATAAAGAGTCTTCCGCAATACAAAGACACTACAAATTACCACAGCCCCCTGCTACTAGCACTGAGGAGTTCAACCTCTCACCACATACACACTCACAGGTTTCTTATTGTGACTCTATAACAGAAAGAGGGAGGCTGTGGGAAACAGTTCACCTGATATGTCTAGTGGCACTCCTAAGCTTATTAGCCAAATTACCATGATGCCCATTATCATTTCTTGTTTTATAAGCACACAGAAATTTTAAATACTTATTTTGAGATGCTGATATCCATGCAACTGATGCTAAATTGTCAAACCTAATCGATTTTACCATCATGCTAGACATCTACACCTCTCACTATCCCTCACATCTAGCTGACGTGTATAACACTGGAAGCTTTTAAGGTATTTTTGTGAACAAGAAGGGGTGACCCGGTTGCCAACCTCCCCCTGAAAACCCCCACCAAGCGATGGACCCCGTCTGGTGTGACAGCCGTGGTGGTCCCCCCTGAAATCCCTGCCCCTCCTCCTTTGCTTTTCCCCGCTGTCCTTCAGCGTGCGCTGGGCTGACATGGGGAGCGGACTGACGAGGAGCGTGTCATGTCTCCTGCTCCTCAAACCGCTGTCACGACGACCCGCGCCTCCACTGTCACATACACTCTGCTCACAGCCCTCTTTTCCATCTACCATGTCACAAACGATAAGGAGCCTGGCCCTTTAGTCACATTCTGCATAAGAGTGTGCGTGTTTGTGTTTTAAACTGCGTGCAGGTGACATACGTCGGCTGTGAGTGTGTTTCAGTTCTAGCTATGTGTCACAACAAAACTGATGGATAAAAGACGGACCAGCAGAAAAAAATCCTTTCTCTCTGCGTGTCAGAAAAACTGAAGAAAAACAAAACACACAACAAAAAACAAAGCACACAACAAAAAATAAAACGAAAACAAAGCAAAACTAAAGAAAAACAAAACACACAACAAAGCAAAACTAAAGAAAAACAAACACAAAAAAAGAAAAACTAAAGAAAAACAAAACACACTACAAAAAAAGAAAACAAAAAAAGGAAAACTAAACACAACAAAAAACTAAATAAAAACAAAGCAAAACTAATGAAAAACAAAACACAACTACTAAAGCCAAACAAAACACAAAAAAACTAAAAACAAAACTTAACAAAAACACACAACCTAAAAAACTAAACACAAAAAAACACATAAAACTAAAACCAAAACAACACACAAAAATTAAACAAAACTACAAAAACAAAAACAGATTCCAATGTCCAAAAAACATGTTTTTTGCACATGTACCATGACATTTATGCCATTCCACTTTTTGTAACACTACACGGCATCATGAATATTTATAATAGTGTATTATGAGACTAATATGGCTATCCAGATATGGTAATGGCACAGTAGTATGATGTCAAACAACATTAGAGATCCACAGTCACTATCTGTAACACTTGTAGATTATTTGGCTTTAAATATATATCAGTATACAAGTCCAATGCCAAGAGGTTCAGGTTGAGGGCCATGTCAGTTATAAAGAGCGTGGTTGGCTGGACGTGAGGTTTTGGCACAAGTAGACAGGCTGGAGTGAGGCCTTGGACAGTTTGGAAAGAGAGATGGAGACACAGAGCGATGACCTGTCATCCTGTCAGCCATGACCTTAAGGCACCATCCATAGTGTCCCTCATCTCTCTCTCTTTACCCTGCATGTTTCTCACTGGTTCGACACATGTCTATCACTTTCTGTTTCCCTGCCTCACCCTCACTTTTCTCTCTCTTCCTCACACAGATAGAAAGTGAAAAGTGATGTGACATGTGGCCAAGTATGGTGACCCATACTCGGAATTAGTGCTCTGCATTTACCCATCCAAAGTGCGCACACACACAGCAGTGAACACACACACACCGTGAACACACACCCGGAGCAGTGGGCAGCCATTTATGCTGCGGCGCCCGGGGAGCAGTTGGGGGTTCGGTGCCTTGCTCAAGGGCACCTCAGTCATGGTATTGAAGGTGGGAGAGAGCGCTGTACATTCACTCCCCCCACCTACAATCCCTGCCGGTTCGAGACTCAAACCCACAACCTTTGGGTTATGAATCCGACTCTCTAACCATTAGGCCACGACTTCCCCATACACATTCACACATAAAGTGGTGTCCAAACGTCTGAGACCAGACTGAAAATATTTTAAGTCGTTTTCTTAGAAAATAATTCCTAGGTGGTGATTCAATATTAAAACAATTCTGAAATGTTATAAAATAATATATTGAAAAATTCATCATATACAATAACAGTACAAATATAAAAAAGAAAATTATATATATTTCATTAAAATATAATTAAAAAAGGTCAGAATGTGTATAAAATTGCTACTTTGCACGTTCACATATAATAAATGACTACAATTACACACAATGGAACGAGTAATCTCTCACACAGAAGAAAGAAGAAATCCAACTTAATTGCCGTCTTCCCTAATGTACATCCCCCAGTTTCATAGGTTAAGGGCGGGACGCTAATCCACACCAAAAAGAGGAGGTTGCATTAACATTCTCACCTTCTGGGGCCTGTGAGCACCTGCGACTTAGACTCTCTTTTTCTCCAGACCTCCATGATTTTGTTCTCTTTTTTAGAGGGGGTCAAGGGCTCAGGGGGGGAGGGAAACAGAGAACTAAGCAGCTCGGTCTCTGACATGGGCCATTTTAGTAGCTCATTCAGTCTTTGGCTTCGTATCCCACACACACACACACATGCATGCATTCACAAAGGTGCACATTCACAAAGGTTATCAGAAGATGGTGTGAGGGTAAGTGAGAAATAAAAGAAGAAGAGAAATAATATAAACCATGCAAGTAATAATAACCATGAGAATAAAATGAAAGATTCAGACAAAAGTAAGACGAAAAGACATGAAAAAGATTCAGAAATAAGAAATTTGAATATTACACAAGAATACAATAAAAGTATAGGGTGAGAAAGAAGTGCATAGGGGTCAGAGTAGTCCATTATATTCTGTTTAGAAATTAGCCACTTGCTAAAGGAATCAGGACTAATCTTTTAAAATGTACAAAATCGTGACTATACAAAGTTTGTTTGCTTGGTTGTTTGTTAATTCATTCATTCTTTCAAATTATTTGTGTATAATTTTTAAAATGTTTAATAAATATGTAATAATTACATACAACATTTAAATGCATATTTTAATATAAACTTACACACATTATATAATTTTTTTATTTAAAATGATTAATTTTAAATAAATAATATGTATATCTCAAATAAATATACTTGAAAAAACACTGAAAACACTCAAAATAACAGCAAAACGGAAGCTTGTTTAAAGAGTAGTTACAGAGTTTGAGGACTCCTGCAAACCAGGTAATGAGGCAACTTGAGCTTCTTGTAAAAGCAGTGAAACTACTGTTGGATTCTGGGAGAGAAGCATTATTACTTTTGACCAACCACAAAGCTTTCAGGAGAAAGAATGGGGTCTCTATGAAACACAGGAGAATGAGTCCTTTGGCTGCCAAACAAGAGTTTGTCCTCTTACTTTACCTCTGTTTCTGCCCATGGGTGGAAAGTGGATGTATGGAGAGATAAAAAGGCAGGACAGTGAAGAGGGATGGAGTGATTTTAGTGGGAGGAGAAAAGACAGAACTTCAAGTGAGAGTAGGATGAAAGACAAAGAGAAAACATGAGAGATAAATGATTGGAGAATTAATGTGGTTACAAATGAGAATGAAATGAAGTGGGTGTTAAAGAGACAGAGTGAGAAAGAGATAAAGAGTGTGAGATCAGCGGTACCTGTTGCCGTGCACGTGGGAGGCACAGAAGGCGTAGCTGTAGTGCAGTAGTGTGGGGTCGATCATGGACCCTTTCTCTGCCCTCTCCAGCAGGTCATTCAGGTAACACAGGTGCCTGTGACACCCTCGCACTCCGTACCTGGCGCAGTACTCATCAAATACAAACACCTGACCTGGACTGAACCAACCCTGAGGAGCACAATCAGACACAAAAGTGCAGTTTCAGTAGTGCAAATGTGATTATACATGATAATATAAATAGGACAGCTATAGCCCTAACTGAATAAAACTGAATTGAAAGCTGGGTTACCAAGCAGGAGTATGAGTCGTTGAGCCTGTGATCCAGTGTCAACCGCTGAACCATCTCAAACAGCGAAGAGTGGTCAAAATTGCAGGGGTTAGCGGAGATGAACTCGTCCATTCCATGTTTCTGTGCTCGGTCTGCATCTGTGTGCATGCGTGCACGTTAACGTATGGCGATAGAGACACATAAAACATACACATCTCAAAGTCACAGGACGACAGGAGCACACACTCTTTAGAGAGAGGTCTGTAATCTGAGTCAGATGTCAGCCTAAAAAGTGTCAGGTGTCAACTTGCATTACTGTGTAAATTCAATCCAAGGTGCATTACAAACAATGCTCAAAGTGCAATCAAAAGCAGATACTCAAGTTAAATAAATATATATGCAATATATTAATTTCGTCTATAATAATAATAATAATAATAACAACATATGCATGTAAATAATATGTAAAAATTTTATAGTTTAAAACAAAATATTTTATATTTTGAGGCACATTTCAACAAAGAAATTTTTATATTCATTGTTTTTACTCAGCAACAACAACAACATATGGTTTACTCATAATATATATATAAGTTTTAAAGAGATCACTGTTTCCCTTAACAAGAAAACAAAAACAGTATCTCACAGAAGTGAGTACACCCCTCACATTTTTGTAAATATTTTATTATATCTTTTCATGTGACAACACTGAAGAAATGACACTTTGCTACAATGTAAAGTACTGAGTGTACAGCTTGTATAACAGTGCAAATTTGCTGGCACCTCAAAATAACTCAACACACAGCCATTAATGTCTAAACCGCTGGCCACAAAAGTGAGTACATCCCTAAGTGAAAATGTCCAAATTGGGCCCAATTAGCCATTTTCTCTCCCCGGTGTCATGTGACTCATTAGTGTTACAAGGTCTCAGGTGTGAATGGGGAGCAGGTGTGTTAAATTTGGTGTTATCGCTCTCACTCTCTCATACTGGTCACTGGAAGTTCAACATGGCACCTCATGGCAAAGAACTCTCTGAAGATCTGAAAAAAAGAATTGTTGCTCTACATAAAGATGGCGTAGGCTATAAGAAGATTGCCAAGACCCTGAAACTGAGCTGCAGCACGGTGGCCAAGACCATACAGCGGTTTAACAGGACAGGTTCCACTCAGAACAGGTCTCGCCATGGTCGACCAAAGAAGTTGAGTGCACGTGCTCAGCGTCATATCCAGAGGTTGTGTTTGGGAATTAGACATATGAGTACTGCCAGCATTGCAGAGTTTGAAGAGGTGGGGGGTCAACCTGTCAGTGCTCAGACCATACGCCACACACTGCATCAAATTGGTCTGCATGGCTATCATCCCAGAAGGAAGTCTCTTCTACAGATGATGCACAAGAAAGCCCGCAAACAGTTTGCTGAAGACAAGCAGACTAAGGACATGGATTACTGGAACCATGTCCTGTGGTCTGATGAGACCAAGATAAACTTATTTGGTTCAGATGGTGTCAAGCGTGTGTGGCGGCAACCA
>NW_015505304.1:1389944-1392458 GCF_001515645.1 Sinocyclocheilus grahami
GATGGATTGGCCAAGCATGTCTCCAGACCTAAACCCTATTGAGCATCTCAAGGTCTCTAACATCCACCAGCTCCGTGATGTCGTCATGGAGGAGTGGAAGAGAACTCCAGTGGCAACCTGTGAAGCTCTGGTGAACTCCATGCCCAAGAGGGTTAAGGCAGTGCTGGAAAATAATGGTGGGCGCACAAAATATTGACACTTTGGGCCCAATTTGGACATTTTCACTTAGGGGTGTACTCACTTTTGTGGCCAGCGGTTTAGACATTAATGGCTGTGTGTTTAGTTATTTTGAGGGGACAGCAAATTTGCACTGTTATACAAGCTGTACACTCACTACTTTACATTGTAGCAAAGTGTCATTTCTTCAGTGTTGTCACATGAAAAGATATAATAAAATATTTACAAAAATGTGAGGGGTGTACTCACTTCTGTGAGAAAATTTAAAACAAAAAAAATATATATTTAGAGGCACATTTAATTTTTGACAACCCTAATCTGTAAAATAAATAAATAAATAAATATGGAAATTTAACACTAGCCATTAACCCTAAACCACAATGCAATGAAGTCCAAAATTCTAAATACAGGTAAAACACCCATAAAAACACCTGTTTAAAAAACCTACGGAAATAATACATTCTGCCCTATTTCTACATATCAATTCAAAATACAGGTAAACACCTGCAAAAAAAAAAAACACCTGTTTGAAAAAAACAACAATATGGAAATAGTACATTGTGTCCTATTTTTACTTTTTTTTTTACAGTGTATAAAGGCCTATATAAAGTATTTGATGCTAAGGAAAGTTACTGACCTACAGTGAGCGATAATGATAAAAGTCTACTTTTATAGTAAGTTTAAGAGGTTTTGGCTTAGAATATTTTTTTAAAACTTCTAAGAATTTTGTCCCTGCATGTTTGATGAACTTTTGATCTATAATATTACCCCTAAAGATCATGTAAAAACAAAGAAGGAGATTGACAATCAGGCAATACCAACCCACATTTTTGGCTTGTGACACTCAAGTATTGGTCTAAGTGCAACAGAGCAGAATTGCTGCTTGTTGACTTCAAGCTCAAGCTTCAAGCTAATTTAAAAGCAATAGATCCATATGCATTATTAGAATGCATTAAAAGAGCAAGAAAATGTAATGCCAACATCGTTAAATTATTGGCTTGTATTTTCCTCCAATGTGTTTTGTCTTTTTTGGCTTGGTAATCCTGCAAGAACTGTCTGAGCCAGTGTTCCTGTCTGGTCCTCCTAATCAAACAAAAACTCTACGTTCACGCTTTTCCCTTCCTTCCCCATTCATTGCTCTGTCTGCAGGCCTCTGCCCCCCCTCAGGGAAGCCCTAATTAAAGAAACCCAGTGCCTATAAACACAGAGCTGAGAGAGCCGGCCATGGAGCCCCCCTACCCTCACCATCTATTGTCCATTAAAGAGACTAAATAAATTCAACAACACATTTTCCCTTTCCTCTGCAGTTGGTAAGCTTAGGTATTACATCTAGGCCTGCACTAATAAGCAGGGCCGTTTCTTAATCCTACCACTGGTCAGGGGCTATTCTTATTCTAATGCCCCGTTACAGCCAGAGGCTTTAGAGCTATACTGTATGATTGAGCCATTCAACAGACACCTCCTCCAGAGCGTCGCTGGTTTGCATGTTAAATCAGGAATAAGACTTGAATTGCTTAGTTATATAATGGAAGGTAAGTTTTTGCTTGCACAATGTAAATGATAATTGTATAATTTTGGCTTTAATTCTTATACAGGACATCAAATAATTTTGGTTAGACTTCACAATATCTTTCGTTTAAAACCTTAAAGGGACTTTAAATAATCCACCCAAAAATAAAAAAATATGTTATCATTTATTTGTTCAAAACTTGTTTGACTTTACTTTCTTCTGTGGAACATAATAGAAGAATTTTTGAAGAATTTTGCTTCTCATTGAGTTCCACTGTTCAATTTGGTTACCAACATTCTTCAAAATATAATCTTTTATGTTCCGCAGAAGAAAGTAAGTCATAAAATATAATATAAAGCATAACTAATCAATCAGTATATCCAAAATTCATGAAATTATAATTCATATTTTCATACATAAAATAGGAAGCAAAAGAGACCACAATGAAAATATGCCATATAAAATCTGATTGGACTTTTTTTTTTTAAGTATAAATGTACAAATATATAATACAATATATAATATATAAATACAAATGTAATAAAAAATTTACAATAGCATAATTTTTTTGGTCTCATATCAATATATTAATATTTGAATCTTTATGAACTACTAATTTGCTAAGCAATATAAAATATTAAAGACTTAACCAAGAAAGTTACTTTAAAGTTACTCTGTGCTGTGTTTTGTCTGTAAATTTCATTATAAGATATCTAAACAATAAGTTAAAGCAAAATGACTCGCTGAAATCAGCCACAGGTCAAAAAGGTGACATTGTGTCGTTCTCCTATGTCTTAATATGAGCTTGTCATGTCTCTTTGACACTA
>NW_015505304.1:1392468-1393073 GCF_001515645.1 Sinocyclocheilus grahami
TTTTTCTTTTTCTTTTTCTTTTTGTTCTGTGCATGTGTCTGCACAAGCACACACAATGGACGGATCGGGAGTCTGAGATTCTGCCCTGGGCCGACAAGAGCTGAAGGGGCCAACTGACAGGATGGGCGCTCCTCTGTGAGTGAGGGATGGACAGAGGGAGAGAAAGAATAGGAGGGATGAAGAAAGGGGTGACAGCAGAGACATACTTTATTAAGTGGTTTCTAATTTAATCCGCTCCTGAACTCAGTATCTAACAATATGGCTTCCCTCATCAGGCCTGCAGACAAGTCCATACGTGAGCCTCTCTCAGAGCCCGTCGCTATTTCAGTCCTTATCACACTGGATTAGAAAACCCTGGACTCTGGCTGACATCCAACATCAATCATTGCTTTCTTTGTTTCAGAATAATGAAGCAGTAAACTAGTTACATTTTTTTATATTTTATTTCTATCAAATTATTGAGAAGTGAGGAGGGATTGAGATTGAAGATTGAGACATGTTGCAGGTCAGGTTCAAACCTGTTTTGCCTGCATGAGCATGTGTTGTTGTATCAATGAAGCTATGTACGTTGGGTGTAAACCATTGTTAATAATAATAATAATAAT
>NW_015505304.1:1393083-1399170 GCF_001515645.1 Sinocyclocheilus grahami
ATATATGCAATATATTAATTTCGTCTATAATAATAATAATAATAATAACAACATATGCATGTAAATAATATGTAAAAATTTTATAGTTTAAAACAAAATATTTTATATTTTGAGGCACATTTCAACAAAGAAATTTTTATATTCATTGTTTTTACTCAGCAACAACAACAACATATGGTTTACTCATAATATATATATAAGTTTTAAAGAGATCACTGTTTCCCTTAACAAGAAAACAAAAACAGTATCTCACAGAAGTGAGTACACCCCTCACATTTTTGTAAATATTTTATTATATCTTTTCATGTGACAACACTGAAGAAATGACACTTTGCTACAATGTAAAGTACTGAGTGTACAGCTTGTATAACAGTGCAAATTTGCTGGCACCTCAAAATAACTCAACACACAGCCATTAATGTCTAAACCGCTGGCCACAAAAGTGAGTACATCCCTAAGTGAAAATGTCCAAATTGGGCCCAATTAGCCATTTTCTCTCCCCGGTGTCATGTGACTCATTAGTGTTACAAGGTCTCAGGTGTGAATGGGGAGCAGGTGTGTTAAATTTGGTGTTATCGCTCTCACTCTCTCATACTGGTCACTGGAAGTTCAACATGGCACCTCATGGCAAAGAACTCTCTGAAGATCTGAAAAAAAGAATTGTTGCTCTACATAAAGATGGCGTAGGCTATAAGAAGATTGCCAAGACTCTGAAACTGAGCTGCAGCACGGTGGCCAAGACCATACAGCGGTTTAACAGGACAGGTTCCACTCAGAACAGGTCTCGCCATGGTCGACCAAAGAAGTTGAGTGCACGTGCTCAGCGTCATATCCAGAGGTTGTGTTTGGGAATTAGACATATGAGTACTGCCAGCATTGCAGAGTTTGAAGAGGTGGGGGGTCAACCTGTCAGTGCTCAGACCACACACTGCATCAAATTGGTCTGCATGGCTGTCGTCCCAGAAGGAAGCCTCTTCTAAAGATGATGCACAAGAAAGCCTGCAAACAGTTTGCTGAAGACAAGCAGACTAAGGACATGGATTACTGGAACCCTGTCCTGTGGTCTGATGAGACCAAGATAAACTTATTAGGTTCAGATGGTGTCAAGCGTGTGTGGCAGCAACCAGGTGAGGAGTACAAAGACAAGTGTGTCTTGCCTACAGTCAAGCATGGTGGTGGGAGTGTCATGGTCTGGGGCTGCATGAGTCCTGCCGGCACTGGGGAGCTACAGTTCATTGAGGGAACCATGAATGCCAACATGCACTGTGACATACTGAAGCAGAGCATGATCCCCTCCCTTCAGAGACTGTGCCACAGGGCAGTATTCCAACATGATAACGACCCCAAACACACCTCCAAGACAACCACTGCCTTGCTAAAGAAATACAAGCTGTACACTCACTACTTTACATTGTAGCAAAGTGTCATTTCTACTGTGTTGTCACATGAAAAGATATAATAAAATATTTACAAAAATGTGAGGGGTGTACTCACTTCTGTGAGATACTGTTTTTGTTTTCTTGCTAAGGGAAACAGTGATCTCTTTAAAACTTTTTGATTATGAGCAACTTTTAATACATTTTGTTTATTTAAATTCTTTATAAAATTTAAAACAAAAAATATATATATTTAGAGGCACATTTAATTTTTGACAACCCTAATCTGTAAAATAAATAAATAAATAAATATGGAAATTTAACACTAGCCATTAACCCTAAACCACAATGCAATGAAGTCCAAAATTCTAAATACAGGTAAAACACCCATAAAAACACCTGTTTAAAAAACCTACGGAAATAATACATTCTGCCCTATTTCTACATATCAATTCAAAATACAGGTAAACACCTGCAAAAAAAAAAAACACCTGTTTGAAAAAAACAACAATATGGAAATAGTACATTGTGTCCTATTTTTACTTTTTTTTTTACAGTGTATAAAGGCCTATATAAAGTATTTGATGCTAAGGAAAGTTACTGACCTACAGTGAGCGATAATGATAAAAGTCTACTTTTATAGTAAGTTTAAGAGGTTTTGGCTTAGAATATTTTTTTAAAACTTCTAAGAATTTTGTCCCTGCATGTTTGATGAACTTTTGATCTATAATATTACCCCTAAAGATCATGTAAAAACAAAGAAGGAGATTGACAATCAGGCAATACCAACCCACATTTTTGGCTTGTGACACTCAAGTATTGGTCTAAGTGCAACAGAGCAGAATTGCTGCTTGTTGACTTCAAGCTCAAGCTTCAAGCTAATTTATTGTTAATAATAATAATAATAATAATTATTATTATTATTATTATTATTGCTGTTGTTATTAAATTATATCCCTTGAGTGTAAGCCATGGTAAATAAATAAATAAATATTATTATTATTGTTGTTGTTGTTGTTGAATTATTTCCCTTGAGGTTGTCTACACTGGGTGTAAGCCATGATAAACAAATTATAAAAAAAAAAAATAATTATAATTATTATTATTGTTGTTTTTTTGTTGTTGTTAAATGATATTCCTTGAGGTTGTCTACACTGGGTTTAAGCCATGGTATATTATTATTATTATTATTATTATTATTATTACTACTACTACTACAACTACTATTACTACTACAACTACTGTTGTTGTTGTTGTTGTTGTTAAATTATATACCTTGAAGCTGTCTTCACTGGGTATAAATAAATAATACATTGTTTAAGCCATGTTATAATAATAATAATAATAATCATTTATTATTATTACTACTATTATTATTATTACTACTACTACTACTACAAGAGCTCAGTAATCTTCAGTCTCCTCCTACATACAGTTTACCTTTGCAGGTATACACAAACAGCAGACAATAGGAGCTTTAGCATTTTCCCAGAGATGAGGAAAGAAACCGTTAGTCTAAAACTGTTAGTAGTTCTATAGGAAAGCAAAACAGAAACACTACTACAACATGAACAGGGCCACTATTTGTTAAACGTGTCAGTGTACGAGTGTGGCAAAACGGCTTGTCTAGATGTAGCAGTTGTGACAACAGTTGCATTAGTTTAACTACCGTACAATAAAAAAAAAAAACTGTATGACATCATCTGCTGAATATTTCTAAATTCCAGCTACATATTTGCCAACTCTCTCTTTTTTAAATAAAAATAGACTCTTAAAACTCACAGAATGAATAAACTGTGTTAAATATTACTGAGTCCACTGCTTCAAGGACAACACAAATCTTTTCAAGGAGAACTGAAAACAAACAGCCAATGTTTCCAATTGCATCCTAATCCCCACATTTAAAACTGCAACCACAACAATTTAATTTGCCGCTGTCGTAAGGTTAAGAGAAAAAAAAAAAACGAAAACACTGATGGCACGACTTTCTACAGATGAGAGAAACTGGTGTGAACTAGCAAGTAGTTATTTGGTAACATTCCACTGATAGCTTCCAGAAATAATCAGGGTGAAGATACACTGTTTTATTCATAGCATGTCACTCTTAACATGGTAATTACCAGCTGCTGAGGGGTGCAGAGCACGCCAGTGGTTTCACAGAATTCATTTAGCACAATAAATCAACAACTACAATAGAGAAAATCACTATAATTATATAATTTACCAAATTCTCCATTTGGTTGGGAATCTTTATTGTTAAATAAAGGCAACTGCTGTTGATTTCAGCCAACAAGAAACTAGCTTACAAGGAACATATGGATTTAATTTTGCACATGCTTTTTAAAGAGAAACGCTGCTTTGAGTTGATAAGCTGCTGACCTGATGAAGCCATGTTGAGAGAAGGCAAATATGCAACTACTAATCAGAGCAAAACATCCAGAAATAAAAATTTCACATGCAGTCTAGTCTTCTAAATAAAAGTGTTTGTCTTTCAGACCCAAAGGAAACAAAATAGAGGAAGATTTGCAGAAGGAGGGGTAATGAGTGTTTTAGAAGAGGAATAGCGAATAGCACATTGCTTGTGTCAGATAACCCGAGCGGCTTATCTGATCTGTGCCTGCTACAGGGAAGCACTTACCCTTCAGTCCGGCTACAAGAGAGCAGGGTAAGAGGGAACAAACCAGAGTGACATATAGACTCACGTGGAGCAGAAGACAGAAGAAAGCAGAGAGAAAAAGAGAAAGGAGGAAATAATATTCCCTTTACAGTGTAAGCAAAGCATGAGAGAAGGAGGATCTGATACACTTATTCATACACACACAAACAATTATCTGAAAATGGGAGGGGGAAAAAACTTGAGATGGTGCAGAGAGGGTTGCAATAATTTAAAATACCAGAAAGAAAGATAAGCAAAAGAAAAGCATAAAATATAAAAGCAAATATACACAGAAAAGAGTGACGAGTAATGAATAAAAGAGAGCAAATATATGCAAAAGAAAAGTGAAAGAGTGAACAACAGAAGAAAAATAACAGAAAGAAAGAAAGAAAGAAATGATATGTGAAAGTAAAAAATAAACAATGAGTGAACAAAAGCAAATATACACAAAAGCAAAAAAGAGAGAAAGAAAAACGAGTGAATGAAAAGCAAAAGTAAAAGAGCTTATATAAGCAAGAGAAAACTGAAAGAGTTAAAAGCAAAATAAAAAGAAAAGTGAAAAGTAAGAAAAGTGCTGAAAGAAAAAAAGAAAGAAAGAAAGAAATCAAATGAACAAGTGGGCAAAATAAGTAATTAAAAACAAACAAACAAATAAGTAAGTAAATAAAGAAATAAAGAAAGCAAGCAGAAGAATTCTAAAATAAAGACAGGGATCAAAAGGTATCAAAGCAAAGAATATGCAATGATGAAATGTATGTGGGATGCAAGATGAAAGATTTCTGAAAGAATCAAACAGTGCAGATGAAAACAGACTGAGATTTTTCTCCCTTTTTACAACACTAATACAGTAAGTAGTTACTGTTCTCAGGAGGTGAACACTGTTGAGATTACACTTACAGCACATCAATGAGCAGTAGAGTGAAACAGGGTGTAAAAACATCAGTAGTACGCTGTTTAGAACGGGATCTTATTTAGCTGATGTTATAGAAAGTTTCCATGTATGAGTGTGACTGCTATGAAGAGAGTCATTATAAATGCAGCTCTGGCCCTGTGTGTGTGTGTGTGTGTGTGTGTGCATGTTTATGTGGTTTATGAGGACACAAATTTGTATAATAACATGGGTATGACATAGGTATTACATCAAGAAGGTGATTTATGAGGACATTTTCAGTGTCCCCGTAATTCAAAAGGCTTATAAATAATTCAGAATGAGTTTTTTTGAAAATCTAAAAATGCACAAAGTTTCCTGTGAGGGGTAGGTTAAGGGGTAGGTTTGGTGTAGGGCAATAGAATATACGGTTTGTACAGTATAAAAACCATTACGCCTATGGAGTCCCCATAAACCATAAAAACAAACCTGTGTGTGTATGTGTGTGTGTGTGTGTGACTGCAGTCAGCATGTGTGGATCTGTAGAGTCTATGTATTCATACTTACAGAACTGAGAGATGGGAGCATCGAGCTGTGGTGCTGTCCCTCCTTTGGCGTTGAGTTTCTGCACCTGGGTCGGGGGGATGGGTTTGTGGGACTGGCCCGTGGCACGATACATCGCTTGAACCCACAGGATTCGATCTTGCTCATCATCGCTGGCGAAGATCACAGTGTCTCCCTCCTTCACAGCATTGAAGAACGTCCGACCACCATCCAGACCTGCATTCAACATATTGTTCATCATTTATACATCACATGGAAATTAATCACTGTGTAAGCAAACGTGCACTGTGAAAAGTCACAACACTGAGTTATTTCTACTTGATCAGACCCTTTCAAGGTACTGTATATGGAAGCATTGTTGAACTAACAATACTCTCACAGCACTTTTGAATCTTGGCTAAAGTTTATTTATACATAAAATAATAATTTTTTATGACAGGAAAATACAGGGAGAGAGCACGAATGGAATCGGGACATAACACAGGATGGATGCGAACTTGGGTTTTTAGGAAAAACATATACAATGTAGTGTACATGCATTTTTGTGCACACACACACAAACATATATATATATATATATATATATATATATATATATATATATATATATACATAGGGGTATA
>NW_015505304.1:1401357-1413584 GCF_001515645.1 Sinocyclocheilus grahami
ATATATATATATATATATATATATATATATATATATATATATATATATATATATATATATATATATATATATTGCTAAATAATAGTTGCATGATAGCCAAAACATTAGTCAATATGTTCACAGAATCTGCAGCCTAATGTAGAAAGTATTTCAATTATATCAAATATTTTAAATTGACATTAATTTTATTGCATCATGAACTGAGATGATCTGTGAATATTTAGTAATAGTGTATTTATAAATTACAAATTACAAGATTACGTATTTATTAATGAAGATGAATACATATTTATCAATATTATTGTATCCTATTATATTAATAATTAGTTAATAATAATAATAACAATAATGTTGCTATTTTATAGAATAAATGCTGTAAAATTATTAATATTATTTGCATGGCCGCTTTAATCAATATTGATGTGTAGAATCTGATTTTAAAAACATAGTAATTGCTTTTGTTGGTGCAACCTAAGGTAGTAAGGTTGATTCAACCATGTTAAACAATATTTTTACTTTATTATTCAGTTAATACAGATGTGGCCACCTGAATCACATTTTTTGGTTATCTCACAAACAATGTTTACACTGTAATTGATTTAAATGAACCAATATTGCTTTATATTGATATAATTGTTTTAATTTATTCCATTTATGTCACAATATTTAGCATGCAGTGCTTGATTACGCATAGACTATAAATGCTTCATTAGTCAAATTTCAGACCACATGAAAATAAAACATTCTTCATAAAACATTACTGCACAGACACTATGCAACACCGATGAATATTAGAGATTTAGATAACCCGTGTACAGTGTGCATAATGTTTTATGCAAAGATACAGAAGGTTTCAATGAAAGATTATTGATCTTAACTTGTTAATTACCTGTGTTTGTTTAACACTAATAAAATGAGTCACCTATTCTTTGGGAATTAATGTGTATGGGTCCTAGAAACACATGCCACCTGCTGGTCTAACAGGTACTTCTATCCAGCTTATTTTGCAATGCTTTTTGTGAATGCACAAGACTTTGGGAAAAAAACTATGTGCTATATGTTTATCATTACAACAATAAATAAATATGAAAAAAATATGATAACAAATACCAGTTTGCAATATCAAGCAGCATAATGGGCTACTTTGGTACAGATAAAATAACTGGAAGCAATTGACATCGGAAGCCTCGGTCATTCAAACTACAAATAAAACAAGGTGGGTAGAACAGGTGAAGACTATATTCACTGTGACATCATTGACTGTAGCAATCCGATTGGCTGCAGTGACCTGGCTGAGGGTCGGTGTAATCCACAGTGTATCCGTCCAGTTGGAGAAGTTCAACAGGTTCTGCTTTCTTCTCCCTGTAGCTACACATGGCAAAGGTGTACTGGCTGACCTGGAAAGAATATTGGCACATTAAACACAAATCGTGAATTACACTATTAAGAACTAGAAAGGCAAAACCCGAACAGAAATATCTACTTCAGGCTAGTGATAGGGTTCAAACGGAGGGTGGCAACTCAGAGGGAGGCTGTCTCGGTCACTGACGGTGTACGGTTGGACTTGTAAGGTTTTGTCCTGCCAATCAAACGGGACTGACAGAAGAGTGTGGGATGACACGCTGTCACTCTGGATGCGAGTCGTGCAGTTAGGTGCCAGTCATACACACATTCCACACACACACACACACAAGACGCTCTCCGGCCTCATCCGCAGCATTGCACCAATCCAGCGCCTCCATCACCTCTGCTGAAAGTAGCAGCCCTCCCTCACTACGTCTCCGAGTGACATGATAAATTCAATGTCATGTGTGTGATGGGCACTTGGGCTGGCTTCGGGGCCCCAATCTGGCTTGGTGGCACCCAGGTGCCTTCGGGACGCCACCGGGGCACACGCACCCCCCACGCTCGCACACACATGTATACACGCACAACCTCCCATCAATCCGCTGAAGTCCGGGCCTGTCAGAAGCCGGAGCGGTCGCTGGCGGGGCCATTGACCCGCTGTCAAACCGACAGTTAAAGGATTTTAAATGACTTTGCTTTCTGATTACCCCTGCATGCTTTTGCTCTTTTAAATAACCTTGTTATTGTCGATGCTCTGCCAATTGCATTGTGGATGAAGCGAGCGGGAGAGCGGGCGCAAATCGATCACTAACGCTGGAAATATAAAGCCGAATGCCAGACACACAACCTGAGCCCCTCCCGGTCACTCGAACGCATTACCATATTCAGATGCGTAAGGCTGAATGCCTGAGCCAGAGCATCGGAGACGAGATGAGGGGAAAGAGGAAGCGAGCACAGAGCGTCTGCCCGCTGTTTTGTCACATCGCCTACCGACCGTAAAATAATTAGACTTCAGTTTGAATCATAATGCTGGCCTTATGCTGTCAACTTACTGACAACAAGAGCATTTAGAGGCACGAAGACAGACGATTCGGCTGCTATATAATTTATATGACTGCTTATCAGTGCTCTATAAAGGATAGAGATGTTAAAATTGATACAAACTGTAGAAATGAAATGGCAGGGTGGAGCCACGGGGAACTCTGTCACAACCTTTTCGTGACACCTTGTTTCAAAGCCAGCCTGTGTCAAACAAGAGCCCTAAATGGTCTACATGGTGTGGTAGTAATCTATGAATAATGCAACAGTGAACTCACACCCACCCTGTAACACAAGCCCCATAATGCAGGGGCATTTACATAGAATCATTCAGTGTCAATCAAACTCTGGTCACTCATAGATAGCACATCCTGCATACTAAATATTTATGTATGTTCAGCAAAGAGGCATTCAATTGATTGAAAAATGACAGTAAAGACATTTTTAAATTATATTTAAAAAAAAGCTGTTATTTTGATATTTCTATTCACTGATATACATTAATAATAAGAAGAAATGTTTTATTGAGCAGCAAATCAGAATATTAGAAAGATTTCTGAATGATCATGTGACATTGAAGACAGGAGTAATAGCTGCTGAAAATTCAGCTTTGTGGATGTTTTAGAATGTATGCGACCCTGAACCACTAAACCAGTCATAAGGGCTGAATAAATAAGCTTTCCATTGATGGCTGGTTTGTTAGGATAGGACAATATTTGGCCGAGATACAACTATTTGAAAATCTGGAATCTGAGGGTGCAAAAAAATCGAAATATTGAGAAAATCACCTTTAAAGTTGTCCAAATGAAGTTCTTAGCAATGCATATTACTAATCAAAAATTAAGTTTTAATATATTTATGATAGGAAATTTACAAAATATCTTCATGGAACATGATCTTTACTTAATATCCTAATGATTTTTGGCATAAAAGAAAAGTCCATAATTTTGATGTTTTTCTTTTTTGTGGTCCAGGGTCAAATATTTAATTGCAATAACATTTCACAACACTATCTTTTTTTAATGTATTTGCAATCAAATAAATGGTTAACATAAAAGGCTTCTTTCAAAAGTAAAAAAAAAAAATCCTACCTCCCTTTAAATTTTTGAACGGTAGTGTATATAAAAATACAAAAAAATGGTTACTTTGATGTTAATAACAGGGTCGGCACGCATCATATAAATTTAGCTAATTTTGGAGCTACTGCTGCATGATCTGACCCTTAAAATGCCTGATGATGTAAACTAATGTAATTACATTGATTTATTCAGGTTAAATTATATTTTTTCAATAATTTAGGCAAAAATGCATAATGCACCTTATGCTCACAAAAAATGTTTACAGCGTAGATTTTATAATATAGGTCTTATATTGGAGGGTTGTTGGTTTATACTAAATATTGTATTAAAATTCAGTATTTCACTGTGTATGTGGTATAAAATTTATATATTTTTAAAATGTATAAATGTATATATATTTTTAAATCTAAATAAAACATTAAAGATGCCACAACGTATTCTGGAGCATGTTTATGTTAACATTTACGAGGATTACACAGATGGATGTGTTGACATTTGCGTGAATACACAGGATTTAACAGAGAAGAAACAACAAAATGCAGAAAGGAAACAAACAAACAAAAAGTTGTGAAAACCAACAAAATCAAACAAACAAAAAGCACAGACACAAAAAGCGCATTCTGGCATATTTTCTTACCCACACTGACATTCGAAAACACAAAGGGGGCATCGTGTAATGTTTTTCGCTTGCATGCACACAAGCACACAGACACACACGCACGCACGCAAACACTAAGGTAAATAAATAATGTCAGTGTATTGACTGTTGTTTGTCACTTGCTGTAGCCGTAGCTGCGAGCGACTGGTGGGCGTGTGATGTGGGCTCTTTTAGCTGCGAGTGCTGGTCCTTTACTCTGTCAAGCCGCCTGTCAACTTTTAGCTCTCAGACATGTTACAACCCGCCACAGAGGAGCTGACTGAACAGCAAACAATTGAGACAGAAATAAAAAAGGCTCCATCGAAGTACCTGACACAGTGCTCGATCAGAGAGAGTCGGGAATCTAGTCTACTTCACTGGAGCAGTTTTGACATATACAATAGAAATGGAAATGCACAGCACTCGATAAAAAAATTCTGAATCAAAAGGGGAGAAAAAGGTCTCCATCAGAAGTCCCACCAAGGTGAAAAAGCACATACCTGCACCAAGACGAAGAATCTCTTCTTCCATCTTTTCCACAGGTTTCTTTGCACAACAGGAATAAATTATATTTTAAAGTACGGTATATTAAAACAAAAAAACAGTTATTCTAAATTGTAATAATATTTTACAATATAACTTTTTAAAGGGTTTTTTTTCTGTATTTTAATCAAATAAAATCAGCCTTGGTGAGCATGACATACTTGCATTAAAAGTTACATACATATGGTTTTCAGTATTTTGCCTTCTTTTCTAGTAAAAATAAAAACATAATGAAAAAAATATATATATATCCTTAAAATAAGGATACACATTTCACAAGACAAAGACAGATGAAAATATACTGAATTAAATATGTTCTACCCCATTGGCAAATTGTTTGCATTATTTTTTACATTCATGCTTAAAACATACAAAAAAAAAATCTATTTAATAATTTAGTAATACATTTAAATATTTCATCATGTTTATTCATGTCTTATCACCTTTATAAATTATTGTGTTTTAAATATGTTTATATACTTTTAAAATCTTAAAATATTTATATTGTAAAATTAATCCATTTATATTGTACAGGATTTACTGATACAGATCTCGTTCATCATATGCATCTGTTGTTAATAATTTGCTACTGTATCCACTAGGTGGAGTCAAGAGATCACAAGAGTGGTGAGGCCACATGTTCATTGAACCAGTTTATAATTCTTGCCTTTCAGTGTTGGTGAAATAGGCTGTTTTGAGCCTGTGCATATTGATACTATTCAACAACTTATTGAACTCTGTTCAGTTTTGGGTCAGTGTAGAACTGATTGTCCATGTCAGCAGATTTCACCTTCAGCAAATCTTAACAGCAAAATCAGAAATTAAAATTTTGAGGATGTCACTTACCCACAGTGCTTCATGTTCTGTGGTTTGTCCATACGGACAGCCAATTTGATCTTCAGGTCATCTGGGCAACCTTTGGCAACAGTAATTTTATGGAGCTCACATTGTTTGGGACTATTGGGTGTTGGATGCAATAAAACCTGGAATCACATTATGAACATTGCATGAACATTATTTTAACTTCAAAATATAAAAAATAGACCACACTGAAATTCTATAATAATATAAATTTTATAATAAATATGTAAGATTCTGCACTATTGCTAAGCTGTCATTAAAGCAAAAGTGGACATACCAAATATTAAGACATAAAATTAATTTTAACTTTTCACTGTTATGCTGATAATTCAATTTGAAATCAAAATAGTTTTAAATTAGAGTAAAAATACAGTGGCTATACTGTATATTGCATAGCTAGCTCAAATATGGCAATGAAAAAAGCAGGATACCGCAGCTTTCCATTCCCAGCAGTGTTCTGATTTATCACACATTGGATCCCATTATTTTCTCTATCTCTCACTTCACTTTGAAGTCATCTATCATTTGCATAAGAGCCGACATCAGCACCTTATCTTTCTGTTTTTATATTAGTGCAGGCTTATTGTTTAGAGAGAATGAGTGATAGAGAGAGAGAGAGAGAGAGAGAGAGAGAGAGAGAGAGAGAGAGAGAGAGAAAGAGTGGAATAGAGAGACGATATGCCTCATTGACTCAGCACTGGATCAAATCCATTAGAACAGCTACAGGCACGCAGGGGGGCTGCTCATTTTGGAGCCGATCACCTCCTCATGGCAGAACTGAGCTCAGATCAGTGCTGACTGCTTAAAGAGCTGTGAGAGTATGGGCTAGAATGAGTTGTGATGGGTTCAGTGTGTGTGTGTGTGTGTGTGTTTCTGACCCGTCCCAGCTCTTTGTCCTCCAGTGCCAGCACTCCTGTGCTCTCAGTGAAGAGTTTCACCTTTACTGCTGGAAGTGGATGAGTGGTTGTGAAGTCTCCTTGAGTACCCCAACTAAATGAGAGAGCGATTAAATCATTGTTTTTTTTAATGGTTTTTCAACTAGGGGTGTAAAACTACATAAATATGATAAAAAAATTGCATGCATAAATTTAATAATCAATCATGATGACTATAATAATAATAACAACACCATGTTACAGAGACTGTCTCAAACTGCACACTCACACAGAGAATCATGATACATGATATGCAAATCTGTTACATATATTCCACTGCCTACTTAAAGGGATAGTTTAGTAGCCTTTGATGTCCATAGTATTTTTTTCTTCCATACAATGGAAGTCAATGGCTACTGTCAACTGTTTGGTTACACAAATTCTTTAAAAAAAAAATTAATAAACTCATACTGGTTTGAAAAAACTTGAGGGTGAGTAAAGAAACATTTTTGGGTGAACTATCCCTTTAACACCCAAAAAGGGTTATTAGTTTGTCAGCATGATGTTATCCTTTATTTTTTATTGGTAATAAACTGTACAATGTTTTTTTTTATCAAAAATAAAAAAAATGTAAGACTGTTATTGAAAAGGTTGATATATTATTTTTGATTATAGAATTTAGATTATTCAATAATTGATGCATAATATTCGATTAAAGTGAAAACAGTTCTCCAATTGTCTTTTAATTTAAAAATCAGGGGTCATCATTCATTCATTCATTTATAAAATTCATATTTTTATTTAGCAAGGATGTATTAAATTGACCAAAGGTGACATTAAAGACATGTATAATTTCAAATAAATGTTGTTCTTTTGAACTTTCTATTTAAAAAATATTAAGCAGTACAACTGTTATCAAAATTGATAACAACAAGAAATGTTTCTTGAGCACTAAATCAGGGTAATTCAGAAAATTCAGCTTTGCCATCACAGAAATAAGTTAAAGTTACATTTAAATAGAAACCATTCTTTAAAATATTTATACACACACACACACATATTGTTTTTTACATTTTCGATCAAATAAATGTAGCCTTGGCAAGCATAAGCAATATACATTTTTTTTATATATATTTTTGTAAATGTTTATGATTCTTTCAAAATAATTGAAGCAAATGTAATCAGATTGTGTAACAAAAATAATCTGCATTGAAGAACTTCTTCGAAGTCTTTGATCTGTATATACTGAAGAAAAAAAAGTATGTATATATAGGATTGAATCTGGCCTGAATCTACTGTGCCTATTAATAAAAAGGCAAAAATCTGATAACAAGCTAAAAAGAGCTTGTCTACACACATAAGTAAGTTTAAATGTATTATGCACTCTTTTATTTTGTGAAGAATGCCTGAATCAAAAGGACAAGTACAGCAGCTTTGTTGGCTTGTCTGGCAATACACTGTGTGTGTGTGTGTGTGTGTGTGTGTGTGTGTGTGTGTGTGTGTGTGTGTGTGTGTGTGTGTGTGTGTGTGTATGTGTGTGTACATGAAAGTATTTGTGATGCATGTGTGTGTGTATGTTGTGATCCCTTGAGTTGAGGGGGGCAATCATCTGGCCACAGTGCACAGGGGGAACAGAGCACAGTAAATGGGTCTCCATGGCAACCCCCTCTGAGCCTGGCTCCCTCTAGATAGCCTGGGGTGAGGCTAAGGGTACACGGATGCTGTGTCTTCATGTATGTTTGTGTATGTGTGTTTGCTGTGTCGGTGTATAGAGCTGTTCAGCCTTCCTTCACATCAGTGTCTCAAGGGAGATGTCTGATGCATATTCGGCTCATGGCGTTTGGAAGAAACGATAAATGCTGTTAGCAAGCACGCCATCAATACAAGATCATGAAAAGTGGGGTTTACTAGGACTTGCTGTGGGCTACAGCTTCTGGGCACAGCATGTGAACTGTGAACTGCTGTTTAGTATCAGCAGCCGCCTGTGGCACAGCAGATGTTATATATTCCTTTTCGATTTTTGTTACTGATTTATCTTTTTCAAGACATAAAACTATGATCTATCTATCTATCTATCTATCTTCTCACGCTACTAATTAAAGGTCTGGGCCAGTAAGATTTTTTCATGTTTTTAAACAACGTCTTTTATGCTCAACAAGGCTGCATTTATTTGATCAAAATACAGTAGAACAGTAAAATTGTTAAATATTATTACAAAAATATACATTAATTACATATTGCATAAATAATTACATTATATAAATGCACTTTATTCCTCTGATAGCGAAGCTGAATTTTCAGCAGTCATTACTCCATTACTTCAGTCACATGATCTTTCAGAAATCCTTCTTATAGCAAAGAACAGCATAAATAAAATAAAAGAACAGCATTTTTGAAAACAGAAATCTTCTGTAACAATGTAAGGTTCCTGACTGTTATCTTTAACCAATTTAATGCGTCCTTGCTGAATGCATGTATTTAAAATATATATATGTGTGTGTGTGTGTGTGTGTGTGTGCGTGTTTATATAAATATAAATAATATATAAATAAATAAATGAAACCTGTTTTATTGGGAATGTCCTCAAATGTATCATTATTAATAAATAATGGTTTTAAATATAAGGTTTTGATATAATTCTATTAATTCAGAATTTTTGGGGTAGGGTTTTGGTTTCAGTTTGTCTTTTATAGGTAGATAGCTAGGCAAAGTTGATAAAGCATGACTGTAAATGTCCTCATAACAATCTGGCATCAGATCTTCTGCCTGGAACAGAACAGCTGTCTGATGACACTGATATGACCACAATCTGTAATTGTGTGTGTGTGTGTGTGTGTGTGTGTGTGTGTGTGTGTGTGTGCATGTGTGTGTACATGAAAGTATTTGTGATGCATGTGTGTGTGTATGTTGTGATCCCTTGAGTTGAGGGGGGCAATCATCTGGCCACAGTGCACAGGGGGAACAGAGCACAGTAAATGGGTCTCCATGGCAACCCCCTCTGAGCCTGGCTCCCTCTAGATAGCCTGGGGTGAGGCTAAGGGTACACGGATGCTGTGTCTTCATGTATGTTTGTGTATGTGTGTTTGCTGTGTCGGTGTATAGAGCTGTTCAGCCTTCCTTCACATCAGTGTCTCAAGGGAGATGTCTGATGCATATTCGGCTCATGGCGTTTGGAAGAAACGATAAATGCTGTTAGCAAGCACGCCATCAATACAAGATCATGAAAAGTGGGGTTTACTAGGACTTGCTGTGGGCTACAGCTTCTGGGCACAGCATGTGAACTGTGAACTGCTGTTTAGTATCAGCAGCCGCCTGTGGCACAGCAGATGTTATATATTCCTTTTCGATTTTTGTTACTGATTTATCTTTTTCAAGACATAAAACTATGATCTATCTATCTATCTATCTATCTTCTCACGCTACTAATTAAAGGTCTGGGCCAGTAAGATTTTTTCATGTTTTTAAACAACGTCTTTTATGCTCAACAAGGCTGCATTTATTTGATCAAAATACAGTAGAACAGTAAAATTGTTAAATATTATTACAAAAATATACATTAATTACATATTGCATAAATAATTACATTATATAAATGCACTTTATTCCTCTGATAGCGAAGCTGAATTTTCAGCAGTCATTACTCCATTACTTCAGTCACATGATCTTTCAGAAATCCTTCTTATAGCAAAGAACAGCATAAATAAAATAAAAGAACAGCATTTTTGAAAACAGAAATCTTCTGTAACAATGTAAGGTTCCTGACTGTTATCTTTAACCAATTTAATGCGTCCTTGCTGAATGCATGTATTTAAAATATATATATGTGTGTGTGTGTGTGTGTGTGCGCGTGTTTATATAAATATAAATAATATATAAATAAATAAATGAAACCTGTTTTATTGGGAATGTCCTCAAATGTATCATTATTAATAAATAATGGTTTTAAATATAAGGTTTTGATATAATTCTATTAATTCAGAATTTTTGGGGTAGGGTTTTGGTTTCAGTTTGTCTTTTATAGGTAGATAGCTAGGCAAAGTTGATAAAGCATGACTGTAAATGTCCTCATAACAATCTGGCATCAGATCTTCTGCCTGGAACAGAACAGCTGTCTGATGACACTGATATGACCACAATCTGTAATTGTGTGTGTGTGTGTGTGTGTGTGTGTGTGTGTGTGTGTGTGAGTGAGAGACAACAAATCTTGTTCTGCCACATACCGAGGAGTTTTAGAATGCTATTAAACCTGTTATTAATGTGCATGAGTCTTCTTACACACATTTCACATAGGCTTCCTCTCATTTTCTCAATGAGTCATCTTTACATGACCATTTGCACACAGAAGAACAGCATTACATTAGAGACAATCCGACTCTATGTCTGGCACATATTTTAAACAGGTTACAGTGCTCAAGGCCTGACATTATCATTTAATAATTATAAAGCCTCACTGTTACTGGGACACCATTTTAATTCTAACAACAGGTCCCAGAGGAATGTGAGTAAATCATGATAGCAAGACAGAAAATGAAAATACTGTCTTAATAACTATTATGCTGTGTTGACATTAGCTTTACTGTTTTTATGATTGGAGTATTATGCTCCCAATAAGGTCTGGCTGCATGTGTCTCATTTTAAAGTTTTATTATCTCAGATTAGCCATACCAGAGGATAAAACACAACAAAAAAATATTTTACAATACTTATTTTTGGAATATAAGTTACATGTTCTGAATAATTTGAAAATTCGATGCTCCTTTCTTTTAAATAAGAATAAATAAAAGTTACACTGCTTACACTATGCATTTAGAAATATATTACTCAAATGTGACCCTAGACCACAAAACCAGTCATAAGGGTCATTTTCTTTAAAATTCAGATTTATACATCATCAAAGCTGAACAAATAAGCTTTCCATTGATGTATGGTTTGTTAGGATAGGACAATATTTGCTTGAGATACAACTATTTGAAAATCTGGAATCTGAGGGTGCAAAAAAATCTAAATACTGAGAAAATTCCCTTTAAAGTTGTCCAAATGAAGTTCTTAGCAATGCATATTACTAATCAAAAATTAAGTTTTGATATATTTACAGTAGGAAATTTACAAAATATTGTCATGGAACATGATCTTTACTTAATATCCTAATGATTTTGGCATAAAAAATCGATAATTTTGACCCATACAATGTATTGTTGACTATTGCTACAAATATACCCATGCTACTTATGACTGGTTTTGTGGACCAGGGTCGCAAATGTCAGAAGTTGCCATATCAGTGTTGCCAGAGAGTGAGCCATATATTTGTATTCATTTGCATGTAAATGAAATTCACTGTATCAGTGCACAGTGCTGCTAGTACTAATAGAGCCAGAGGGTGGCAGTAAAAGAGCTTACATTTCTATATACCAGGGGTTCTCATCTGAATTTTCAAAGGTCCGGACCGGAACAATTGGTTATTACAAAACTTGTTTTTAATAAACATACATAACATGCATAACAAATAAACACATTTTTTGAAAAAATAAAGTGCAAAAGTGGCAAAACAATTAATTTACGTGTCAGCAATAGAGGTCAACCAATAAGGGTTTTTCTCTGGCCAATGCCGATATTTAGAAATCAGGGCAGCCGATATATGATGCTGATTTTTTTGGCCGATATGTTTGGCCGATTAATTTTTTAATTTTTTCCTTTATCTCATAAAAGCGAGTTTGAGTAAATGATTATTGCAGGGCACAAGATGGTAATAGTAGTAGTAGTAGTAATAATAATAATAATTTAATTAATAATAATTATTAATATTATTATTATTAGTAGTAGTAGTAGCCTAATTCATAGTAATAATAC
>NW_015505304.1:1414278-1415054 GCF_001515645.1 Sinocyclocheilus grahami
GAATTTTCAAAGGTCCGGACCGGAACAATTGGTTATTACAAAACTTGTTTTTAATAAACATACAAAACATGCATAACAAATAAACACATTTTTTGAAAAAATAAAGTGCAAAAGTGGCAAAACAATTAATTTACGTGTCAGCAATAGAGGTCAACCAATAAGGGTTTTTCTCTGGCCAATGCCGATATTTAGAAATCAGGGCAGCCGATATATGATGCTGATTTTTTTGGCCGATATGTTTGGCCGATTAATTTTTTAATTTTTTCCTTTATCTCATAAAAGCGAGTTTGAGTAAATGATTATTGCAGGGCACAAGATGGTAATAGTAGTAGTAGTAGTAATAATAATAATAATTTAATTAATAATAATTATTAATATTATTATTATTAGTAGTAGTATTCATAGTAATAATACATGGTTCAAAGCACCTTCTCAAAACAGTTCTGAAGCATGCTTTTTGTTTATGTTTGCTGACAGACACCAGTGTTTCCCACAGACTTGCACATGCAAATTCATTCTCTGCCAGCAAGAGGCGCTGTTGGAGCGGAGATATAGCGGTTTCCCTGGTAACGGCTGCAATCCAATACAAAACTAGGAAAGAAGAAATGAAAATTACGTCAAAGCTTTTCTGAAGACGGTCGGTTCTTTTCAATTATACATTCATATAAAAACACAGGCGCTGCATTTTAATTTTGAAACGTGCAGTGCTCAGTTTATTCAACGGAGTAGTTAGAATCCTTTTGGAAAATCTATTTGTGGCGGTCAGTTTTGATTTT
>NW_015505304.1:1415764-1419789 GCF_001515645.1 Sinocyclocheilus grahami
ATGCCGATATTTAGAAATCAGGGCAGCCGATATATGATGCTGATTTTTTTGGCCGATATGTTTGGCCGATTAATTTTTTAATTTTTTCCTTTATCTCATAAAAGCGAGTTTGAGTAAATGATTATTGCAGGGCACAAGATGGTAATAGTAGTAGTAGTAGTAATAATAATAATAATTTAATTAATAATAATTATTAATATTATTAGTAGTAGTAGTAGTAGTAGCCTAATTCATAGTAATAATACATGGTTCAAAGCACCTTCTCAAAACAGTTCTGAAGCATGCTTTTTGTTTATGTTTGCTGACAGACACCAGTGTTTCCCACAGACTTGCACATGCAAATTCATTCTCTGCCAGCAAGAGGCGCTGTTGGAGCGGAGATATAGCGGTTTCCCTGGTAACGGCTGCAATCCAATACAAAACTAGGAAAGAAGAAATGAAAATTACGTCAAAGCTTTTCTGAAGACGGTCGGTTCTTTTCAATTATACATTCATATAAAAACACAGGCGCTGCATTTTAATTTTGAAACGTGCAGTGCTCAGTTTATTCAACGGAGTAGTTAGAATCCTTTTGGAAAATCTATTTGTGGCGGTCAGTTTTGATTTTTTGACGGGCCGCCACAAATAACTCAATGTATGGGAAACACTGGACACTGCTATAAGTCAAATGGCCATAATCTAAGTGATAACAAACAAAAAAAAAAGTAACGTTACTCATATTAGCGGTGAAATGTCGTCCGATTATGTCAAACATCATACGCCCACTGGATGTCATGACAACAGAAAGTTTCAATATCTCGTCTTCGCTTTCATTTCGGACCATCTCCAAAAAGACATTAAAAAACTAAACATATGATTTACAAGTTTAACATGCGTTTATCAAAGTAGGACATTAGCGGGTCCGGTCTTTGAGAAGCACTGCTATATACACTGCATCAATATTTCATGATGCCTAATGTAAATGACTCTAAACACTTCTCTCATTCCCACATTTGAGCTTCAATCAAACTGTACACACCAAAAACGGACCCTGTCTATGTGTCCCTGGTCCAGTAATCCTCTCTTGACATGATAACAGAGAATCAATATCAAAGTTGTGAAATGTCTTAACTGCTATACAATAAACAAAACCAAATAGAAGGATGCAGTACGTAACGTCTTTGAGCATCTTTAGATCTTTATTCTGAGCTGTCTATTGCTAATTTAATATGATTTGAAAACCCTTAATACAACATAATTGCCATTTGTATTTAGTGTTAATGTAGCTGTGAGTGAATCACATGTGTGATTGGCAAATACAGCCTGAACATAAATACTAAGTAATGCCACAAAAAAAGAGGTTGACTGCATCAAAAGCCCACAACACGTGGTAGAGAAACCCTGATCTATATTACTGATCTATATCATAACACACTGTAAAAAACATGCAAAGTGCACGCACGCGCATACACACACACACAGAGAGAGAGAGAGAGAGAGAGAGTAAAACACTTCTCAGCAAAGCTCTCTGGGTTATGTAATCCACAGCGCCTAGAGCAACACTCCAGTGACACAATAGAGCAGAAACAGGACCAGTCCACTGCCTTCTTTACAAATCACAAAAGGTTTGTGTTCAAAGCATATATATCAATGAATATGCACTTAAATGGAAGTTAATAATAAAGAAAGCACATTTGACTCAATATGTCAGACTTAAGCTGTGCAAGTTTTTGCTTTAAGGTTTTATTTTTTGTGGTGGCCATTAAAGAAAAGATATTTAAATACTATAATTCACTGTTTATTTAACATTCAGTTTAATTGAATTCACTGATTATGAAAGTAGACACTGTGTGAGTAATATACGCAAGATAGATACATCACGGCCGGTACAAGATACAAGCACAAATGTCGAAAGACAGAGTGGGTCAGATACGATTTTTGACCACTTAATTTGATTTGAATTTTTTCTTTAAAGTAAATTTAATTTCTCTTTACTATATCTAGGCCCAACAATATGCAAAAAGATAAACAATTATTAACCAAAACAGCACAAACCATTTTCATTCTCATTGCAAAAGAAGTCACGTTTAATTTAGTCTTGGTCATTTATGTCTTTGATCTTGTACGGTTTATTTTTTGATCGTTATTTTATGAAGAAGCTATTTGTCACACAACCATGCTAGCATACGCACAATTTGGCTGCTAAATGACAGATGAATCTGCAGTGTGAATTTGATAGGACAGATATTCATAGCATTTTCTTTTTTCCTTAAGCACAGTTAATTGCACTTTTATAAACTTTGCACAATTATATGGTTCGCAGTATTTAGTATTGTCCCCCCCCCTCCTGCTGTCCGTGACCCTTTTATAACAAATCTGCCACCCTTTTATAACAGATTTGCAACCCACCAGCTAAGAGCATTTAAAGTCAAAAGTGCTGCCTCCCTAGAACAAATGCAGAGTATAATACATGTCCTACTGACAACAACCCTTTAATTTTCTTAGTTTTTATGTAAGTCTGGTTGAACAGGGGGTCACGGCAGCATTCAATCACTAAAACTGCTGCCAGAAAAGCAATCTGTACACTCAAATCCAAGCATAGGTCCAATCTGACTCAAATTCACATACGAGTTTAAAAATGGCTTTTTTCCCATTCATCTTAACCACTCCCCATTCATGTTTCATAAAACTGCAGTTATGAAAGCAAAAGCCACTGCAAGACAAGTCTTTGTAGCCCCCTTTCAGCCCCCGAGCAGACCTAAAGGCTTACAACAGCAGCCTTTCTTTCCCTGTTTTTTTTATCTACTTCCTTTTTTCTCACTCAAATTCTCACAAGCACACATATGTGCTTTAATTAAAGAGATGTGTTAGGATCAGTCCCCATAGTTTTAAGGTGTCTGATCAAACAGGTACAGAACGAATGTCTCTCATCAGTTTCCCATTATTCTTTCGCTTTCCCAGAATTCCTCTCATCTATCCTCACACGGCTCTACCCCTGAGACCCAGCAGGCTTTTAGCATTACAGCAAGCTCTGGAGAAATGTGCGCCAAATGTGTGTGTGAATGTGAGAGCTTGTTGATCTGAGCAACTGCGTATATTTAGTGGAAAGAGAGTGGATATGAGCATTTTTGTTTTGTGTGTGTATGTGTGTGTGTGTGTAAAGTTGGCTGTACACCATGCAATTTTTTTCTATCTTTTACAATTGTTGCTTGTCAGACTGTATGATGTGACCTCAGTGAAATTGTGGGCAAAAGCCAAGGCTCATCAATTGTCCTGTATGTCAGGCTATGCAGTGCACATCTTTGCAGACTGTGGTCACGACTGACAGCGTTGACTAGGCATTTTACATCATCAATCTCTCACTGTCACATTCTGACGTTCTCATTTACACACAAAATTTAATATGTATGGCACAAATCCAATCAAGCCCCTACGCTAATGCTTGGAATGTTTCATCTGAAAAAAAGAAAATAAGTTATTAAAAGAAGTTTTGGGCTACAAGAGCAGGGAATGGATGTGGAGAGTGAAGAAGCTGAGGCTGAGCTTTCCCAATCCACCTGCCCTGCGTATGGTGAGCTTACACCATGCAATTTTTTCTATCTTTTACAATTGTTGCTTGTCAGACTGTATGATGTGACCTCAGTGAAATTGTGGGCAAAAGCCAAGGCTCATCAATTGTCCTGTATGTCAGGCTATGCAGTGCACATCTTTGCAGACCGTGGTCACGACTGACAGCGTTGACTAGGCATTTTACATCATCAATCTCTCACTGTCACATTCTGACGTTCTCATTTACACACAAAATTTAATATGTATGGCACAAATCCAATCAAGCCCCTACGCTAATGCTTGGAATGTTTCATCTGAAAAAAAGAAAATAAGTTATTAAAAGAAGTTTTGGGCTACAAGAGCAGGGAATGGATGTGGAGAGTGAAGAAGCTGAGGCTGAGCTTTCCCAATCCACCTGCCCTGCGTATGATGAGCTGTTAGAGGTGATGGATCGGGCCACGGCGAGGCTCGAATTACCGTGGGAACGAGCCAGGGGG
>NW_015505304.1:1420151-1421025 GCF_001515645.1 Sinocyclocheilus grahami
ACAGAAGTCATGGGGGTGAGTACGATCCAAATATCATGATATCTGTATATTGAGGACGGACGGCTGTGTGTGTGTAACCTGCTATAGTTCCATTGCAGTGTTTCCCAGGACCTGTATGTTTCTGTCCCTTGCTAGACGCCCTCGATGAGGTGCCGTTGCTGGGCTCAGCCTCTTCCGGCTGGCTGATATGGTCGGGTTTCCATTAATTTAAATTCCAGATAATATGGTAAATGTCCGCGTAAAGCAAGGCTTTGCGCATTTCTCTAAATCCACCTGAGTGGTAGATGTGCACGTGAAGCTTTGCACATTTTTCTAAAATCCACATAGCTGGTAGATGGGCACGTGTTGCTTTGCCCATTTTTTAAAATTCCATTTAGGTGGTAAATGGGCACGGGATTCTTTGCCCATTTCTCTAAAATCCTGTGAAGGTAAGGGTTACGCGTGCTGTCTTCGTTCCCTTTGTTTCAGAGTGGGGTAACACCCCGGTACCCTGGGTTCCACTCAGATAGTGTGTCTTGGCCGACACACCCTGGAGACATCACTCCCCTCATCTCTGAGGAGGGTGCTGGAGCTGCTGTTCTCGACCGGCCATTACGTCTGGGTAACAATAGAACCCTAAGGAAATCCAAAGATTATGGTAAAAGTGCTCATTGCGCACCTTCTAAAATCCACATGGGTGGTAAGTGTGCACGTTATCCTTTGCCACTTTTCTAAAATCCACGTAAGTGGTGAGTGGGCACGTTAGGCTTTGCCACCCGTCTAAAATTCCACCTAGGTGGTAGGTGTGCATGCTATGCTTTGCCACTTCTCTAAAATCCCACGAAAGTGGTAGGTGCGCACGTTCTTCTTTGCCCACCTCTCTAAAAATCCTGTA
>NW_015505304.1:1421752-1423293 GCF_001515645.1 Sinocyclocheilus grahami
CCATCTATAGGCTGCCCTCCAGAAGTGCCACGAGAACCCCCTAGAACGGTTGTATCCATCTACATATGGACATTCTAAAATCCACATGGTGGTAAGTGGGCACGGTATCTTTGCCCACTTTTCTAAAATTCCACGAAAGTGGTAAGTGCGCACGTTCTACTTTGCCCACTTCTCTAAAATCCTTTATGGTCAGAGTTACGCGCACAGCTTCGTTCTCTTTTTCTGAGTGGTCTAAAACCCCGGTTCCCACTCCTCATGGTATCCAGTATCCGGTATCAAGTTCCACGAAAGGGTTTTTGTGCCATGCTGCGGACACAAGCTTCAGACGAAGAAGTGAATGATGTGCGCTACCGGCGCCTATTTTGTGCTAGTCGCGACGGTAGTGACGTCATGGCTGTTGCCGGCCAAACAAGTTGGTGTTTTTTCAATGTAGGCTTCAGACACGGGTCACGACAGGGCGTTCCCCATAGCAACCCCTAGAGGATGCAGTGTCTCGTTCCCCTCAGGGAACCATGGTTACATAAGTAACCCGAGACGGTTTTCTGCCTCAGAGTAAAAAAAAAAACGGTAACTGTGAGATGATATGTTACAATAATAAGAATTGTGAGATGTAAAGACATTGTTTGCTATAACCTCACATTGTGACAAGAATTTTAAAGTTGCAAGACAAAGTTAAAATTACAAGATATAAAGTAACTTTGTGAGATAAAAGTCACACTGTGAGATAAAAAATTAAAAGAAATAAAGTCGCAGTTGTGAGATATAAAGTCAGTTATTAGAATCTGAGTTGCAATTGTGAGATATTTACAATTGCAAATTGTTGAAGTGGCAATGTGAGATATACTTTAAATTCAGTTATGAGAAAAAGTTGTGGAATAAAAGTCACACTGTGAGATTAAAAATATATATCACATTTTGAGATATAAAGTCAGTTATGAGTTGCAATTGTGAGATACTTACAATTGCAAATTGCTGAAGTCACAATGTGAGATACTTTAAAGGGGTCATATGATGCTGCTAAAAATAACATTATTTTGTGTATTTCGTATAATGAAATGTGTTTATGCGGTTTAAAGTTAAAAAAACACATTATTTTCCACATACTGTACATTATTGTTTCTCCTCTATGTCCCGCCTTTTTGAAACGCGTCGATTTTTACAAAGCTCATCGGTCTGAAAAAGCGAGGTGTGCTGTGATTGGCCAGCTATCCAGTGCGTTGTGATTGGCCGAATACCTCAAGCGTGTGACGGAAATGTTACGCCCCTCACCATACTGTTGATGCCGTGTCCCGGCCGGAGCGACGAGACAAAAACATGAAAACCCATTACAAACTAGGCATTTGTTGCATCCAGTGGGGGCATAATAACTGATTATAATGACTTATACTGTCTTTTTACGCACTGCGTTGCATTGCATCGCGCCGCGTAAACATAAAACCCTGTCTGCATTTGTGATCAGAGAAATGACAAACAACAAGTGCTACTCCACACTGCCCAAAACTTGCGTTTGAATCATCAGTGGCAAATCCTTTAAATGAAAA
>NW_015505304.1:1423355-1445580 GCF_001515645.1 Sinocyclocheilus grahami
TAGTCTACTCTACCAGGATCAGGAAACAGTCCTCCATAAAATGCGCTGGACACATCTGAATATTTGGGTTAAACTGTTCTGGAACAGTGTTGTAAATACAACTTAACCACTGATTTGTAGTCGTGTCCTCTTTTGGAAGACCAAACAAAGTAGTTTCGCTTTCACAATGAAAAACACAGTGGCCTAGCGGAAGCCCCGGCTTAGAGTGAGCAGAGGCGGCGGGGTTGAGAACGGCGCAGCCGGCGGATCCGACGAAGGAGCGGCAAGCACATGTGACGACCCCGGGCTTCGTCCACGGTGAAAGCCGATCCGGCGATCCACAGCACTAAGTTGATGTATTCCCTCAGCGACCAGCACGGATCAGCTCTAGGCATGACGAAGCGGATATCGTCCTCTTTTGGAAGACCAAACAAAGTAGTTTCGCTTTCACAACGAGGCACACAGCGTCTTCAGGACATGGCGGAAAGCGGCAACAATACTAAAGTGAGAATAAAAGTTACGCCTTCTTTCTTTGCGTGAACATTTGGGCGGCGTTATGCAAATCTTCCCACATAGTGAGGTAGATATGTGGGGCGTGTCAGAACGAGCCGTTTTAGGTAGGTGTGGCTGACTCTTAACTTTATAAAGAATATCTCTTTGGATTTGAGACTTTAGTCTTTGCAACTTTACTGATCTTCTTTATCCACCAAGAGCTTGTAACACTCCAAAGAAAAAGGAAAAATTTAAATCGCATCATATGACCCCTTTAAATTCAGTTATGAGAAAAAGTTGTGGAATAAACTTGTGAGAATAAAAATATATATCACATTCTGAGATATAAAGTCAGTTATGAGAACCTGATGCAATTGTGAGATGTTTGCAATTGAAAACTGTAAAATGTTGTCATTTGTAAAGTCACATTGAGATACAATGTAAAGTGAGAAAAAGTCGAAAAAGAGAGATGTAAAGTCACATTATTAGATATAAAGTTAGCTTTGCAAAAATCGCAACTGCATGATATAAAGTCAAATATACAGTAGTCCCACTGTGAGATATTAAGTCATTTATGAAAAACAAAGTTAAAATTGGAAAATATTTACAACTGTAAGCTAATGTCACATTGCGAAATATAACGTTATTAGAAAATCTCAATTGTGAGATATAGTCAGATTAAAAGATATAAAGTCACACTGATATAAGTCATCTGCCAGAGATAGTCACATCGTGAGATATAAAGTATATTAAGTTAATCGTAATTATGAGATACAGTTCAATTAAAAGACAAAGTCACACTGTGAAATAAAATTTCACATTACGAGATTAAAAGATCATGTGAGTCAGTCATGTGAAACAAAGTTTCAATTGTGTACAAAACAGTCAAATTGTGAGATATAAAGGCAGACTGTAAGACAAGATATAAGCTCAGTTATAAAAAAAAAAGTTTTGCAATTGCAAGATATAAAGTCATACTGTATACTAAAAAGTTGCACATACTTTGAAGTAGAAACAGGTTTTTCATAGTTGACTGCTCATGTTCCAGAGTGAACTCAAGGTAATTTTGCAGCAAGATTATCATTTAAAGGGAACTTTTAACAACAAGAGATGTTGTTCTACGACAAAAGAAATAATTTACAATTCCAGAAATGTGACAGAAATCATTGTGAGTGTGAGTGTAAGCTGACCAAATGAGTGGGTGAAGCATGTTCAGTGAAAAGTGTGAGAATTGTGTGTGTGGTGTTTCCTCTCTCTCTTACACTCGAATCAATCTCCTCACACACAAACAAATATGATAAGTCTAGTTGAGTAATGCGATCAGCGTACGGTTTTCGTAAGTGTTGATTACTTGCCCAGAATTGTTACTTCATCATGAAGCGTTACATCTCATCACAAACAGAATGGGCCTACTGTGTGCACAATAATAAGATCAACTGATCATGTAATGAGCTAAACAACACACACACACACACACAGCTTCAGCAAACAGCATTTGATGGGATTTGAGATTAAGTTCCTCCAGCTCTGAACGGTTCATTGGGAATGTGCCTGTATGCATGAACACAAGTAATCAAACCTAAACAGGTTTGTGTTGGTTAGTGTACATAGACTGATTTAATCAGTCTGCAAGAGAATCATTAATTCCAGACAGCAGCTTTCAAGGCTTGGAGGCTCTAAGAAATAATACTGTTTATAAACTTTCTCAGTGCTTGAACTTCACTGAGAAGTGAAACTGGATTTAATTTAATGTTGATGCAAAAAACATACATAATATTTACAAGAAATTTCTTCAAGACCTACGTTGGTTTGGAGGCCTCTGCCTGGTCGGTCTGAAGTTTCTGTCCACCTTCCACCTCCATGGTGCAGTAAACAATCCGGTTTGGCGCTAAAGACTTTAGACCCTGTACCTCCATAATCACCACCTGTGGAACAAATACGATTAAATCTATAGAGACGACTCAATTGTGAAAAAAACAAACAAAAAAAAACACACTGTCATAACCCCAAAACCAACTTGGAATTTTGTACAATTACTTCAAGAAAGTAAAGGAGACAATGCCTTTTCTACAAATAAAATGACACTACAAAAATAAAACAAAACATTATTTTAATGTTGTGTGAAATATTGTCCAATAATGTATGAATCAATATTTTTTCTAATTTTTCAGAGATCCTAATTTGTAGCGTTAGTGTGAGGTAAAAAAGAAAACTAAAGAGTGACAATATGATTGGCCCAATTATATAATGCTTGTAAATGGTCTGCAAACCTGCATAAATTAATCAAAATACTAGAAATGGACATATTACTGACAAAATTGAATTAGGATCAAGGTAAAAAATGATCTTTTGAGTCAAATCTATTTAGTGAATCAGTTCATTCAAGTTCACCATTCTGAATAACTCATGTATGAATCAGACTGATTTAGTTAACAGCCCACTGGTAGATTATCAGTGAAATTTCAGTGTCTTTAGTAATCGTATTATATGTTATGATGATTTTACATATTTCAGAAGCTTGAAAGCTTCTGTCTACAATCATTGTAATTGCATTTGGAAAAAAACACATTATTCTGTATTCTCAGTTTATTTTCACTGGTAGAACGTTCATTCTGGTTTGGAACAACATCAGGGTGAATAAATGATCACAGAATTTACATTTTGGGTGAACTAATCCTTTGACATGTGAGATAAGTTAGAAGCACTTTTATCCAAACCCACACACAGCTGGCGTGCATGAGGACAGAGGATGTAAGATGTGTCAGATAAAGCTGTCATCACAAAGGTATCAATGAAAGGGGAACGGGCTGTTAACACACGACATACATCACATGGTTTTATTGCCCCCTTCTTCAGGGAATATCTCCTCTCAGATAATGTCACTTGATTAAAGCTAGCTTTATAGCAGGCTGTCAGTGCCACTCAGGATTTTCGGTCTCGTTTGTGCTAAGTAAGACTTGTCTACACACACAGACTTATCTGCTGCTTACAAATTCAGAATTCTCCTGCCCTCTTTTAAACCTGCATGATGAACATAAGGTGACATTTTCAATTTGTCGCATTCTGCAAATCAAAGACCAATATATTGCTTATGCACCAACATGGCCTGTGATATTTGACGTTGACATGCAACATGTTGTAATGAGATACTCAAAGCAATGGCTGTGCAAATGAAATTTTCACCTGATAAAAGGAAGTACAGAAATCCTACATCAAGCCAGTGATGAATGTCAAGACCATCACAGATTCAATTATTTCATCAGGACATTTCTGTGTGCTGATGATCAGATCAATTCCTATCAAATCACAAGCTACAACAAGATGGTGGTGAAAAAGGAGTCGATGTTGTGTTTGCATTTGTTTCATATGCTCATAGAAATTCTATTTTCTTAAGTGTGGGCAATGGGATGTGGTAATCTGGAAAGCTTAGTGTTATAAAAAAAGATCTGAAGCAAAGCCAAAAATAATGGTTAAGACAAACTTGTGTGAGAATTCAAAAGTCAATGTTTGATGCAATATTATTCAGAACACTGAAACTGCACATGGTCGAAGCTGCAACATTTGAGTTATAAGCCCAGATCTATAACCACTAGGTAAAAATTTTGAACACTGATCTTTCATGCAGGCTGCATTTTACTCTTAAACCCTATTCAGTTTTGTGTTTCACAGGTGTATGTGATTTTACTCATGTACGAATCAAATGTCTGTGTTGTTCACAATTTTTTTTTAAAGATAAAGAAAATTACTTAATTACCTACATTTGTTTTTCTCAGTGGTTCTTTGAGAAATCTAACAATATCTCAATGGGAATATCTGAATATCTGTAAGTATATTATTTTCTCTTTCTCTTTATTTTGTCCTTTTTTATTTACCTGAACTATCCACCTTATTTTTCCAGTGAGAGCAGGCACAGCCATTGGTAAATAAAATGTGTCTGGCTTCCAGTGTCATCCGCTTCCAGCTATTTTTAGATGTACACAACAGCTTGTTTTGCTGCTTGATATTGCAAACTGGTGTGTCTTACCACATTATTTTAATGTATTTTCTTAATTATGAACATGCTGGTTTGTAGTGGAAACAGTTTTACCATTTACTGCACTTTGCTCTTCTTCTCGTTACGTCCCTACAACGGCTAATGAACCGGAAGTATTGCACATTCACAGAAAACGGCTTACTTCCATGTTGAAAAATAAGGTGGATAGCTATATTTAAATTAAGACAAAAAAAGTAGTCAGCAAGGAGAGTTTGATCCCAGAAATGGCTCAAAGTGCCCCTCAGAGATGCTCAGAATATGAATCCAATTCAAATGGTGGTTTAGAGTGTCAAGCGGGTTTTATAACCCAATGACAAAACACTAAGCAAGAAGAAGTACCTCTAGAGTGAAAGACAAAACTACGTCAGACTTGGAAAGCTGATTCTCGTCCTCTTGGCCCATGTCAATGATGGAAGTGTTATGGCCTCTCTTGAGCTTTTGCAGTTTGAACTCTCCTCCTTTAGACACCGGCATACTCTCCAGATTGGCCATCAGCAGGTTCACTGATGACTTTAGCTCCTCGATGTACATGGCCTCCATGTCCCTGGACACAAACTTGGGGAACCTGCCAGCCTATTCAAGGTGTTAAGGAAAGAAAATCTATTGTGACCAAGAGGGACAAAACGAGACTAGAATAGGCTCCACTATAAGCCTAAAAAGTACAGTATGCAACAGATTCATGTGTAACTGTTTGAGATCGGAACACTTACTTTGGTGAATTGATCAGCCATTTGGAGCCGTCCATCCAGCTCTCTTCTGATCTGGGCAGCCTGTTCATCAGGATTATCCAACTGTAAGAAACACACATTTTAATGCATTTACACCAATAACTTTTCCTCCCTGTAACAACATCAACCATATCTGACCTTCACCACTAGAATAAATAGTGCCAAAATAAATCAGTTAAACAGAAAAGGTCATCGTCAATAGTCACATTCACTGTGTGTACATGAAGAACAGTTCGTTGAATGTTCATAAAAGGGCATATAGATCAGAGCCAAACACAGCTGTAATTTCAAAAAATACTTTATATATATAAAACACACTACTGTTGCAGATGATTTATTTTTTATTTTTATTTATGTTTTAATCATAAATCATTACATTTTTTGGTACACTTTATGTACCATACCAACCATGCCAAATAAACCTTAAGCAAACTGTATTTAATATTTAATGCCTGCATGTGGCTTTCTGCAAGCCTCCATCCAATACATGCACAGCTCTGTCCATCTGAAAGCCCAAGACTGCTATTAGATTAGAGGCCAAAATCCATCAGCCATTTGTCATCATGCCACTTGAGAAGGCAACTTCTGAATCATTTAAAAATTGAAGCATGAATTTCTGATCCTGACACTAATATAAAATTAATATAAGATTAATTATTTGTAATTTGTAAAAAAAAAAAAAATATATATATATATATATATATAATAATAATAATAATTTTAAATTGCTTCTGGCCAAAATACAAGTACATAATCCATAATAACGGTCTGTCCAGTGAAAAAAAAAAAGTCCAAAAAGTGAAAATCAAAGTCCACTGACATTTGTTTTGAACTGTTGGTGCCTGATCTGTGCATATTTCTCTCCCAATTCAGACCAGATCATTTTTTTACTGGAGAAAGCAATATTATGGACAGAGAACTTGTATTTTAGCCGCAAGCAATGATTTGAAGTTAAAAACATCTTAATGATTGATTTGTTTCTTACAAATACACAGATTTTTGCTTCACAAGATGTCGATGGACTGGAATTAAGTGGATTATTGTGATGTTTTTATCAGCTGTTTGAATTCTGATTCTGACAGCACCCATTCACTGCAGAGAATCCATTGGTGAGCAAGCGATATAATGCAAAATTTCTCAAAATTTACACCCTTGGGTGGCCAGAGTACATTTTCATTTTTTGGATGAACCATTCCTTTTAGCTAACAGTGAACTCTCCAAGCCAGAAAAATCACCCTTGCAAAGAATATGACAGACCTCAGTATTTCTTAAATTAGCTTTTTTTTTGTACTGCCATCATTCAATGCCCAACCTAATAATGAAACTGTTAGCTGGCGGCCTGAATGTTTAAGCACCTTGATGCAAAAATCAAACAGCACGTCACTTTTTATCCAACAAACTTATCAGTTTATGATTCGAGGCCAAGAAAAACAACACCAAGGGATGCATCTTTAAATACCCAGTATGTTCTATACTAAAGGGTTCTGAACTAATGGTGAGTTCAGAGCCTTACGGGGGAAGAATTGGCCAGTCAGTTGCATGGTCGGGTGGAGGACCATCTGGACAGGCTGTGGCCATGGTGTCCCCGTTCCTGACTCCAGCTGGGCTAAATTCAGTACTCAAATAGCTACAAACACTTACACCCTTCCATGAGGATTCCTACATGCAAATGAAAGCACACACACCAATGCACTTGCAACATACACATTGCTCACACAGAACAATGAGTGCATATAACTGTGCAGGCATACACAATTAAAACACATGCTCACATCACACACACACACACACACACACACAGGAATTAATGAGTCATGCTGTTCCCACACATACAGTATATGAACACACACTCACATGCATCATGCCAATGTGTGGGTGTTTTCATAATGAAATGCTTAATGCTACTGCATAATAACAGGATGGGAGTCCAAGACACAGATTAGGCCTCATCCCCGTCCAAGATCAAAAATACTTTCCACAGAGAATGCACCTGTGTCCGGCAATTTCAGGTTTATTAGATGAAGTCATGCTGTTCCAAACCTTATTTTCTATTGTTTCTTAATGAAAGAAAATATTCTGAAAGTCAATGGGGTCCTAATAATTACATTAAAGGGGTCATATGATGCGATTTTTAAATTTTTCCTTTCTCTTTGGAGTGTTACAAGCACTTAGTGCATAAAGAAGATCTGTAAAGTTGCAAAGACTAAAGTCTCAAATCCAAAAAGATGTTCTTTATAAAAGTTGAGTCAGCCACACCTACCTAAAACGGCTCGTTCTAACACGCCCCCACATGTCTACGTCGCTATGTGGGAAGATTTGCATAACGTCGCTTAAATGTTCACGCAAAGAAAGAAGGCATAACTTTTATTCTCACTGTAGTTTTGTTGTTCCCGCCGCCATGTCGTGAAGGTGCTGTGTGTTTCATTGTGAAAGCGAAACTACTTTGTTTGGTCTTCCAAAAGAGGATGATATCTGTTTCGTCATGCCTGGAGCTGATCCGTGCTGGTTGCTGAGGAAATACTACAACTTTGCGCTGTCGATCGCCGGATCGGCTTTCACCGTGGACGAAGAGGAGTTTAGCCCGGAGTCGTCACATGTCCTTCCGGACGCTCCTTCGTCGAAATCGCCGGCCGCGCCGTTCTCAAGCTCACCCACCTCTGCTCACTCTAACCCTCCTGCCGCTCCTCACTCTAGCCCCCGGCCTCTGCTCACTGTAGGCTGCGGTGTGTGACGCTGTTTCGTTGTGAAAGCGAAACTACTTTGTTTGGCCTTCCAAAAATGGACACGACTAGAAATCAGTGGTTAAGTTGTATTTACAACACTGTTCCAGAACATTTCAACCCAAATATTCGGATGTGTGCAGCACTGTTTCCTGATCCTGGAAGAGTAGGCTACAATGCTGGCTGTTCTGATTCAAAGACTGTAAGTACGTCTTTTATATTTAATGTGCGGACAGACAACAGTAAATAGACAGACACATACACAGAGCGCTACTGAAGAGCAGAAGCTGGTTTGCGCCCGGCCGGATGTGCTTTTATGCTTTCTGGTGCTTACGTCACCCTGCTCGTGACGTCTCGCTGCTCCATTGGACGGATTTGACACGTGCTTCAGAACCCGGTCACGCAAGGGCGTTCCCAAAGCGACTCGACGCAGCTCGAGTTCCTGAAGGGGAAACACATTTCATTACACCAAATACACAAAATACTGTTCTTTTTAGCAGCATCATATAACCCCTTTAATAAAATCTCACAAACCTCACAAACTTTAGCATATCCAGCAATCTTTTCTCAGAAGCCCTTATTTTAACAGCCTGATAACTTTTAATTGAAATTAAAAACACTCATTGTCATCCAGAATGTGCATTAGAATATGGAAACCCAAAAGGGACATGGTCTACATTTTAAAATAAACACACTTCTTTAACACACAACTTTGATCTTTGGCAACATTAGTGGAAACTTTATAGTTGTAGCTCCATTGATATTTAGAAATGTACTTATGAAAAAACACACTTAGTAAATGCAACATTTATTATAAAATATATTCCATTACAATATTTAATCAGAAGTCTAGCCTAAGCATTAAACAGAACTGCCTTGACCACCACCCAATGATACTACTTTCCCTAAATGGCATTTTTGAGTCTGGTCACAAACATTCTAACAGTGAAATTAGCTTTTCAAGCTGAGACCAAGCAGCACAGCATGGATCTTCTCCTGCTGCTGGTAGACTGAGCCAGTCAATGCTAAAGATGAATCAGCGTTCAGTCTTTCTCACACATGCCTCACGTCTCTCCTGCCTCTCTCATTGTGTTGACATCGCAAAGACAAACCAGCTAACATAAAAGAACCTGCCACCACTGTCATTTAACTGCTCTTGTGAGGCTTTTGATTAGTTCTTAATTTATTTATCTACTCTGGCTTTGAGCCAGAATGTAAACCAGTTGTATGGCATTGTTGTAACCGACCAACCATTCTAAAGTGACACCTTAAACAACATTGGAACCATATTTAGAGAGACTATTATCAAGTCAATGGAACTTGATAAAGATGGGTTTTGCCAAACAAGGCCTTCAGATGAACAACAATAAACAAATAACCTGGCGTGCCATAACACATCCTAACTTCTTTGAGATTTTCATGCACCAGCAAGGGAGCGATCCGTGATGTCATTGCCTGATGATAATCAGATTTGGTGCAAACAAGACATGTGTAATTAAATTAATGTGCCTAATCTAAGCCAGCCAAGGCAGAGAGATTGTCGGGCCAGTGCGTGTGTGTGTGTGTGTGCATGCACGTTTTTGTGACATATGAGGACACAAATTTGTATATTGACATGGGTATGACATAGGTATTAAAAGAAGGTGACTTATGAGGACATTACCCCATGACCCCATTTTTCAAAACGCTTATAAATCATACAGCAAAAGCTGTTAAACATTAAAATAATAATTTGCCGCAAAATTGACATTCTGTCCTTATTTATTCATCCTCGTGTTATTCCAAACTAATAAGATATTTCCCTTGAAGAGAACATTTTGCAATTCTTGTCATACAGCCAATATATTTTTAGTTTTATGGCAACCTATTTCTTAAACATTTAAACTAGGCTAATGTTCAGTTCAATAAAGCATCAGCAAACATTATCAGTAAAATAAATGAGAGTAAACAGTCAAACAGTTAATTTATGTCATTGGCATGCAAGATTCAATCCCCCTGCAGATTGACATCCCCAGACCACAAGAGGAATCTGTTTGCAAAGCCTGTTCCAAAAGAGATCCCCTTCATATTTTAACATAATTAAAACAGTGTTATATATTTTCCCAAAGCAGCAAATCCCACCCCCCAGCCAATTTCACTGGTCAATAGAACCTTTGCAAAACCTGGTATGAAACAAGGTCTCAGCTTTCAAATTTGGTCATTTTTTTAAGAAATTCAAACAATAAATGCCATTTTGTGGCTCTTTAATGTGTCGTGACAGATCACTGTATTGCCTCAGTTCAAGCAGCACACGTGAACCGATCGTCTTTTCATATTTACTTAAAGCATGAAATAAACATAAATGAACATAAGAATGTATTTTATTTCAACCGTGGAAAGACGTCAATAATACACACAATTTTTCAGATTTAAGTCCACCAAAGTTAATCTACTATCCTATCTGATTTGTTTGTCGAGCAAGATGGCGGATTCGGCGTTATGACTGGTCAGATTGCCCGTCAATCAAGCTCTTTGCGAACGGTCAATTCAACACCCAAGCACCTGCAGTGTTATTTTAGTATTATGTTATTTTTGTACTATTATAGTATTCAATAATATTTTGATTTCACTTTTATTTTTATATTTCGAATAAAATAAATAAATTAAAAGTTTTAGTAATTTTGGTACGTGTTTTTACCATTTAAAAAAATATTTATATATAGCTTTAATTATTTGTTTATCTTTTATTTTATTTATTTAAAAAAAAATTTTTAGTATGTAAACTTATTTATTGCAGATAGTTGCAAAGGCAACATTTTTAACTATGTTTGTTAATGTTTCTTAAGTTTAGGATATTGTATTTCAGCTTTATTTCAATTATCGAAAACTATTTTTGATAGATAGTTAACAATAACAACACTGGTTGCCTGTCAAGAAATGTGAAAAATCATGGACGAATCTGATCGTGACAAACAGTAATGCTATCTACCAGGTTGTGCTACCAAAGCTAAGTTAAGGTTAGAGCTGAGGTTAGGGTTATGGGTTTACATTAGGTTCAATGTTGCAATCAGCACTTTGATTGACAAGACTATCAAATATCTTCAGAATCGGCTGCAGATATTTGTTTGGGGGGGGGGGGGGCCACAAAATAATCAGCTAGCAGCATGCTAAAGTGGCCTAATGATTAGCTTGTGACTGTGAGGTACCTGAAAATAAAACAGAATGACAAATGACTAAGCCTATTTATAGCTTCCATTGTAGGTTATAATAAGATCAGACATACAATTTAAAAATTGTTGATGATTATTATGTAAAAGCACCAAGCTATTATTGTCATCAGTGTACCATAGTATTGCCAGAATATTTTGTAGCATTTGCTTCAATCTAACAGTAGAGCACACTGACAACACAGTCCCTCTCTCCAGAGATAAACCTAAAATGACCTGCTACAACCCTCTACATTACTATCACTCGCATATGCGACTAAATCTTACTCTGGGCGACTAAATAATGTCTAACATTAGCCATTGGCACAGATTTTCACTTGATTAACACGCTGACTCAATCGACGCGGTACCATATTCTTTGTTGTATTTTCCTGTCAAAATAACAAGAGTTCATTTAGAATTATTCAGCTTTTAAGAATTTAAGAACGATATGCTGGTTTCTCGGCAGTGGGCGGAGCTAATGCGTGAACAGCTATCGTTGGCTGGCGCTCATCTATTACCGTCCCTGTTTTGATTTCAGCAAATCAGTTCGAGCGAACGCTGACAACGTGATTAATATTCGTGAACCCAGCAGATAATAGTAGTAGTAGTAGTAGTATCTTTTAATAATAATTACTATTACCTATGACCAACAATATCTTAAACACCACCACCAGTCCTAAGTTCAGTTAAAATGACAAATATGCATTCATTCATGGTTACCAAGTTTTAGTTCTAATCACTAGTTGTATCATTAAATGGTGCTTAATTATCATAATATCATAATATAATGCTTGATTGGCTGAAGTTAAGAGTGCACATTCAGTTATTTAAGAAGCTATTCTATTTGACAAAGATAAGCTGATTGGGTGGAATCATGTGTGTGTGTGTGTGTATACCTACTTAACCATATTTTGGGGACAAATGTGTACCCAAAAGTGAGCAAAGCCTGACAAAATCGGCAAAAACCTCAATTTGTGGATGTTCTCATTTGTAAAACTGTTCAAATAAAGTAAAAAAAAGTTTTTTTTTTACTTTTGAAATTGTAAAAATGCAGAAAGTTTTCTGTGAGGGGTAGGGGTGGGTTTAGGTTAAAAAGTGTATAACTATCTGTATATAAAAACAATAGAAGTCTATGTAATGTCCCCATTTAGATAGCCAAGTAAACGTGTGTGTGTGTGTGTGTGTGTGTGTGTGTGTTTTGTGTGTTTAAAATACTACATCAGTCGGGCGAGTAAACAAAAAAAATGTACTAGCCAATGGCGATTATATTGCCACGGTGTGCGTAGAGGGTTGTGCTATGACCTCAGAATGTTCAAGAGCGCTTCTTAAACTGTGGTCGTTAAATATTTAGTCTGTTTGGTGAAGTTAGTTCTTTGGGGATGGAGGCAACTCAGTGGAACGCTGATTAGCGTAGGTGTAACGGTGGTTAGCATCCAACACCACATGATGGAGGCGTACAAAACTAGCAGGGGGTGAACTTTAATTCTAGACATCTGATTTCATGTTTTTCTGATTTGAAGGCACAATGTTACACCCACAATAGCTCTGTAAAATTAAAGCAAAATCATACAGTGTTTTATTGTAAACATCTCTGCAACTGCAATTTTCACAAACTGAAGGAAAAAGTGCTCTTTCCACCACTAGGCAGTGAAAAGTCTAGGTTAGTTTTTACCTTTATCACGTAAAGAAAATGGACAGAACAGCAATAAGGAAAAAGTCAAATCAATGGAAAATTTTATTGAATCAATATTCCAATTTCAGCAAGCTTTTTAGGGCAGGGAGATCGTCTAAGACAGGGTCATGAGTTTAATCACTATTACAGACTGAGAAAAACCACCAGAGGAAGAAAAACAGAGGACAGAACACTATCAAGATCTCTAACGGCAGAGCAAATTATTCTAGCTATAGGGAAAAAACATGGTCTGATTGCCCAGGGCTCTGCTCCTGATCAATAGTGAGGAGATGGGTAATAAGAAGTGATCCATGCTGGTACTGAGCACAGGCAGGGAGAAAGTGGATCTTGACTAGCCAAGCTCTACTATGATGAAAGAGGGAAAAATGGCTGCCATCCTCATATGATGAATCCATGCATGAAGACAATTGCAGAAGCGTGGATTAGTGCAAGAGGAATAAGGTTATGGGCAAGAAAGTGCATTATACACACAGGTGCACAGAGTCACTTGTAATACAGCCCTGTCTAAATGATTTTTGAAGCAGTCTACTGTTACCTTTACATCCATTTCTCTGTTTACTTTTTAGTTTATGACAATGTTGTATTGTGCATTTCAGCATATACTATATATAGTGTATATGCTATACTTTTACCAGTGGTAGCATGTGAACACGACTATGAGCATTTCTTAAAAATATGGGATAATAATACATTTTTACAGTCTGTGTAATGAAAGGCCACAATTCAGAACCATTACTATAAAACAAGTACAGCATCTACCACCTGGGATATACATACAGTACCTTAGTTATAAGGTATGATTATATATTAAATATTTCAACTAAAACCCCTGAAATAATGACAGAGGATTTACACAACTTTATGAAAATAATACCACTATACCAACAAGCCATGTGTTTGTTTGTTTTTTGTTTTTTTTATAATTTCATTGTTTATTCATAATACTTCATTTTAATGGAGCCTTTATTCTGGCATTTATAGCTTTAAAAATCAGATTTAAAAAAGGTATCAATTATTTCTACTTGTAGGTAGCTTGTATTATGATATGGCACTAATGAGCTACACTACCGTTCAAATGTTTGGAGCTGGTACTTTTACAAAAATTATTTGTGGGAAAAAAACAGTAAAAAAAAATTCTGTGGGAAAAAATACAGTAAATTTTTACTGTAAAAAAATACAGTATTTTATAATATTGTAAAATATTATTACATACATTACAGTTTTCTAGTTTAATATACTGTATGTAAATTATTCCTGTGATGGCAAAGCTGAATTTTCAGCATCCATTATGCAGTGTTCAGTGTCATGATTCTTCAGAAATTATTCTAATATGCTGATTTGGTGCTTAAGCTGCTTAATATTTTTGTGGAAACCTTTTTTTTTTTAGTTTTTGTCTTTTGAACAATAGTGCAATTTATTTTAATTGTTTAATCGTTTTTATTCTTGGATAACTGGATAATTTATTATAAATGAATTATTTATTCTGGCATTAATAGCCAAATACTTAAAAATATATATTTTAATTATTCAAAATTGTTTTTATTGTAGTACTTTTTCATGTAGTAACGCAGATGCTACTGGGGGAAAAAATAATCATCCTTTTGAAAATAAAAACTTTTGCACGGCGGTTGAAAGCTTGTCATTGATGGTGAAATCCACATAATCCCTGTCGGCTACGCAGCTTACCTGGCACTTTTTTAATATTGCAAGAAGTATTTACTGTAGTTCTGTCATGGTGACAAGCCAATTCAATCCCATTATTCTGGACACAGATTTCAGCTGGCGAGTGTGCAGATAACACACTCTGAACGATCTCTCTCTATCTCCTCAGTTAATTACTCTTTACCACTGCAATCAGCACAGGAGTGGCAGCTTGTTAAGATACAGAAAGAGAGACAGCGAGCAGACAGACCCATCTTAATGCAGATGAGCGGGAATGTACAGACATGTGTGGGAGAAACACACAGAACCTGTCCAGCACATAATCAAGACAACTAATTTACTAGATCTGTAAATAATTTCTTTTTATGAGCTATGGGAGCCACAGGAATTCTTGGTTCAATTAATAAAACCATTATAGTCTCACATGATCCCATACTCCTGCCTGGAGCAAACATGTATTTGCGGGTCGCAAAATATAGATGACTAAATGTGTCAGAGTGCAAGAAAGCAAAGGCTGTGCTGCTTTCATGTCAGCTCTATTATGTCATTATTGTACATTTCACCTAATAGACCCTGCTGACCGGACTTCTTGTAGCTACAGCAAATGACTGCCATGGTCAACAGGGGCCTTTTCCAAAATGGATCTCTAAACATTTAATGGTTACTCTCAGTGTCAGTGAAAGTTTCTGAAAGGAAGTTAAACCTCAGGTGGGCACTGAAGTTTCAATAATTCAACAGCCCAGAGTAATACACTGCATTTATGAATTTATGTTTATGCCTTGCATTTATTAAAGGGGTCATATGATGTTGCTAAAAAGAACATTATTTTGTGTATTTGGTGTAATGCAATGTGTTTATGAACACATTATTTTCCACATAATGTACATTATTGTTGCTCCTCTATGCCCCGCCTTTCTGAAACGCGTAGATTTTTACAAAGCTCATTGGTCTGAAAAGCGAGGTGTGCTCTGATTGGCCAGCTATCCAGTGCATTGTGATTGGCTGAATACCTCAAGCGTGTGACAGAAATGTTACGCCCCTTACCATACTGTGATGCCGTCTCCCGGCGCGATGAGACAAAACCAATAAAACCCATTACAAACGAGGCATTTGTTGCATCCAGTGGGGACATAATTACTGATTATAATGACTTATACTGTCTTTTTACACGTTGCGTTGCGTATCGCACCGCGTAAACATAAAACCATGTCTGCATTTGTGATCGGAGAAACGACAAACAACAAGCGCTACTCTACACTGTTCAAAACCCGTGTTTGTTCCATCAGTGGCAAATTCGTTAAATATGAAAACGTACTTACAGACTGTGAGTCAGAAGCGTCAGACTGTCCTTGCAAAGTTGGAATTGCCCCACTTTATAGAAACAGCCTTTGTGCAAAGATGCATTGTATAAATAAACAGTCCTCTGTAAAACGCGCTGCAGACATCTGAATATTTGGGTTGAACTGTTCTAGAACAGTGTTGTAAATACAACTTAAAGGGGTCATAGGATGCTACATACACTTTTACAAGTTGTTTGAACTGAAATTCGAGCTCAGATGCCTGTCTGTGTGACGTCACCCCTCCCACGATAGTTTGATTGACAGTGGCGTTTCAGCACAGACTGAACTGGCGTCTTACCTTAGACCCACCCTGAATGAGCTGTCATTAGTCCGCCAATGTTTCACTGCTGGAGCAGATGTAGACAAGAATGACTCCTAAGCGATTGAGGTGTTCTGTTGTTGGATGTAATAATGAACATAGCCGTCGTCATTTACTCCCGACATCTGAGCCGCTGAACTCGCAGTGGATTACATTGTTTCTGAAGGGAATGCGCCCCCGATCTACATAAATGTCTTTTGGAAGGCCAAACAATGTAGTTTCGCTTTCACAACGAAACACACAGCGTCTCCACGACGCTGTAGTATTGTTGCGGTGGCAACAATACTACAGCGAGAATCAAAGTTACGCCTTCTTTCTTTTGGGCATTTGGGCAGTGTTATGCAAATATTCCCACACAGTGACGTAGACATGTGGGGGCGTGTTTAAACGAGGCAGTTTAGGAGGGCGTGGACGAGTCTTAACTTTAATAAAGAATATCACTTTGGGTTTGAGACTTTAGTCTTTGCAACTTTAGGGATCTTATCTATGCACGAACAGCTTGTAACACTCCAAAGAGAAAGGAAAATTTTAAATTGCATCATATGACCCTTTAAATATCTAGCTGAGAAAGAGTATAACCTGCGATTACTGGATTGAAAGGCTCCGTAAGATTTGTAATTCATGTCTATCTATCATGCTCCAGTTTTTTTGTTAGCTAAAAATATTATCGGCAATTGATATAATGCAGTAAAATAAATACAAACATTTTACATGAAAATTAAAAAATTTGAAATGTTGTCCTGGCATATAACTGAAATAAAAAGGTGATTGACATTGAGAAAAAGAGAGGGTGGGGGATGGACAGAGAAAGAAGTAATTATAAGGTTACAGTCTGTAATGTATTCAAAGGGAAGAACAGCTGATGGGCAAGAGAGTGTTTAAAAGCCCTGCATGTTTACCATCTCCATGACAACTACCTCAGATCAGACAAGGGTGCGGAGGTGATTTCTGTCAAACAACAAGCGCCTTTAAACGCACAGACCCTCAGCACTGCATAGTCACACTGTGGACATCAAAAACACGCACCACAAAGCGCACACACACATCATGGGCGCAAAGGGATTCGGCAAAGCACGACACAAATGCATACATGGTCTTTATTTTCAGAGCTTTCAAAGCTTATTGTGCTATCTGCATTTCAGAGACGAGGTTTGATGAGAGTAAATGAGTGGCAACAGCTGTCCTCGCTGCACCAGCCTAACAACGTCTGCTCGTTTAAGCGCCGCCTAAAGAAAAGCCTTTGATAAAGCTTTGTAGCTGTTTAGCCATTTCTGTGTTGACTTTTAGGTATACGGAGAGTGTCTCCGTCATGAATGCATTCAAGTAGGGACGCCATTTGTTGAAGTGCATGTGTGCGTGTGTAGAACCGCTGCTGATTTGTCATCAGTTTGTGTTCACTAATAGCAATCAATCAGAGCGCGCATATCCCAGTCAAGTCACCTTCCCTCTCCTCTTGTATTTGCAATTCATGCAAATTACTTCAGATTGGGCTTTCATTATCAAAGCCAGGAAGACAAAATTTCATTCAACAGAATAATGCTTCCTACATCAGGACGCCCACACCAAAATGCATATCCTGGGCAAATGGCTAAAATCCAATTTGTTCCGACGGTGATTTAAACCTAATTCACTTCAATAAAGATAACTATACATGCTATTCTTGTCATGAGCATCAAGGTGTGGGGGCGCTGCGGTGCAAATTCCACTCATGTTTAGTACATGATAACTCAAAGATTCGTAGAAAATATATAAATGTTGGACTCTGTGGTCTATTCTGTGTTAAGGTAAGGCATGTTATTCGCAATTATGTGTTGTGGCTGGGTTGTTATAGGTCTGCGATATCTTAGGCCTAATTGAACGAAGGAAGTATTCTTCTGTAGCCTGACGACGAGTAACTTTAACCGTTGTTCATGTGAGCTCAAAGACGGCCTGATGCTTCGTTTATAGACTATTTGTGGGTGGCTGTTTGTTGATTCACCTATCAATTTGTATCGATAATTTATAATAGGGTAAATCCTGTATAGTAATTTATCCTATATAGTGCTTGCATAAAGCAAGTAGTGCATACCCCCCCCTCCCCCGTTATGAAAAAAAAACAAGTGGGCTCCCCCAAAGTTCACGATATAGTTTGAACACTGGGTGGATGCATCATCCTGTGACTGCGCCCTCACCGGGGGATATCATTAATGGATTTGGTCCTATGCCATGTGCGTGTGAGGAGACCAGCGTCAAGCTACCGCTTTGTGTTCTCTGTTAAGACATCTGTCTAGTCTAATTTGAATGGATTGTTGTTGGTTGTTTTTTTGTGAATTAAAAATTATAAAAGAAATTAAATATTTGGGTGAACTTGTGCTGAAAAATTTGCTGAATATATTTACTATCCAGTGAAAAAGTCATCTCAACTGAATCAGGAGATAAATATCCAATCAAGCAATGTTTTTAAGCAAAAACAAATATATCAGTGGATTTTGATGTGAGAGAACAACAGGGGATAGACTATGGACTATTTTGGTAGTTTTTATGTTAATTTATGGACTGTCGTGTGGATTACTGTGATGTTTTTATCAGCTGTTTGGACTCTTATTCTGATGGCGCCCATTCACTGCAGAGGATCTGCAGAGGAATTTCTCTAAATCTGTTCTGTTTCTCATGGACATCTTGGATGACATAGGGTTAAATAATTTTTTTAAATCAATTAAATAACATTTTCATCGAACTATTCTGTTAAAATGCACAGCTCGAGGAGGCGAGATGCTAAAAAAACAACAACTAGACAATAGCCAAAGATAGTACATTTTCAATAAATTTAAATGACATTTCATTTTAATTAATGACATTGCGTTTTTATTTTTTATTTAAATTTTTTTTATAATTAATTATACATTTAGATGCAAAATTAACACCTCTAATAATTATATATAATTAACCTCATAACAGTTGCAAGAGACTTGCTAAAGTGACAGAGTGAGTTACGGGTCCCAAATTAATAGGTTCTTGATTTCCACTGATTGACTGATCCGTTTTCCAGCATTTTCTATCGATTTTAATTGCCTGTCAGTCACTTGCCATCCACAGCTGGTATCTTGAAATGCCCTCAGGAAAGATTCGATAGATTGGATTAAACTCCTACTACCCAGGAGACAGCCAATGCACTGATACTGAATGCTGTTATACACATAGACACACGCACACACAGCTGTTTAACACAGACTCTGCCTATCAACCAGATTTAATTTAAAAAGCAGGAAGGGGCTTGGAAGTCCCGGGGGAAAAAATGAAATAATGACTTGCTGTGAAAAATAAAAGACTTAAGCATCCTGCATAAACTAGCAGTGAGAATGACAGAGAGACGAAGCTAAAGACAGAGACAAATATGCCAGCATTTGTAACCACAGGACTGGGGTGATGCCGAGATTTGAGGTAAGACCTGGTCGGCGTGTCCGCCGTTGCTATGGTTACAGGGATATTGCCATTCCTACACAGTAAGTAGGATTCATGAGGCTAATAGAAAGATAATCAAAATGGCACACACTCAAGTGGGCCCGCTTGGCTCCAGTGTGAACACAGACAGTGGAAAATGATGAATAGCAGACTCCTACACTGACACCTCCTCCGGATTCGGTGATTTTTTTCCCCCACTGGTCACAAATCCCACAATTGCCCAAAATCTGCAGGACCCTTCATGAAATTCTGTATGAAGGTGTTTCCCATTCTTATTCCAATTCAAGTACACACATCTACAAAGCCATAAAACACAGAGGGGTCCAAAAAGACATAATTATTATTATTTTTTTTTCTTATTTAATACAATGCCAAATTATGTTTCAGGTCAAGTGTCCTACGCAATTTTACGCAATTTTACGCAATTACTTACTTATTTATCTATTTATTTATTACGTATTTATTACATATTATTAATTAATAATTAATTGTCATTTTTTCAAAACCCTACATTTTTTCAAGTATAAATCAGATATTGAATGTAATTTTTTCAATGTCATTTTTGTCATTGTGCAATGCAAGATATGTGAAATTTGGGGCAGCATGTAAAGCATAAACTTTCCAGCCCAAAACATGTGTTTATTTGGGTCTGGTCTGGGTCTAGGTCTGTTCCAAAACATAGTGAGCCACTCACAATTGATTAAAATAAGAGTTTAGCATTAGCACATTACTAATCTTGTCAGGCAAGAGACAAGTTGCTCAGGAGACATTTCTTCTTATTATGAACATTTAAAACAGTTGTGCTGCTTAATATTTTTCTGGAAAACATTTTTTCAGGATTCTTTGAAGAATACAAAGTTTGAAAGAACAGCATTCATTTGAAATAGAAATCTTTTTTAATTAAAGTATTGTTTTCTTTTCTTTTTTTAAACTTACTGACCCCAAAGTATGTTTATTTTTTCTCACCTTTCCCACTATTTTGCATTTATTATTTTACTAATTAAGTTGCAAACTGTACCATTTGGAACGATCTTAAAATACTGCATTACGATTGCAGTCTACAAATGTGACAGTTGAGCGCTCTTTTGCTCCTTTTTCTGTCTATTCTATTGTTCTGGAACTCACTCATTGTCGTTCTTCCATCTACAGCCACTACTGTGCTCCACTGTTCCCTTTCAGTCGGTCACTCTCGACGTTATGTCGGATGGCCGACGAAATTGGGATCTCGCTTAGAGAGACCAATCCACTTCGAGTGTAAACTAAACGAGCCAATGCTCATTGGCATGCGATTATTGTATCCAGCTGCTGCTGATCACAGCGTGAGTATAAGTAGGCAGCAGATGCAGCGCATATTCAGCTTTTCGCTTCGGAGCCGAGTGGTTCTATCCTTCTGCTCCTGACCTCTACGTAGAGTAAAAACTACCCTCATCCTCCCTCACCACCCTTGATGGCGGTCCAGCACGGGGGTAAGCGGGAGTTCCCGGGGTGGAGCAGTCGGTTGCGATGCAGTTGTGTCCAAATGCCGCTACCACTTGGCGGGGCAAACTGTTGCTACCCTCCCGGGCCTGTAGGCACTCGTCGGCCTTGCTTATACGGCCTGTGGAGAAGCTGCGTCCGCCTTACACGCTTCGGCGTTATTGCAAGTGCACCAGGCTAAGCCGCCATCTCTGACTGTGTTTGGCCGACATGCACGAGACGGACAAGACAAGATTCTTGAACGCTCCCGTTTCCCAGACCGGCCTTTTCGGCGACACAGTGGAGAACTTCACCCAGCAGTTCTCCACTGCCCAAAAGCAGACTGAGGCCATCAGGTACATCCTGCCCCGGCGTGCAGCTGCTGCCTCCACCTGGCCGCTGGTGGCAGCGCCTCAGCCCGCTCGTCGCTGAGGGCGGCCCCTGGCCGCCGCCCCCGCACAGCGTCCGCAGCAGCCGCCCCGCCTGTCCAGGCCCCCGCCAGACCTGGTGGTAAGCGAAAGAGCAAGAGGCCCTGAGACGGGCGACCCAGAGATGGAGGGAGTTGCTCTTCGGGAGATGGTGAACAAACCACTCCCTCCTCCCTCCCCCAGGTCAGTGTTACACACACCCAGACCCCGCCTCGGACCGGCTACAAGACGCCCGGGCCGGGTCCCTGTGTTCTTCCGCACTGCCCCACTGCGGGTATGCCTGTAGTTCCGTTGATGCCACTTACGCGGTGTCTGGGAGCCTGGCTAGAGCTATCCAGCCCGTCTTGATGGCTCCTTCGAACCGTCAGGCTCGGCTATGTGATTCAGTTCGCCCGGTGCCCTCCCAAGTTCAGGGGCGTCCACTTTACTTCAGTGAAAGCAGCAGATGCCCCTGTCTTGCGTGCAGAGATCGCAGTCCTACTGGCGAAGGACACGATAGAGCCGGTTCCTCCAGCCGATATGAGGTCGGGGTTTTACAGCCCTTACTTCATTGTACCCAAGAAAGGCGGTGGGTTGAGACCTATCTTGGATCTGCGCGTCTTGAACCGGGCCCTTCACAGGTTCCCGTTCAAGATGCTCACGCAGAAATGCATCTTCAGGTGTATCCGTCCTCAAGATTGGTTCGCAGCGATCGACCTGAAGGACGGGTACTTCCATGTTTCGATCCTTCCGCGCCACAGGCCATTC
>NW_015505304.1:1447587-1459488 GCF_001515645.1 Sinocyclocheilus grahami
GTATGCGTTTCCCCCAGTGAGCCTTCTTGCACAGTTGCTGTGCAAGGTCAGGGAGGACGAGGAGCAGGTCCTGTTGGTGGCACCTTATTGGCCTACCCGGACCTGGTTCCCAGAACTAATGCTCCTCACGACAGCCCCTCCTTGGCCGATTCCTCTGAGGAAGGATCTACTGACTCAGAGACGGGGCACCCTTTGGCACCCATGTCCAGACCTCTGGAAACTTCATGCTGGTCCCTGGATGGGACGCGGAGGTTCTGAGTGACCTACCTCAAGAGGTAGTCGACACCATCACTTCAGCGAGAGCACCATCTACAAGACACGCCTAAGCTTTGAAGTGGAACCTGTTCGTTGAGTGGTGTTCTTCTCACTGAGAAGACCCCCGAATATCCCCGATCAGAGTTGTGCTGTCCTTTTTGCAGCAAGAGTTGGAGCGAAGGCTGTCTCCCTTCACCCTTAAAGTTTATGTCGCTGCAATCGCTGCTAACCACGACCCCATAGAAGGGAGGTCGCTGGGGAAGCATGACCTGGTCGTCAGGTTCCTTAAGGGGACGAGAAGGTTAAATCCTCCACGGCCCCCCTCTATACCCTCTTGGGACCTGACTCTAGTGCTCACGGCACTACAGCAGGACCCATTTGAGCCTTTGCAGACAGTTGAGCTGAAGTTCCTTTCAATGAAGTTTGCTCCTGCTGGCATTGGCCTCCATCAAGAGGGTAGGGGACCTGCATGCATTTTCGGTCAACGATTCGTGCCTAGAGTTCGGGCCGGCTGATTCCCAGGTAACCCTGAGGCCCCGGCCCGCTTCATTCATTCCTTCTACTACACCATTTCTTGTTGCCCGAAGCAGAGTCAATGATTCACTATCCATGCTATTGTCAGTGTAAATAGCTTTTCAACAAACTCACACTTTGCTGGTTTCCATTCATTTCATTTTCCACAAACAGGAAATGACCACAAGAGCCTAGGATGCCATCACCTTCTGAATTCATATCATTCTGCAGTGTATTTTGAAATGATCTACTGTGTGAACAGAGTATGACTTTTTGGAGGACGTCAAGTAAATGTGGGCAGCCCTCTGGGTTTTGTTTGACTTGTGTACATTTCTGCAGCTGGTCTAATGAAAGCTCTTCTAACTGAAGCATGATTTGCAAACTCACACCTCCTCAGAAAAGGCACTGTTGCTTTTCCTCAGCCTGCTGCAGGAATCTTGACAGGAGGTTTTCTGGTCCATGCAGATGCTTTCTAGACCAATTTCAAGCAATTTGAAATAACACATAATTATGCTTGCTTTCAAGCCAGCTCTCGCAGAGCTCTTTGGGTTTAGTCATCTTCCTCCAAAAACAGAATAGCATGGTAAAAATCTGATTACAGAGCCAAAACCAGACTTGGATAATCACATATATCTCTATATTTTCTATGTCATGTAGTAGAAACAAGTGTGCGCTTCCCTGGCAATGAACAGACTTGCATAAATGTCCCCTCCTTACCTGACAAGCATTATACAGCAGCTGGTGCTCGAACTTCTTAATGCCAAGAATCTGTTGGAACATCTCATACAGCTGGTCCTTGCTGAGAATGAGCTCGGAGGCAGCGCTGGCTGTCATGCGCTGCTGGTGTTTGCGTGGGTCTTCTTCTCCCCTGTAGATGGTGTCAAACTTGGCCATCCACGAGCTGAGGACAGTCTCCTTGCTCAGACCATCGATCTCGGGCAGGCTGCGGACACGCTTCTCAATGTGCTTCTTGAAGACCTCACGAGAGTCACTGGCTGAGCAACCGCCGCTTTGGACCATACGGGACACGCGGTCGCTTTTAAGGAACACCTGTGATCAAACACAAATCTTGTCACAGTAACAAACATACACTACTGGTTAATAGTTTGGAATAACCTCATGTTGGATGATAACAACTCCCAGCTACCCTCGAGCACATCAAAGTTCACAATAACCAGCTGAGGAGCTCAGACATGCTGCATGGGGTTGGTAAGATTTTTTAAAGTATTATTTGATGAATAGAAAGTTCTTGTTGTAAAATTATATGTGTTTACTCAATTTAATGCATCCTTCCTAAGTTAATTGTTAAATTATTAATTTCTTTCACACACACACACACACATACATACATATATATATATATATATTCCGCATGAGAAGAGTTTCTTCAGGGTAAGGTCGTCGTCTCAAAATTAAAGATATATAAAATAAATATATAATATTAATATAAAATATATATTAATATAAAATTAAAGAATCAAGGACTGGAACTAATCGTTTTATAAATATATACAATAATGAAAATTGTAGTGTTTTATTTAAAAAGTCACATTATATTCACATTTAAATATTCTTAAATACTTAAATATTTTTAAACTCAACGCCACAATTTCTTTAAAATCCAAATTGCACTATTCAACAGTTATTTATATTCAATATATTCAGATTCCCATATGCAACAGCATCAGATCTACAGTTTATGTTAGATATGCTGTATTTCTGATGCATTTTGTGGTATACACACACACACACAGACACACACACATATATATATATATATATATATATATATACATACTATATACACACACACACAGAGACAAGCTCAAGCCATCAATCTTAACAGCCACAGATTCATGTATGATCTGAATAAAGGGATGAGCTCAGAGAATCAGAGGCCAAGGCTGCTTCTATCAATTCCAAGTAAAGCAATTTTTCTGGGTTCAAAAAACATTGGCTGCAGGTCAGTGCTACCTTGTTAAACGGTTATTGAGGCACTTGAGAAACACTTTGTCCTAAATTAGGCAAGATTTTCCCTGTGTCATAAAGTGCACAGTAGAGTCCTGATTTGTGACCCTGGACCACAAAACCAGTCATAAGGGTAAATTTCTCGAAATTGATATGTATACATCATCTAAAAGCTGAATAAATAAGCTTTCCATTGATGTATGGTTTGTAAGAATATGATCATATTTGGCCAAGATACAACTATTTGAAAATCTGGAATCTGAGGGTGCAAAAAAATCAAAATACTGAGAAAATCGCCTTTAAAGTTGTCCAAATTAAGTTCTTAGCAAAGCATATTACTAATCAAAAATAACATTTTGATATATTTACGTTAGGAAATTTACAAAATATTTTCATGGAACATGATCTTTACTTAATATCCTAATGATTTTTGGCATAAAAGAAAAATCGATAATTTTGACCCATACAATGTTTTTTGGCTATTGTTAAAAATATACCTCAGCGACTTAAGACTGGTTTTGTGGTCCAGGGTCACATTTATAACAAGACAAAATTGGTGTGAATCTGGCAGTGCAGAATCTGTCTGACAGTCTGCAGTAGGGTTTAAGGCTATATTTATTTAATAATCTATTCTTTCACTCTTTTTATTTTCTGTATTCTCTCACCGGTTCACCTCTTGTATTTTTATCTCGGCCTACCTCTCTCCAGTGGACACAATTCCCTTAACGTGCCTGGATAAGCAGGGGAGATGAGTTGACAGAGAGGGAACATCCAGCACAAATTCAATAAGAGTATCAGGGTTTAATTGAATTGAAAAAGCTGGCTTTGGCTGTGACTGAATACAAAGGCATTTCGCTCATTAGTTTCACCTCATTAAATTACCACCCATACTGAGACCAATCTCCTTTTCACCCAAAACTCTTGCCTGTGTGACAATTTATTCCAGATTCACCTCTTCTAGGTCATAAAAGATTATATATCACCTAAAATACAATTAAAATGTGTCACTTTGAGACTACATATTTATCAGAGAGGAAAGTTTCACTAAATCCTTTGCAAGGACTTAATACCTTCAACATCTTGAGCTAAAGTAATTTCAAACATTTAACAGATTGACTGCAACTGTATACTTATGTATTTAATATACAGTATGCACCGACATGGATTACGCTGCTCATCAAATCAGCATAAAGCAAACAGCTTAACATTTCTAAACAATCCTAAATTTAAACTGGATTATATTAATGGGAGAGACAAAGGATCTGTTTAGATGTCCTCAAAAGTTAACTGAAGGCACCTAACTGAGCATTCAAAAGCACTTTTATCTGCACAAAATAAAGCTTAATGATGCGCCAAATCATTTCTTCTGCTGTTTGTGTTTTGTTAACTCTCATTTAGCTTCAAACATCCAACACACTGGCCTTGGGCTCTATAATGACACTTATTGGCATGCAACATCACAAAAAAGCATTATTAGTTGCTAACGCCATTGCAAAAATACACTATTATATTTATTATGCTACCAAAAGTTAATAGGGGGGTTACCAAGTATCCATGGTATCAACATGGCAGACCACTCCTGTGTAGAATAAAATTGATTTTTTTTTCAGGTCGCTGATATGACTTGAATTTTCTCATGTGTGAGAGACTTTCATGAAAGTAATATTCACAAAAGTATATTTCACAAAATTTCATTTTTTACTGTAGTTTCGATAAAATAAATGAAGCCTTGGTGAGCATAAGAGACTTCTTTCAAAAGCATGAAACAAAAAACTTACCAACCCCAAACTTTTGATCGGAAGTGTACAGGGTTTGCATACACAGGATTTGACATTATAAAGCTAACTGAGAAAACCAGTTGAAAGATGAGCTAGTTTGTAAGTTCACACTTGTTGCACTGATGAATAAATAGAGCCTAACCTCGTAGTAACTTTGGACAGCGTTGATGAAGGCTTCATCGGCTACAATCTGAGTCTCTCCATTCAGAAAGGCCTGGAAACGATCTTTAACTGTCTGAAGGTGCTGCTTGCTGATCTGAGAAGAGAAGAGAAAACATCAGAAATACAGAATTTGAAATATAGTATGTATTTATATTCCATGTGACATCAAAGTAAAAAAAAAAACATCCAGATGTTAACCTCATCTGATCTGAGAAGAGAAGAGAAAACATCAGAAATACAGAATTTGAAATATAGTATGTATTTATATTCCATGTGACATCAAAGTAAAAAAAAAAAAACATCCAGATGTTAACCTCATCTGATCTAGCTTGGAACATCTTCATTCATAGGAGGAAAATATGGAAATGGCAATGTAGTCATTTGGTGACCAGGGGCTGGATTCACAAAAAAATAAGAAATTTTTGTCTTAAGAAAAAAGAAATTTCTCAAAATTAAGAACTTCTTATTGCAATTTTTCAAATGGACCATTGACACTCTATCTACAATCTCAATTAGGAGTGTCAATGGTCCATTTGAGAGATAGGGGGCGGTAATGCACTTATAAGTCTGCGATCTGCCGTAAAGCAAGAAGAAGAAGAAGAAGACGCGTCACCCGCCGGCTGTCGAGGATGCGCTCAGGACAGTTCAGACATTGCAGTGCATCAGAAGTAAAAAACGATATAAATACTGTTCAGTTTCTTGCACAGACCGACCGTTTCATGTCTTTACACATCAATGTATCGTCACGAGCCACAGGGTTTAATTTGGTTTTGTTTATGTTTTTTTTTTTACTCTCAAAGCCGTGATTGCTATTGACTTCCATTATAAGACTGACAGACTGCAACGGTTTAAGTTAAAAATCTTCATTTGTGTTCTACTGAAGAAACAAAGTCACCTACATCTTGGATGCCCTGGGGGTAAGCAGATAAACATCAAATTTTAATTTTTGGGTGAACTATCCCTTTAAGAAAAACTTTTTTTCTTACAAAGAAAATTCCTGGCTTTAGTGTTATCTGATTGTATGGCATTTCTAGCCAAATACTTGCTGATCAACATCTTACTTCTTAAGCTTTTATAAAGATAAGTGTTTTGAGAATACAATATATTCTTAACTTTTTTAAGTAAGATAATAAGAAGAAAATAGCTATTAAGAAAAGTATTTAAGATTCTTTCATGAATCCAGCTCCAGAATTACTCAGCAAATTTTACAATTGACTCATTCAGTAGAAGTTGGAATATGTTTTCATTCTGGTTTGACTTAAGATCAGTTTAAATTTCACTTAATGTGAAACGCATTAAGTGAAACAAAACATTTTATGAAGAGGTGATTGTGACCCTTGAACCACAGAAAAACAAAAACATAATAGCAACAGACTTTTTCCCACTAAGTATTAGACCTCTTGCCAATTTCACATAGCAAAAATAGATCATATTTCAGCCAAGAGGCCACATAAAACCTCTAGACAACTGAGAATGAGAGACACTGGCCATTTCAAAACACTTCTCATCCATCTGGACAGAGACTCGATTTGGAAGAAATGTGAAACAAGCATCTAGATTACAGTGATTGCCCACAGAGTGCTGCAGATGCTAATGAGTTTTGCTCATTATATTGATATGAAACGATGCATTTTATGTTTGGATGCTTGGGTTTTAACAGTTAAGCTTTGTCTGATTTCCCTAATGTTTTCAGAGCTCTTTTCATGTTCTGCTTAGCTGGTATTCATGTTCCATTTGTGACACTAAGGTGTTCTCCACTTTGCTCATATTCACAACACACAAATTATTAAGAGGCTAAGAGGAGACCAAATCTCTTGTCTCATAACCGAGTCAGGGAATTGATAATCATAAGCTTATCCCATGTTCCACTCCTCCCTTGTGTTTTTTTCTCCTGCCATAAGAATTTAAAAGTAAAATAAGCCATTCAGTATAAAATTTGGGTTTTACTGAGAGTTACAATTAAATACAGGCAAAGAATGAGATCGATTTGATGTTATTGTGCTATAGGAGGAAGTTCTGGCTTCTTGAATCCAACTTGTGGATGAAATAAATATAAATGATTCATAATAGGACAAAAATAACATATTGACAATAGCCATAGGTGACTCATCGCTTAGTCCTTTTCAACAAAGAAGGTTAGTTACACAGTTGGCCTTGATATAAGTGGCACAAAACAAGAAGAAAAGATAGAAATGATAGCACAGTGGTTGTAACATTGAAACATTCAAGAGAACTTGTAGTAAAGAAAGGATATGTACTTCAGACCTTTGTTCTAATCTGAAGCATTGTGGGTCATTTTATACAACTAATGCTGCTCGAATTCCATTTTACTTCTGAAATGGCAAATTTCCAAGTGCACCAGAATACTGGATGAAGAAAAAAAACGTGGTTAGAACTGAAAATGTTAAACATTTTTTAAATAAATGTATATCAACAAATAGTTCACAATTTTTTCATATTGAAAAGATGCTATGCAATGGTTTGCTTACAGTTTCTTGGTCATTTTCTTGGTTTCTCTTGAATACAAACACGAGCACACTCTGAATTGTTAATCAGAAGGTCAATGTAAACACAATTTCCTTTTAATTTCACCATTGTTTTAACTCAATGAGATGCTGCATTTAGTTAATTTTCTTTTGTTTGTCACACCTGACCGGTAAACAACAGCGGGCCTTTGATATGTTAGTGCGCCCACCACCAGGGTCTCAAACCATATGGTCTCTGTTTTCAGCATGGAGATCTGTGTGTGTGTGTGTGTGTGTGTTTATGTGAATGTTGGACATCCTTTTAAAATCCCAGGTGTTCCTTCTCATCAAATATGTTGCCATGGTCACAGAGTATGCATAAACACACCCCTTACCCCATTATCCCCTCTCAGCTTATCCAACAGCATGACCTCATGACTATGAGATGCAGCTGCATTAGCTCCAATACTCCCATGGTAACTGCTGGAGTGATTATAGTGGATAGGTTGATGTAGAGCAATTAAAGTGTATCCTCTAAACACTCATCGTAATGTTCTCTCTACGTCACCATGACAATGCGCGCCAGTAGACTCCTACATTGCTAACCTCATTACTGATAGCATACTAACATATTGGTGTGATATAGGGCAGAAACAAATTCAGCTGAAAGTACAGTATACTACAGTATATATACTAGTTGAGTGCAAATATATTAGCATACTACTGCTATTTGCACCATGTATGACAGAAACAAGAGATAAAGGTTCTAATTCTGCTAAAATATACCATGTTAATATGTTACTCTTATTTGTGCCATATATACCAGAAATAATATAAGAAAAGGCTAGCATGCTATTACACATTAAGCCAACATACACTAGTAGTACGCTAATACTACTCCAGCTTTTTCTGCCATATATGGCAGAAATAAGAGAAAATGCTAAATGCTATATGATACTATTTATACAAGCAGTTCGCTAATATACAAGCATATATATATATATACACTATATACTGTTGTTTTTGCCATTTACAACAGAAACAATAAGGGTAGTATGCTATTTTGACATTTCCAAATCACCCGAAGTATAAGCACGTTAATGAAGATTTCATTTTTGGGTGAACTATCCCTTTAAATTTAAGGGATGTTCACCCAAAAATAAAAATTCTGTCTTTAATTACTCACCCTCATGCCGCAGTTCAATGTAAATGTATTTCAGTCCTCACACTGCTATTCCTAAAATATACATAAAAGTCAGCCTAAACTCTGTTGATCTAATGTAGCTTGTTTCCAACACCACAGCTGGCACAGCTAAGGTTTTAAAAATCATATCAGTGTTGAATATCTAAGGTGTGCAGTGTAATAAATAAACAGCCTGTCACCGGAGACTCTCATAACGAATAGTCTTGGAATTAATGATTGAGCAGAATTTAATTGGAAGCCTTTAATGAATCATTCACCTCTTCTGCTCCTCCATCCCTCATTCATTCCGGCCAGTCCTTTCCTCTTCTTTATTTCTTTGGAAATGACAAATTTCCTCCCTGTAAAGATTAAACTATCATGTTATTAAACTTCAGGTTATGGCTATTTTACTGCTGTTGGCACACGCTGGTGCAGCTGGAGCGCCTAGGCTGCAATAAATACAGCTAATGACTCTCACACTCTCCGTTCAGACACCAGTTCGCAAACTGTTATGTTCCAACACACAAGCTAAATAAAGTACAGTAGTCCAGTTTGGTATACAGTCTCTTTATGTGCTAACAGTAAAACTGCTATGGGCTACACACATACAACCTCAGATCCACCTCACACCTGCCTGTTGCTGGTTACTATAGCAACTGACAAAATGCAGGCCCTTGTCTTTGAATCCATGGGTAGTAATTTACTAACACAGACACGCACAGGCTAGCTACAATACTAGATAATGATGGTAAATCCTGGGTTGTATCAATCTGTTAAAACCTTACGTGCATCCACAGTGTTTTCCTCCACTGGAGTGGGGGTGGGGACATATGGGGGGGAAGGGAAGCTTATGTGATTGAACAGAAGACTAGAAAAAGTCCATGTTGTGGGGATGTAAATAAAAAATTAAAAAAATACTAAGCTAAAGCTAAGCTTACAATTGATTCCTGTTGACTTTATTAGAGTTGACCTAAGCCCTGTGCTCAAATCATCTGTTTAGGAGAGTTTTTCAACATGGTCTATATAAATTGTTGATCTTTATAGTGCATGCTCCCATTAAAGTGCCAGTACTCGATGTGACCTTCTTAGTGTGGATGCTAGAAGTGCATAATTCCAGCAAGTGCTCTTCGACAGAGAGCTGTTTTTCACAGAGCGCAGTCTCTGCTTTCCTTCACACTCAGCAGAGCGTCACATTTGGTTTTGTTCGACAGGAGAGTCAGCATCCCATGTCTGTTCCTTTTTTTGCTCTGTTTACCAGTGAGAGAGACGAAGACAGTAATGAGCTGGAGAGAGAGAGAGCTCGTGGGACAGAAGAAAGGCTTTCCAAATGTCACTCAGTCAGAATGCAAGAATGTATTGTTTGAGTCATAAGATTTACTGTACAATAAGGAACTTCAAAATGATGCAATTTCAAGCATGTATAGTTTCTAAGAACATACTGTATGATCTAAACTGATAAATATGACCTATACTGCATAAAGTTCAAGAAGAAAATGTGAAGCAGATGGTTTAGTACTGTTAAGAGCAAACCACTTATCAGTTTAAATACTGCAATTAAGTGCATTCATAATTGTTAACAAATCAACAATTTTTTTATTTCAAATGCTGTCTGTCATTGTTTAAAGTCAACATGAAGGGGCACTCGCAACCCATTTTACTTCCCTAATGTTACATGTTAACAGAATGTTCAATGAGAAAAAAAATCATACTAATGACCAGACAGTTGGAGGGGAGGGACTGAAAAATAAGAGGGCTTGATGATGCTCACACAAAATTAAAAGTTTTTTCAAAGGCAGAGGAAGTTATTACCTTTTGGAAGGTTACAAAGGCTTCACATAAAAAACTACAATAAAATAAAGTGAATTTAGAACAACTAAGGGGCGTTAGACATGATGCAGAGCAGAGTAAATTCACTGAAGGCTTTTTTTTTTACCATGGTCTATCTTAATACTCGATTCTGATTGGCTGGCAGTTATGCATTAAAACCGTTTAATGCACAGATAGTTCAAAGTCACTGTTCATCGTTCAATATTAATGCACTGCTTTCAATGACACAAACAAACACACATCACTCGCACACAGAGATCAGAGATTGTGCTGCGCACACACAGAAACATCCAGGAGCACAGAAACTTGTTGTCAACTGCCCTGTGACTTTTATTAATAAAACAGCTTTGACACTGATTTGCTACACTATATTTCCTAAAAATATTGCTGTTTTTGAAGTAACTATAATCACAGCTTCATTGTTTGTAGAGAGAGACGCACAGACGCAGGTAATTTCACACACGTCAATTTTAACCCTCTCGCTCGCTTTCTCTCTCTCTCTCTCTCTCTCTCTCTCTCTCTCTCTCAATAATTCAAATAAATACTATAATTTATTCAATCAAATGTGACCTTACAGCACTATCTCATCTCTGTGTCTGATTTACGCAATACTCATACGCAATATTTATATTTGTACACAGAAACTGACTTTGGCGTGCATACAATATGCACATGTTTGATGTGCATATAATACACTTTTTTGTGCATATGATACGCACATAGTTGGCATGCATATAATACGCATTTTGGCGTACATATAATACGCACCTACTCCACACCCCTAAACCTATATGCATGCCAAAGTCCATTTCTGCATATAAATATTAAGCCAAATAGAAACAGAAAATTGTGCCATTGAAATGCACATTCATGAGATCAGGTTAAAAAAATAAGCTTTTTAAATTATATTTGAGCAAAAGAAACAACATTTATGAGACATTTGTTGTCAGATTTCATTGGTGATTTTGAATATGAAATTGAATTGTAAGCTTGGCGAACAGTTCTGGAGAATTTGATGTTTCCCCATTCAAAGAGATAGGAGATGCACTTGCATGCCCGAGAGGCGTTTCAAAGTGAAATGACTTGGCTTTAAGGGACTTAGGGTGTAACTGATGAAAATAACTGTCATTTTTACCCTTCTGGTCAAATACTGCACTTCAACAATCATTGTTGGCAATGACCATGGTATTAGTGGAATAATGCATGGTTAGCTGTGCATTAAACATTTGTAATGCCTCCACGTCATGCATAGCCAGCAGTGCTTTATCCCTAACATAAAACAGTTAGCATGTGCTTGGACCCCCCACTAAGTCAAAATTCACTTAATTGATTTTTAATCAATTTCTTTGGTGTAGTAATACTAATAGAAGAATGGTTGCCAAGAAACACACAGACCACAAGGTGGTGGAGTAATATTGATGTAATGAGGTCACAGGTGTATGTTTATAGAGTAATTTACAATGCCTTTGAACACAGCTCAACCAGTCAATCAACCAGAATTATCAGTTTTATAAATTAAATTAATTCTTGGGAAAAACATATACTGACAAATTGAGCATAATAAGACCAGGAACATATAATGAAAAAGTAAATTGTTGATTTTAACTGATATTGTGTGTAAAGTGAGCTGATTTAATGCAAGGTTAGATTTGTTGTTGTTGTTGTTTGAACGCATATTTAGGAAAAACTCAATCATAAAATCTCTATGGAAGCCTGTCTTCCCCCCGCCCCCCCCCCCCCCCCACGCCCC
>NW_015505304.1:1459717-1465933 GCF_001515645.1 Sinocyclocheilus grahami
AACGAAAATAAAGAAATATAGTCAAACTGTGAGATTAAACCGGATTTCTGACAGATCATGTGACACTCAAGACTGGAGTAATGGCTACTGAAAATTCAGCTTAGTCATCACAAGAATAAATTGCATTTAATTTAATTAAATTATAATAATGTCACAATATTACGGATTTTATGTTTGTTTTGATCAAATAAATGCAGCCTTGGTGAGTTAAAAACTTTTTTTTTAATTTTACCAACCCAAAACTTTAAATGCTTTTTTTTTTACCTTTCAGTTGTTTTTACTCAGAGGCAGCAGCAGGCTTCCACACATCTCAGCTCTCAGGTACAATACGTAAACTCTAGAATACAATAAATCTTAATACATGCAGCTCATAATAATACTAATAGAATGTTTTAGTCTGAGAAATGCCTGTCATTGTTAGCACATCTTTTTGACTTATGATGGAATGTGCCTTTTTGTGTGTGTGTGTGTGTGTGTGTGTGTGTGTGTGTGTGTGTGTTCACAAGAATAAATTGCATTTAATTTAATTAAATTATAATAATGTCACAATATTACGGATTTTATGTTTGTTTTGATCAAATAAATGCAGCCTTGGTGAGTTAAAAACTTTTTTTTTAATTTTACCAACCCAAAACTTTAAATGCTTTTTTTTTTACCTTTCAGTTGTTTTTACTCAGAGGCAGCAGCAGGCTTCCACACATCTCAGCTCTCAGGTACAATACGTAAACTCTAGAATACAATAAATCTTAATACATGCAGCTCATAATAATACTAATAGAATGTTTTAGTCTGAGAAATGCCTGTCATTGTTAGCACATCTTTTTGACTTATGATGGAATGTGCCTTTTTGTGTGTGTGTGTGTGTGTGTGTGTGTGTGTGTGTGTGTGTGAGGTGCCCACTGGGTTCATGTTGATTGCGTGGGAATGGCAGGCTGTGGTTTCACTCTGAGAACAGATTCCCATTAGTGATCAGTGAGCCCGGGGTAGAGAGACACTGCTTTCATGTCCCTCGAGTCTCCGCCTGTCTGTCTTTCTCTCTCTCTGTCTTTCTTTTCATGTCTTCTGGATGATATGTTCAGTTTATGAGCAATGCTGCCTGCATTCCTGCATTGATGGTTGACAGGAAAGCAAGCGCTCCAGACTTCAAACTTTGACTTAGTGTTCATAGGTAATTGCATGTATAGTCATTAATACGGGGAAGTCGTGGCCTAATGGTTAGAGAGTCTCGTACCGGCAGGGATTGTAGGTGGGGGGAGTGAATGTACAGCGCTCTCTCCCACCTTCAATACCACGACTGAGGTGCTCTTGAGCAAGGCACCGAACCCCCAACTGCTCCCCGGGCGCCGCAGCAAAAATGGCTGCCCACTGCTCCGGGTGTGTGTTCACGGTGTGTGTGTGTTCACTGCACTTTGGATGGGTTAAATGCAGAGCACTAATTCCAAGTATGGGTTACCATACTTGGCCACATGTCACTTCACTTCACTTCATACACTGCATTCCCTTTGTGTAAAGCAGACACTAAAATATGTGTAATTTTGTTTCTTTGTTTATATGGAACTATGTTTATGCTTTGAGTGAAAAATAAGGTAACTGCGAATTCATATTTCACATTTGCATCTTTATTTCTTATTGCAACTTTCTTTCTCACAATTCTAACTTAATATCTTACAACTGCCGCATCATATTTCACATTTGCATCTTTATTTCTCGTAATTGCAACTTCATGTCACATTAGCATCTTTATTTCTTGTATCTGCGACTTTATATCTCACAATTGTCACTTAATATTTTACTATTGCAACTTACTATTTTACATTTGCATCTTTATTTCTTGTATTTGCAACTTTCCTACAACTGTGATTAAATGTCTTACTATTGAAACTTCATGTTTCACACTTGCATCTTTATTTCTTGTAACCACTACTTTATTCCTCTCAATTATGACTTAATATCTTACAAGTGCGACTATTTTTCATAACTGTCGCTATATGTCTCACAATACTTAATTTAAACTACATCACAATTAACACAAATGCATTTTCACTCTGAGGCAAAAACAGGATTTCACAATTTTACAATCAGTATTGTTCTGAATATAAAAGTACTACTTTCAGACACCCTTAACTTGAACCCATCTGTAAAAGAAGTAGTTCTTAATCCAGTAGTACAATCACCGAAATCTCCATTCATACCTTTGAATGAACACATGCTGCTGTCCACCACATATATGTGTAAATGTATCTTCAAACCTTTTTAATTCCCACAGAAACTCTTGTGCATAGAGGCAGTTACGTAACAGATCACAGAAGGCAAATGGATGTGTAATCCCAGATTACAAACAACCAACAAAGATCACATGAAAGGGTCATCCTCCCACTGCCTTTACACTGCTTTATTCAAGCACATGCTCACAAACACCCGTTCGTACAAATAAACACACTCACCATGGATACACGTACATCTGTGTGTGGTTTGCTCATTAGTACTACTGTAAGATGTTTGCTAAATCCACACAGGGAAGTGTGCATGAATGTTTCTGTTTTCACTCAGTACAGTTTGTTTCAAAAATGTAAGAAAAAAAAATAGAAACATAAAAAGCAAATGCAAAAAAGAAAAGAAAAGCTGTGATCTAGTGGTTAATGCATGCATGTGTTCGAATGAAAAAATAATAAAAATGAAAATAAAATCAATTAAAATAAAAACTAAACAAAACCAACTTGCACATTAAAAAAAACATAATAATAATAATACAATAATTACAAAATAATAATAAAAACAAATGTATTAAAAAGCAAACCATTTTCAAATGTAAAAAAAAATACTGTGTTATGTTTGCTCTGTGGACTTTTCCATTAGCAATGCTATATCCTAGATATTATTTCACAAAGTAACCGCTACAGAAGACAATTTGCACAACCTGAATTAACAAAAGTATGAATGGCATTTTTCTTTTACACCAACAACCACATACTTAAAAACATCTATTCATATCTAAAGAGTTTCAATAATACCTTTTCAATATGAACTAGTTCCAGAATACTTCTGCATGGATTTTCAATAACAACCTAGTTAATGTACCTCTCCTACTCGCAGCTGACCTAAGATCAGTCAGTGCTTGATTGTGAATCCATCACGTCTATCACAATAGCAATCTTCCCCCCTGCCTGCACGTCAAGATCTTCAGTCCACAATGAAAGCCAGCTGCCCTCAGATCAGGCCTATTCAGCTAGTAGGGCTCTTAAGGCCATTTTGGTGCATACGTCTACACTACACATTAGCTGTAAGAGGAACCTCAGCAGACCATTCACAGACAGAGAGCTCTTATCTGGGTTATGGTTTGTCTCTAACACAATGGCCTTTCAGATTCTTGCCCTCCCAAGCACAAGATGGGAGCTGAACATCGCCTTTTTGCTCAGCGAAGGAATGGAAAAGAAAATGATTTGTGGAGAGATATATATCAATACACTGACTTGAATAATCTTCCTTTCTCTCTGCCTCAAAAACAGAGAAATAACTAAATCTTGTAAAATAGGTATTTGTTATAACAATATGAGACTCAAAAAGTGGAAACGATACTGTCATTTTTTTTAAAACAAGGGCTGTAATTAACTCCACATCTACTGCATTTTAAGAATAGGCCCTGTAATTTAAATTGGGCAAATAATTGTAACTGAACATCTTGACGAGACAGGAACAACAGATTAGAGGAGTTTCATCATATCACCTCTGAAAATGCTGATGTGTGGTATCATGGTGCTATTATTCTCTCTGTAAAGTAGATTGTGGTAAATGATGTCATACAATAACTCAATCAAAACTCTTCTAAGGGCATCAAATTACACAGCTAGCAGCTTATATCTTGAAGGATCGTCTGAGGACACCTTGCACGCCATGCTTACAATTGAGATTATTCTCATTTCTTGTCCAATTTTACAATATGCTTCTATGAAGAATGATCGGATCATGCTACATAATACTAAAATCCCTTTAGGTAATTCATTTGACTTGGCCGCCATCTTGGTAACACCCTCGAGCAGATATTTTTCAGTAATTCATATATAGCTGCTATGTACCTAAATGGGGAAAGGCTGAAAACTTAAGTCAGGAATAAAATGTGACAACAATAACATTATAAATTGTGCTGTTGAAGCTCAAATCTAAATCGCGTTTGGTCTTGTACTGTATTGCGTACCTTGTCAGTGTCATGCGCTTTGCTTGGCCATTTGTTGTGATAAACAGGAAAGTGTGTTCAAGCGCCAGCAAAACACTGTGTAAAGAAATACTCTTTGAGAGAAGCAGTCAATCAGCAGAAGTTAAAAGCAGCTTGTAAGTGTATTTATTTCTTGTCTCGGTGTTTAGCGCAGTTGTCGTTGCTAGGAAAAGCTTGTTTTGTTTACTGTGTGGAGACGTGCTGAAATTGCGTTTGGTCTCGTACTGTATCGCGTACCTTGTCAGTGTCGTGCGCTTTGCTTGGCCATTTGTTTTGATAAACAGGAAAGTGTGTCCAGATTAATTAAATTTGAGTTTTGTTAGACGAAAAATAAAAAGCTTAGTACACTGCGGCAGCCCTCGTGTGAAGCTCTCCTCTTGTGAAGACCGAAGAGTGTAAAGACCATCGACTCTACCGTTCGACTCCACCGAGCAGGGACATAAATATCGCTTTTTAATCATTCTCTTTTCTTACTACTTGTTTCCCTTCTGTTTTCAGTTTTTATAACCAATTCTTACTATGTGTTTCCAGACTTTTTCATTAACTGTTCCCTCCTGGTGGAATGACCTGCCCAACTCAATCCAAGCAGCTGAGTCCTTAACCATCTTCAAGAAACGACTAAAAACACATCTGCTCCATCTTTATTTGACCCTCTAACTCTAGCCTTTTCTATTCTATTTTAATTCTACTTTATCTATTTATCTTCTTTTTTATTAAAAAAACACTAGCTTTCAATTTTTTCTATTTTATCTACTTGTTTTTATTTTTCTTTGTCTGTGTGTGTGTGTGTGTGTGTGTGTGTGTGTGTGTGTGTGTGTATAATATATATATATGTGTACCGCGTTAGGCTAACCGAGACTTGTCATTTGCACTATTGTTATATATTGTTGCTTTTTTGTTAGTTTTGAATGCTTTTATTGTCCTCATTTGTAAGTCGCTTTGGATAAAAGCGTCTGCTAAATCAGTGTTTCCCAACCTTTTATTAGTCGCGGCACCCTTTGGAAATTTTAACAACGTTACCAGAGTTGCCCATATACCACACCATGTTACAACACAGTAGGACTACTGCAGACAGAAACAATACTGTACTACATAGATGTTTCCTGTAGGCTCAATGTTTGAGTGGACTTTGCTGTTCCGATGAGCATGAACGGTATACGAGTGGAGCGACTTAGCGGAGCGCACACGCATAGAGCGGGATAAAACGCGGAGCGTCACACCACGTGAAAGTGAAACCTGAGCGGTGAACTAATTTTCGGCAGCCGAAATTTCGGTGCATCTCTAATTATTGGCGACATCAAAAATGGATATTATATAATAGATGCTTTTTTTGAACATTTTAGCAATTAAAAAATATTTTAAAAGGATTTTTTACACGGCACCCCTGCTCTCGACAGACGGCACTGTGCTAAATGACTAAATGTAAATGTAAATCTTGCAAAAAAAAATTTAAATCATGCTTGTCCTTTAAATGTAATGCAGGACTTCCAGTCCCACAGTTGTCATATAAAGTGCAACAATCGGGTTCCAGAAGTAAAAATCCCATTCACTTAGTTGTGAGAACTGATTTTTAATGATAACTGATAAACCTTTAAAGACAGAACTACTGTGAGCTACAAGGTTGTTAATCGATGGTATATGCTTTTGTTCAAGCCAACAGATCATGTTATTTAAACTTATTTTTTAAATAATTATGTTTAACAGCAGAATTCCTAGTGAAAACTACATTACCCATGATTCTGCAAAGAAATTTCCCCCAATCAGAGAATATTGCGCCAAGAGAGATCAAAATGACCACCCACTCTATACCTATCTATCCATATCTATAAATCTATCTATCCATGCATCTTTAAATCCGTAGTTCTATATTCCTCCATCAATTTTAATTAAATTGTCATTCGCAATGACTTATGGGACTGTAGTTCTTTCTCCCACTAAAACCATTAATCACACAGTCTTGTACCATTCAGTCTTGCACCTGTTTTTTTTTTTTTTTTTTTTTTCCA
>NW_015505304.1:1466199-1475990 GCF_001515645.1 Sinocyclocheilus grahami
CTTTCTCCCCCTAAAACCATTAATCCCCCAGTCTTTTACCATTCAGTCTTGCCCCTGTTTTTTTTTTTTTTTTTTTGTCCAATTTTCAAATAATTTTTTGCTTCAAATCTAAGTTCGTAATGGTGCGATTTACCTTGTGTCTGCTGGTTTGGTTCATAACTCTTTAACAAATACTTTTTTTAAGTCCTGATGAGTGAATGGGAAAATTGCCTCTGAAGCCAAAGCCGCTGAAAATGTATGGTAGGACTGTTTCACTCTATTAAGCATTGTGATGCCACCATAAAAAAGCTGACTGACTCTTACAACTGTAAGGCGGCGTGCTCTTTAGTAATACCTAGGTAATCTACTACAGCTAAACATAGATACTACCATATTGTTGTTGGACATCACATCTGGCACTGAGGTTAATGGAGTTCAAACTCCATATTGTGCCAGCTCTTGCTCTCTGTCCTAATAAACGTCTCTATTTGTGACTTTTTTTGTTGTTTTATGCAAAAGTCATTAGCGGCATAATTGACTGGGTTTTAGATGTGCATGCATGCTCAGTGTAACTATCTTCCCTGAACAGTCTTTCTGTTGTGCCTGCTTGTCTCTAAATGTGTGCTGGTCTGTCTGTTAGTGTGTGAGAGAGTGAGAACGAGAAAGAAAGGAAGAGAGAGAAGAAATTGTAGGAAATAAATAGCTTTCTTAATTAGGCTCTCTATTCAGTGTGTGGGTGGGTACGTGCCGGAGACAGCGAGCAGCAGCAGCGTAAGACATCTGACATGGTCCTACTGATCATTAAGTATGTGACAGTGTGCACCTTGTCATCATGACTAATAAACTGACTAAACTACCATTTCTGAAGCAGACAGCAACAAGCACCATGAAGAGTTTACATATTTAGCTGGCGGCATGAACAGGTCCTGCGTTAATAAAAAACAGCAGAGCTGTTTATAATCTTAAGACGGGTGAATTAGCATGTCACTGCATCGTAATTAGAGCAAAGATGGGGGGAGGGAGGTAAACAAACACTAATGTTAATTTGATATTTCCACAGAACTTAATAACAACAACAACAACTATACACAGTATTATACAGCAAATCTAGCAAAAATTTGTGGATTTATTCAAATTTAAGGACGTTAACCTCAAGTGAAAACCAAGCAGCTTTCTTCTGTACAGTGCGGCAAATTCGCGAAACATTCAAAAGCGTGAATTGCTATTGTAATGACTGGATTTCGGAGTGAAAACTTGCTGAACAACAGTAAACAATATGACCACACGATGAATATCACTTGAATAAATATAATGAGTTTCTCAGTGTGACCATGGCAGATATCTAGCTGAAGATGTCTGACTAATGACTAGTGTAAACTATTATCTCTGTGCGCTCAGTTGTATTGAATTTCCATCTATTCCAACATGTATGGTATGACTGACCAGTGCATCTTTGCCAAATTTGGTCTCTGACCATCATGGCCTCCTAATCATCCCCATATACTGATTGGCTTCATCACTCAGTGATGGTCTCCTCTCCACCAATAAGCTGGTGTGTGGTGGGCGTTGTGGTGCAATATGGCTGCCGTCGCATCATCCAGGTGGTTGCTGCACATTGGTGGTGGTTGAGGAGATTCCCCCCTTCTATGTAAAGTGCTTCGAGTACCCAGAAAAGCGCTATATAAATGTAACAAATTATTATTAATTATTATCTTTTATTGAGAAAGCCAAATCTGAGATTAATGGGGACATCGGAGGCCCATTTTTCACAAGTTGATATGATTCTTAAGGGTCTGCATAAAATGTCTGCAACATACTTTGGTTTAAAATAACTCAATGGTCGTGTAAAACAGCACACTTTTTACCTTGTCAAAAACAGCTCTGTTCACAGCGATCCGTTTCAGTGCATGTCTCTTTAAATGATAATGAACTACTGCTCACCCCACCCCTCTCTTCCATTTTTTGTGTATTCGGTGGCGCGTTACCATCAAAAACAAAACTCTCTGAACTCTGAAATAAACTCAACTCTGAACTCTGAAATAAAGCGATGTATCTGTCATACAGTGTTTCTGTGGCTGCGGTGTGTCACATGATAAGCATGACGCGTCGCCATGGAAACAATAAAGGGAAATGTTCTAAAATAAAGGTCGCCTAAAAAAACTCACTCTGGGGGGACAGCTAGAATATTTTAAACTCACCAGTGAAAGGGTTAATTCTGCCAATCAGATTTTTCTTGGCTATGAATGATTCTGTAGAACTATAATGACAAAGAATATACAGTATAACAAAAACTCAATATATAAGGAAACCTGCTGGTTACTGATGTTTTGTCTCACATGAGTCTTATCTGTGAGGACACAACAATGGCTGGAGAATAACTTCCCACAGAGACTCTTTTTATTGTCCCAAGGCACTGGCACCGAAGACAATAGAAGCAAGCAAACAAGCCCCTGGGGACACAACCAAATAAGACAGACAGACTTGTTTTTGACCTTAGATTGCATGAAATGAAACTCACAGTGAGTCTTAAAATTAGGCGGAGCTGAAATTCAAACACTACATAATGTACTGGCTCTCAAATATCCTCTTCACAATGATAAACTCTCCAAGCTGAAGCTACTATATACGATAAACATTTTTGAACAAGGCACTCATGGATATGATGAACACTCATAAATTATTCAAGATCCTGACATAAAAGACAACTTCATTCTGTTAGAGCTCTACCTTTGAATCTAAGCCAGGAGAAAATGTCTCAAACACCAAGCCTCGATCTATCAAACATTGTGCTAATGTGGGACGGCTGCTTCTTTGTTAGTTTTCGGGATTAAAGAGCTTTGGAGCTTTCAGAAACTTGGATTTGATAGGTAAAACATCTTAAATCAACCAATCTTAGACAGAAGCATGTTTTGCATGCAACTCCACACTGCAATGGAGAGATAATGACAACTAGTAAAAACAAATTTCATCATTCCTGAATAACAATCAAGCACTTTTCCTCATAGGACCTGAGGGAATGCCTAGTGGTATTGCTATTTTCACAAGGGATTTGCCCATGAACTCCCAAAAACCATCTGGATTTATGCATCTTTATGATATCCATTGACAGCAAACGCACAAAACAAGCATTCAAAGTAACATAAAGGTTTTATCTGGCATGTTTTGGACTGTTTTTCTAAAACACACTAGTAAAAAAAATCTGCACAAGTGTGAGACTCTCAGAGTAAAAGATTATATGGGTGGTATTCTATTTTGGCCACACTAACACGCCACCTGAAACGTGCACTAAAGTGCTAACAATAGATGTCCCACTACCATTCCATCTAAACCAGTCCCACCTCAAATACAAGAAGTCTTCTTAAGCATAAGATAATCTGTATTTTAAGCCTCCACTTTTCTCTTCAACATGCTGCAAACTCAGTCAACAACAGGATATTGATTGGAAACGTTTGACAATATACAGTATTGGAAAAGGTTTCAACAGTGAAAATATGGCAGTGCACTGGCTCCTTGTTTATGTGGAACAATTTCAGAGCATTTTGTAAACATTTCTTTTAGGTGGTCTGCTTGATTTTACTCAGAGAGTTACACATATACAGTCATTATTATTTTGATATCCTGGTGAAGGCATTTGAGATGCTGGGGGGCGGAGGTGAATGGGCTCAATTTCTGAGTAACAATATTGCAAAAGGCATCTCTGCAAGTGCTCAGGTCAGTACACACTGTAAACAAAACTGTATGTTATATAACACTTTGCAACTGAGGCACTACACCGGTACAACTTTCTACTGTCTTTGCACCGTTATCTACCCTGGTGCACATTAAGATTCGATTTTTGATATTTTTAGTAAAGTACCAGAAAGGATGTGAGAAGGCTACTTACCACGAGATAACATTTATATCTTTTACATTACATTTTTTAGAGAAACAACTCTGAAATTAAACATTAAAGCATCATTTCGAGTTTTAATGCATTGGAAAATAGGAATCAATTAATTTGATGCATTTCACGTTGATTCAGATTAGCGCTGAATCAGTCATCATCTACTATATGCTGCAATTCTGTTTTTGCACAGTCAGAAGAGTGCTGATCACCAATTCTTCATTTCAACAGCAATCTGTTGCATGTGACTTTGCCCTGTTACCTTTTGCTGTCGTCTTGCCATGTCGGTCGGCTGCTTCGCATTAAACGGATAGGCAATACAGCGCATCACAAAGACGTAAAGCTGCAGCCTCTTCTTTCTCTCTTCTTCCTCCCTTTGCATCTTTTCCAAATCGTCCTTTTCCTTCTCGATCGCCACTGAGGGGCTCGGGCTCGTTGGTCGGGCATTGGTGCTTCGGCTTGGCTGCAACCCACCAGAGCTTTCGCTGGTCCTGCTTGGAGACACCCGAGGACCACCAGCCTTGGGCGCCGCCACCACTTTGCGCTCTTCTTCCACAACCCCATCCGCCTCCTCCTCGCTGGATGATGGGTCCAACATTTTAATGTAAGTTCTTGCTTCTCTGAAATCAAAATTGAGAATTCAAGTGGCGTCTTTTTTTAGTAACGAAACATCCGTAACTCGCTTCAGAGGACGAAAAAGTACGGAAGACGCTTATTTTTCCACAGCCTACAATCCAAACGCTGCATCAAAAGTGTCACTTACCCTCAGCACGAGTGATAAAGCTGCTCCAACAGCCAGTAGTCTTCCACCGAATTAAATAGTTGCTGCTTACGTGCTTTCTTCGTTTAACTCTGCGTTTACCATCCACCAGCCTTGGGCGCCGCCACCACTTTGCGCTCTTCTTCCACAACCCCATCCGCCTCCTCCTCGCTGGATGATGGGTCCAACATTTTAATGTAAGTTCTTGCTTCTCTGAAATCAAAATTGAGAATTCAAGTGGCGTCTTTTTTTAGTAACGAAACATCCGTAACTCGCTTCAGAGGACGAAAAAGTACGGAAGACGCTTATTTTTCCACAGCCTACAATCCAAACGCTGCATCAAAAGTGTCACTTACCCTCAGCACGAGTGATAAAGCTGCTCCAACAGCCAGTAGTCTTCCACCGAATTAAATAGTTGCTGCTTACGTGCTTTCTTCGTTTAACTCTGCGTTTACCATAACGGATTTAATGGAAGATAACACGGGGAGGATCGTAAAAACAAACAAAAAAAAATTCGCGGCTGTTGTTTTTCTGGTTTCCCCCGGCGGTCTTTCAATTGAGTACCGAACAGTACTGACAATACTGACAATAATGAGAGCAGCCAGCGCGGAGAGCTGACCGTGGTTCTGAACTGAAGCTGGAGGGGGAGGGGGTCATTGACGTGGTTTCCGCGACAGCACTATCGTTGTTTCTCTTCGCGCACGATGTTCACCACGTTTAATCGACCGTTAACAACTACAGCAGTTCCTGAAACATTAGACAATCAATTTAATCTTTTTCATAGTATAGAACTTTAGGGATTTATCCATGACTTCCTTTTTACTGATTTTACTTAGGTTAATCCAGCTGCACTGTTGTCTGTTGTTGTGTTTTTTCATACTGGTTTCCAAACCAGTTGTTAAATTATTCCATATTTGGCATAATTAATAATGAAAACATCTCACGGTAAAATTGGCTTGATGTGTGTGGGCCAAATCTGGCCAGAACTGAGTTCTATGTGCCATATTTGACCCAAATGAGGCCCGGAAATGTATGTTATCAGGGTAAGCAGTAACATTGTAAAAAAAAAAAGAAAAAAAAAAAGTCATTATAGTAACATCTTTGTTTCCATCCATTTTTTAAAAGATTTTATATTTTGGCATTTTTGCCTTTATAGGACAGTGTGATAACAGGAAGCGAAGTGGGAGAGAGAGCTGCCCACAAGGCTATCGGCACCATTTCCATCCATTTATATAGAAATTAATTTCTGTAATTTCTACTAGATTTTATGATATTATTTTATGTTTTGGCAGTCACTGGGCCTGTCCCTCGCACTTGCGCTCTTTGAACGTGAAAACTATATGATATGTATGTAAAGTTGTAGGAAATATAAGTAAAGTTTCTACAGAGCTTTATTTACACATTTAGAACATCAATTCTTTGAAATAAACTGTCTGATCAGTTGTTTGTAGCATATACTAATGAAGTGATAAAAAGCATCAATACAATGTGCAGCACTTTACATTTTACTTCCAAATTCTATGTAAAATCTAACTGGAAAATTTTCCTCAACATCACGTGATTCTGGAGCATGTGAGTTTCTTAACGTGATGAATGATGGCATACACTTATCCTCCGATGCTGCTCTGAAGTGGTATTAGAGATAGTGTATTAGCGATAGCATGAATTTAGTGGGCATAAAGGGCACTGGCATTTATCATGGGCCAGTCATTTTCACTTACTTCCTGTTGCTTGCATACACTCTCAAGTGGCCAAGACTGCAAGTTTTGATATTGGGATGGGCTCATTAAATTAAAACTACACTGTAAAATCCAATAGTTTACCTTACTTAGATTGAATTAGTCATATTTACTTAGCGAGCTTTACAGAAACTCGCTGATCAGATCACAGAGACAGAGCAACAACACCCGGACTCCGTTTTAATCATTCTCGGGGACTTTAATAAAGCAAATCTTTCCCGTGAACTGCCAAAATACAGACAGCATGTTACATGTCCCACCAGAGACAGTAATATACTGGACCATTGTTACTCCACAATAAAGGATGCATATCGCTCGGTCCCCAGAGCAGCTGTAGGACTCTCTGACCACTGCCTGGTTCATCTTATACCGACTTACAGGCATAAACTTAAATCTGCTAAACCTGTAGTAAAGTCTGTAAAGAGATGGACCAACGAAACAGAGCAGGCATTACAAGCCTGTTTCGACTGCACTGATTGGAGTGTTTTTGAAGCTGCCACCAACGATCTGGACGAGCTCACAGCATCTGTAACATCATATATATCAGTTTCTGTGAAGACATGTGCATCCCTACCAGGACTCATTTAACATTCAACAATGATAAGCCATGGTTCACAGCAAAACTTCGTCAGGCCAAAGAGGATGCCTACAAAAGGGGGGACAGAGTATTGTACAATCAGGCCAGAAACACACTGAATAAGGAGATTAGAGTGGCCAAGAGGAACTACGCTAAAAAACTAGAACACCAGTTTTCTGCAAATGAGCCTGCATCAGTGTGGAAAGGCCTGAAGGACATCACCAACTACAAGACACCATCCCCCAGCACTGAGGCCAATCAACAACTTGCTGAAGACCTGAATGGGTTTTACTGTAGATTTGAAACTCCGGACAGCCAGGCACAAGAACAGTTTCTTTCCCCAGGCAATCTACCTCATGAACAGTTAATGTTCTCCCATTGTGCAATTAAAGTATGTGCAATAACCTTATACTTATTTATCACCCTAAATCCTAGTACATCCCTACAACTTTATTTTATTTTATTTTATTCCTATTCTATCTATAGCACACCTGTACATACAATTTATTCTTTTTTTGTGGTTTACATTTATGCATGTGTATTTTATTCACATCTTATTTTTATTATCTGTGTGTTGTTGTTGTCTCTGTGTACTGGATGCTTGTGACACTATAACAAATTCCTTGTATGTGCAAACATACTTGGCAATAAAGCTCTTTCTTCTTCTTCTTCTTCTTCTTAGTTGTTATACTTACTAGGTTTTATTAAGTTACAGCTACTTTCAAGGCAAATAAAACAATTTACTTACTGTTTTGAGTGACACTTACTTCAAATATTCAAGTAGCCACAAAGGAACCAATGACATTAATAAACCAGTGAGAGGCAGCAGTGCACTAACATGTTGCTAATGTGCAACATAACAACAGAAAAATAAGAAAAGAAAAAGAGTCTTAATAGACTTTTCATCCATTTCCTCCATGTCTGCAGTTGTCTTTCACTAGTTGCATTTACTCGTTTCCCAAAGTCATCTTGAATGTTGAATTTTCAATACAACTGAAATATCTGAGAGAACGTCACATAAGCTAACTTCATAAATTGATGTTGATTTTCCTAAAATTTGTTTTTTTTTACTCATCATTATAGTGATTAGCGTTCCCTTTGATTGGGCACTTGGAACTTAATATTTGCTACTATGAATTAATTTCTGTTAATGCAGCAATGCATCATGAAGTCAGAGTTACTTGATTTCAAGGGAAGGAACGTAATTAATAGGTTGCTTTTAGAAGGTGATTTATCTTATAAATAAAGCATTAGTGTATTTTGTTTTGTGTTACTTAATGAGCTTATTCAAATTTAATTTGTCATAAATACCCTGAGATGCTTTTAATTGGGTTTATATAATCCTTAAATAGTGTGTGTGGTAATGTGCTAATGTAGCGAATCAGCTCATGGGGAAATATGAATAATTAACCATAACTAGTTATAATTAACTATTCATATTTTAGATCCGCTGTAGATATTTAGCTGACCACTCAGGGTCAACTGTCTTGTCAATTCTAAGAACGTTGATTTCCTGGTTAAGGGAAATAACTTTCTTACTGTACAATTCTATAAGCTTGTAACGTAAATCTGCATGATTATTGACTCCGGTTATGAGTAAACAATGAACCCGTCAAGTGTGATACAAGTAAGGTTTTATTAACTACATAAACACTTAAACTAGTCTAACATACTACATAAACACATTAAGCCGGTCTAACATACACATACACACACACACACACACACATACAGTTGGTATAGGAAAGGGTTAAAGTTTAACTCAGCATAGAAAGAGGCATAAAGAATGGATTTTATGGAACACTTTGCATGTATATTCAACAGATCAAAGCCTTCAGGGATACGTCAGATTCTAAGTTCAAACACACCTTTGTAAAAAGGTGTAACTGATACTTAATGTATCAATTAATAAGACTAAGTTTGAAACTTAGCGAGTCTCGGCGGTCTGAAAGAGATTCCTGATGCAAATCTTAAAGCTTCCCGTAGATCTTTGCTGAATTCGGGTCGATGAAAAGAACCAGTTTGAGTCAGTGTCACTTGATGAATGGAAAGGACTAGGCCGAAGAAAAGGCCTGGCACAGATGCTTTGGTATCCTGAAGCGTTTCTCACATCTTCATCTTAGCATCTCACTGAACCACCCAACAGGGCGTGTCACATGGAGCGTGGCCTTTTAAAGACTGCAGAGATTCACGCCTCTCAAGATGGGCTTGCCCAATGGGGAAGTCCGGAATCTCAAGTGGGAGTTCTGCGTTTTTATGGCCCTTTGTCTCTAAGCATGGTATTTTGCATATGTAATTCACTTGGGTGTTGATGCAGAAATTAGTAATGATTCTTAGAACATCAATATGTTGCAGAGGTATAAGCATGTAATATGCACTCTCAGTTAGATCATCCGAAGACGAATTCATAGATACTAGACATGGTAGAGTTACTTATATGAATGAGTGGTTTATCGTAAGCACGAATAAAAATAGTCTATAATACAACAGATTAATACAAAACAGCAATAATACACACAATGGCCTGAAGAAAATGGGTGTTCATTCAAAGAAGGTTTTCCTATGAATTAATTAGTAGAACAGTCCATTTCTCCTGTGCATTTGTACCCCTTGTTTCTGGAGAAAGCAGAATGAGAGCCGGCTCGCATTCCACAAGGTTGTAAATGTATCGGGTTACCATGAAACCAGGGTCTTGTTCGGCGTCCTGGGGTGTTACAAAGTATTTGTGAAATCTAGCTAACAAAATATATATTGTGTGTTGGAGTGGTCCAGACGCTACAAATTCCCCCCTTTCGAACGTTGTTGTCCATAGAATAGACAACAACGAGCGAGGTCAAGGTGCAGAACAATCGA
>NW_015505304.1:1477655-1503613 GCF_001515645.1 Sinocyclocheilus grahami
AGCAAATACAATTTGCAAATAAAATCAACAACTGTAAAACAAAGCAACTGCATAATTTATTCTGCCGCAATGCACTCTGGGAGTCAGTGAGTAGCTATACTAAGTCAGGAGTAAACCTAAATGAAATGATTAAGTACCCCCTACAGTTCTTTTTTAGTTACGATAACTATTGTGTAAGTAAACTATACTAACTAAGCTTTTGTCAGTACAACATACTATTCCTATTTCACTTTACTTAGTTTTTTCAAGGCAATCGGTTTGCATGCTTTTTTTAAGTAAGCCCAACTAATTCAATATTACAGTGTATATAGTCAAAAATATAATGAACTTATTATTTCAGGTCATAACTTTGATTTTACTTGAGAATCTGTAGTCAATTTTAGAGTTTTTTTTTTCAGTGAATAAGAATAAAATGTCTTTAAAGCCAGAGGAACTGTTCTGAGCCATTTTCTAGGGGTTTTTAGAACAACGGTTTTGAATTTAAGACTAAATTCAAGTCAGTGGTTATTTCAAACAAGATCTATTGTAAAGCTGCTGTGTAGCTAACAGCATCCTAAACAAAGACTACGATTACGACAATGATGTGTATTTGCTTGCTTAATTATACAACCATTGTAGTCCTTTAAAAAACTGCTTCAAATGCATGTTGGAGGTATGACTGCATGTTGTAATTCAAGTAATGTTAACTACACAATTTATTTCACTCACAAATAAAATCTCATAAGAACATTTCTGAGCCTTCTTGGTTGGCCTAAAAATGCACATAATGCGTGAACATTGGATGATTAAAATACTAGAATTTTTACAATATTTTATTTGATGTATGACTTCTGAGTGTACTGAATGTCTACAAATTCTCTGAGTGACTCTGTTTAATTGCATCTTTTTGAATGTTAATCGCTATGGTCTTTAAACTGTCCCCTATCAAGGCAGGGTTGGCTTGAAAGCTTTTGTGATATGAAAAGAGATTAGATATGTTATTGTACAGATAGCCTGAGGCGGTTTTTCCAATGTAAATTATATATCATGTAGACCTGCTGGGTCAGTACTCACTTAATACTATCAACAATTAATGAAGATTACATTAAAACTATGCAGAAAAAATCAGTTTGTGATGAACCACCCTTACAAAGGTTATCTGTTGATGTGTCAAAAGATGCAGCCTATGTTTACCTGGTTGAGAAATAGCTTAAAAGTTTTGCTGATCTAAGGTGGTCTCCTAAACTAAGTGTTCAAAACTTATCAAATCAGCCAAGATGAAACCATTATATTGGTTTAAGTTTTTGTTTCGTTTTTTAAAGTAGGGAAAGCAAAACTAAAAGTTTGTCCAAATAATGCCTGCCACGTTACGTCCATAGTTTAATGAGCCTTTACAAGAAAACGAAACTCTTTGAAAGCAACAGGCAGCACAGCAGCTGTTTCAAGCTTCAGATAGTCAGGCGCTTTCTGAGTTTATGTCCCCGCCCACATTTGCATCACCGAACGTAAGGCCAGCGTCTTTCATACGTGCAGCCTGACTCCGCCCCGTTGTTCCTGATACTGGACGATGCGACCTATCCGTGCACGCCCTCACATACACAAGATACTGAGGCGATCGCGTTTCATTACATTTTCTCCTGGCATACCCGAAAGGTATTGAAAATAAAGATTATCGAGACTGGTGTCACGCGGCTCGGATCACATACATACTGGAGCGAAGCGACACCGTTTAGCTTTTACTTTGTCCTCGATGATGGCAGCTCAGGATTTCAATTTTTTACTTGCGACGGACTCTTATAAGGTAAGAATCGCCTTGCTCGAGTCATTTAACAACAGAAACGCAAAGACGAATGACAGAACTTTGTCTGTTCTGACAGTAGCCCTTTATGCTTAACCGTTACATATATGTAGGGATAAAACCAACTATGACCTTGTAAATCGATGAAATGTAAATGAAAACATGATTCAGAATAACCTACAGTTATGGCAAAATCGCGATTATTGTGTTATCTTCTTGTTTTGATGAGGGGAATCTGCGTAAGCTCAGGTTCGTTTTAAATGCCCCACTCATTGAAGGCTAAACGCAGGGGGCGGGGCTTATGCGGAATGACCTCGTGCAGCTTTTAGCTTCGCCGAAGGCCATAGCGCGTGACGTCACGTCACTCAGTAATGAAACGCATTTTTTAGAAAACCACAGTTTTATTTAATAATAACAATAGCAACATCATTTCAAAGGACGTAATGTTTTACATGTTTTTATTATTCCTCATTTGTAAGTCGCTTTGGATAAAAGCGTCTGCTAAATGTCTAAATGTAATGTAAATGTTCATGTACTGTTCATGTAACCTTAAATATAATCTAAATCTCACAGTCTAGAAATCCAGTCACAGTCAAATTGGGCAGTACCTGTAATAAATGAGTAATCAGAATTTACATATTTTAGTTATCAGCTATAAATGAAAGTGCATTTATGTGAACTTAGTCACACGATTAGAGTTGTTTAAGTTCACTTTGACAGTCTGACCTTGTCAAAAGTCCAGGTAAGGAATCAGTTAAAACACGTGAAACAAAAGATAAAACTACCATATCTGAAGTAGCATGATTTGATATGTAGTATCACAAAACAATTCAGTTAAACTACTACTATCATGTAACAAGACACTTACAAACAAAATAGTTCTGTGTGTTTACATTTGATGCATATGCATCTTTTTTTTTTTTTGTAATACTGTGTAATGCTCAAAGCTTTTTGGGATGTGGCTGTAATTATTAAATGCCTTTAGCTGGGTTTAATGATCTTTACAACAGATTTAAGAATTGTACCTCTCTAATTCTCCACCTTGGCCAATGCTGACTGGCCAAAGTTGTGTAATTATCTTTGTGCTTCACATTAGTCTTTAACCTCTGACAAAACAACCAGCCACAAATCCCATCTGGATCAGTGGATCTATGTTGAAATCTCACACAACAAAAATGAAATGTTAACGTGTTTTTGATCTTATAATAGGATAACTAATTGTTTAATGAGATTTTGATACCTGCCCGTGTAGAATGCACTGTTGTTACACCACGCACAAGCATTCCTCAAGTGGCACATAGAAATCTAAACAGGTTGCACCAGGTATCGTTGATGAGTGACTCGGGTTTGGGTTGATGATCAGGTCCACTCAGAATTCCACAGGAAGCTAAGCAGATTTCCTATGAAGTGGAACACCCAGCATTCATAAACTCTCTCACATCTTTCATGTCTTGCGTAATTATTTTGGCCATTGTGTTAATTGTGTGCTAATTTGATCATGATTTTAATTACCAATAATAGTTTTTACAATTCAGCCCAGTTTAGAAGTCGACATAGAATTTGCAAAAAAAAATCCATAGCAGATTGTCTTTCCATACCTTACAAATCACATGGAAATTCTGTCTTTTTCTTTATATAAGCAAAATAGACTTTCAGGGTTGATCTGATAAATAATCTTGGACAACCAAAAAACTAAGCCCTCCATTATGGGCATCAAGAAAGTGGTCGCGTGTTGTTTATGCAGATTGTATCACTGGGCATCGAAGACCAGCTGCTTTTTAGTATTAAATTTGTGTCCAGGATATAATGGCAGGTTTGTACTTGTAAATCAAGACACTGTTTCAGCCCACCCCAGCTGTAGCTTGACGGTATCAGCATACAGTAAACAAGACTTTGATGAAATGCCATGAGATCCATGCACACAGCTTGATGCTGACAGATTCACAAGAATGAGGAAGCAATGCAGTTGTGCATTAAAAATATAACAGGCCTGTAGTCTTCAATGTAATAATGTAACAGTGTAACACTCTTCATAAGTTTGGGGTCAGTTTTTTTTTTTTAAAGCAAGCAAGGATGCGTTAAATTGATCAGAAGTGACAGTAAAGACATTTATAATGTTACAAAATATTTATAATTCTAATATATAATGCTCTTTTATGCTTTCTATTGATCAAACACAGTTTCTACAAAAAATATTCAGCAGCACTACTGTTTTCTACATTGATAATAAAAAGAAATGTTTCTTGAGCATATTAGAATGGTTTCTGAAGGATGTGACACTGAAGACCGGAGTAATGTCTTATTCCAAACTTTTGAACGATAGTGTAATAATTAATAAAAGTACTGGGGCCTGTTTCATAAAACGAGTTCACCAAATAAGCCAGGTTTATTTCAGTTAGTCTGACATATTGTCAGTTGATTTGGTTCAAAATAAGTCAGACTAACTGAAATAAGCCTGGCTTATTTGGTAAACTTGTTTTATGAAACAGGCCCCTGGTGAATTTGTGATTGTGTAAACAATTCTGATACTCAAAGCTACTCTCTTTTTTCAGATTACCCACTACAAGCAATACCCACCCAATGTCAGTAAAGTGTACTCCTATTTCGAGTGTCGGCACAAAAAGGGGGAACAGTATAACGAGGTGGTGTTTTTTGGCCTCCAGTATCTTCTAAAGAAGTACCTAGCAGGTAATTCCAACTAATTTCATCATTGTGTAACCCCTTCAGTGATCAGAAAACATTTGTAAAGTTCCACTTGGCTTACATAGACGTACTGTTTGTTTTTGGGTTTGTACATTTACAAAAAGGTTTTTTTCTTGTAATGTCATTCACCTGATTGGATAATGGAAAACTTGTCCCGAAACTGATAATAGCACACATTCCAGAACAGTTATAAAGGACGGACATGCAGTCAAAACAAGCTGCAAGAGTTTAAAAATGTAAGATTTAAGAAGAAAGAAAGTCATACCGTTTTGAAACTATTCCTTGGTAAAAATGAAATTTGTAAACCATTCGTTCTCTGTCGTGTCATTGCAAAACTATAACTGTCTTGTGGGAAACAAAAGAAGATATTTAAAAAAATATTTTAGCTGTTTTTGTCCATATATTAAAAGTCAGTGGGGTTCAAAACAGCATTGGACCCATCTGACTTTCATTGTGTGGACAAAGACATTTTAAATAATGTATTCTTTTGTGCTCCACAAAAGAAAGTCATACAGGTTTGGAATGACATGAGGTGAGACAATTCTGTCATTGTTCCTTCGAGGTTTATGCTTTTACCCATTTCATTTTTTATAAAAGAGGTCATGAACACAGACCAGCCATGTTAGAGAAAGTAAAAACAAGAAGACTACATTAAGTCCACAAAAACAACCTAGTTACATAAGGCTAATTCCCCTTAAGCTTCCCATTTCATTTAAAGTATTCCAACCTGGAAAGTGTGTATTTTGTGGTTTGTGTTTCAAACTGCAACCATGAACAGAATGTGTGAAGAACAGCGTTTTTTTTTCTTTCTGTGTCTCCGCTGATTTAATGTTTCTTTCCTGCCAAAATCTTTGTACTCACTCTTAACACAATGAATATTTTATAACATTTTAAGACAGTTATTCTGGCATTGCACTCTATTGCATTCTCCCTGAAAGAGGTCATGGCTGTTGTAAACTTTGCATTTATAACCACAGAGAAATTGACATTTGATAATCGTTACTGAACAAAACTGTGCATTTACTGTATCATTAAATGGCCTGCTAGTTTAGTATTTACATGTTGGACATGTTCAAAAGAGCATATGCTTTATAAACAGATCTTAATATCTCTGAGCTCATGTATTTATATAAATATCTTGCAGGTCGAGTTGTCACGGAGGAAAAGATTCAGGAGGCTAAAGTCTTTTATCAGATGCACTTTAAACAGTCAGTGTTCGATGAAGAGGGATGGAGGAAAGTTTTAGAGGTACAAACAGAAGTTCATATCAAAGTCAAAGTTTCTTTTCAGATATTTGACCATTACATGACTTTGAAGTCTGCTTACTTTTTTCCGGAGATGAGTGCACATGGAGATAATGACCACCTGCCTTCTTCCTTTTCCTAATTGTGTTGTCAGAAATATGATGGCTGCCTTCCAATCCGTATCAAAGCAGTTCCCGAGGGGAAGATCATTCCCAGAGGGAACGTTCTTTTCACTGTGGAGAACACGGATCCAGATTTCTTCTGGCTCACCAATTATATTGAGGTATTACTTGTCCTCTTTCATCTTTGCTTTTTTTATACAGAAGCCAATGCAGATATTGCAAATGGTATAAAAGTAATTTAGTTGTTCTGCAATGTCCAAATGAATGTCTCAAAAATTGTTGGAAGAAAAAAAAATACATACACTACTGTTCAATTAGTACTTTTATTCTCCAAGAATGCAAATTTTGTTTTCAAATAAATGCTGTTCTTTTTAACTTTATAAAGCATTCTAAAAAATGCATCATGGTTTTCGCAAAGATTTTAAGCGGTACAACTTTTTAATAATAATGAAAGGTTTCTTGAGACCCAAATAAGCATATTAAAATGATATCTGAAGGATCATGTGACACTGAAGATTCAGCTTGTAATCACAGGAATAAATGACATTTTTAAACATATTTAAATAGAAAAGTTATTTTAATCATATTTTACAATAATACTGTTTCTACTGTATTTGTTATCAAATAAATTCAGTCTTGTTGAGCATAAGAGACTTCTTTTAAAAATATTTTGAAATAAAAATCTTACAGACCCTAATTGTTGAACGGTAGTGTAATCTAAGGACAAAGTCCAAACAGCATTGAATCAACCTTGAAAAATGTTGCGAGAAAGGGGGTGTTACTCAAAGGGTCATATCAAACTAAAGCGAGTTACTGATTTCCTTCACAAAGGGTGCTTTCAAGGCTGTTATTAACGGATCCCTTTATGATCATGTAATCATTACATATTTTTTCATGACACTACACAATTTAAAATGAGCCATATCTAATACAAAAGTTTTTTTTAACAGCAACACAAAGCCAAAAAAAAAATGTCTGACTGTCAGAATAGTCCGTAAACCTGATGGTGCGGCACATTACTTCATATTGGATGATTCTGCCGTACTGTTGTTCAGGATGACAGCAGCAGACCTGCCAACCTGTACGCATTTTGCGTTGTGGCTACGCATTTTGACCTCAAAGTACGCTGGTACGATTTGTCACTCTAAACTACGCAAAAATCTAGTGACGCCCCTGTCCACGCGCAGTATTCAAAACAAGCAACAGAAAAAGATGAAGAGTTCAACCAATCAGAGGGTTTTTTTTTTTGCTTTTGCATTTAAATAATTTCTGTGTTTTATTTCTCTCCTAGTAGCCTATAGTTTATAGTTTCAGTTCAAAGCGGCTCGCCCCATCAGATGCTCTGACAGAAAGGCTGCGTGTGAGGCTGACAGAGACACGCTGTTTAATGTGTTTGAGATGTGCTGTTTTCCTTAATGCATAACTTACATTTCACAGGTATATTCTCTATCTGTAAATGTTAAAAAAGCCATGGAAATATTTCCATTTTGCTGTCAGAAGTGCATGAGCTTCTGCTTAGCAATTCTCCGCTAAACTCCACCGACTTCATTTAGAACGAGTCAAACAGACAGAGCTCAATGAAATAGGAGTGCAATAACTCTGACTAAAATATAAATTTTTCTGAATAATTCGAAGTTGGACAATAAATGTGACATATGTAGAATTTTAAACCTACAAGTAAGTGTATTTGTATGATAGCACTAACTGTAAAGTGTAATGGGGAAATCAAAATAGCCTTTATACTCAATTAGTCTGTGCTTTTTATTATTTTCATTTTTAGTTTAATAACTTTAACTTCTACTTTAAAATGATAATTTTTTTTTGATTGAAATGTTACAATGTTAAATTTGCACATAATATATGCCTACATGCTTACATTCACTTTATTTGTTTAATCCAAATACAAAATACCGAGATATATAGGCTACCTTATACCGCAAATCAGCCAAAAAATACAGAGATATGAATTTTTGCTCATATCGCCCAGCCCTATACAGAAGTGTACTGGAGTTTTAATTAAAGTGTACTGGAGTATTTTTTTTCTTTCTTTTTTAAATAGCATTAAAAAAGAAACTAAATCGCAGAAATTAACTAAACCGTTACGGTAAACGGTAAAAAAAAACAGTAAAACCGTAAACTGTTTACCCCCACTCCACCCTGCCCCCCGCCCGCCACGCTGATGGTACTCAAAAAAAAATTCCAAGGTTGGCAGGTCTGCAGCAGGCTTTGATTTACAGCATGCTCCTAGCTGCTAATCCTGGACCAAAAAACTGAGGGAGGTTTGGACAGGCTGGTGGGGTCAGTGAGGACATGAGGTCATTAGGTACTGACCTGGCCTGCAGCCCTGCAGACTCGCACAGCAGCTCTTACTGTTGTCATTATGTAGACAAAGTGTTTTTTTGGCTAACAGGTCTGAAGATGCATGCTTGTAATCCATGATGAACATTGTGATTGATTCGTTTTCCTAATATAAATAAAAAAACATAAAGGTTGAATATTTATATTTCTATTTATTAATGCATTTGACAAACACTTTATTTTATACATACATGTTATATTACATACATGCATTCCCTGGGAATCAGGCCCGCCACTTGGCGTTCCACTGGAACATTGTAGTATGCAATATTTTTTCATTACAGTTCCTAATAGTTCCATCACAATGAGATACAATGTAGTTTTCCAGATCCTTCGCTCTCTCTGATCCTCAGTGGTAGAACAAGCTTATAACCCCCTCCTGACTTGCTAAGACCATCATAAACCTCAAAACCTTTAAGAAGCAGCTTAAGACAAGTCTTCCATAAGAAATTCAATTAAACTTGCAGCAACCACAATCAAAGACACTTTTCTTTTACCCTTTGTCACTTTTACTGTACTGTACTCTTGAAGCGTAATGTTGCAGTACTGTACAGTACTGTATTATTGGTTCTTGTATTATAATTTGCTCTCCCTCAGTGATGTCCCTTGTTTGTAAGTTGCTTTAGATAAAAGTGACTGTTAAGTAAATGAAATGTAGATGTCCTTGAGCAACGCACTTGTCTTCCGGGTCGATTGTCCCTGTAATGAACTGGAAGTTGCTTCGACTAAAAAAGCTTGCTAAATGACTGCAACTTGCAAAAGAAACGACATTTATGCTTATGATTATTTTGTGTTTGAAGAGCAGGCACTAGTATGTCAACAACATGTTTAATACCTTAAAATAATGTATTTTATTCAAGATACCACAAATGATTTAAGCCAAACCTGATTGGAACATTTAGATCCTACCTGTTAGCCTGTTGCTTGAAAAGTCCTATTGGCATTCAGTCAGCTTAATCAATGTGCACAGTTTATGTATTGATGTCAAGACTGGAGGAAAACATGTAGAACCACACAAATGGTTCAGAATTATTTGTCTTTGTCAGTTCCTGACATGCACGTCCTTAAGGAGCCACAGATCAATGAGTTGTGGTTTAAATGGTTAGGGCTATGAAAATTGTGAGTGCAATTACAAGCCATCTTTGGTCTTCTCTGACGTACATGTGATTGTGTACATTCTGTCCCCACAGACAATGCTGCTCCAAATGTGGTACCCCATCACCGTGGCAACACTCTCCAGGGAGTTCAAAAAGATTCTGGCCAAGCATCTGAAGGCCACGTCAGGGAGCCTGGAAGGTCTGGACATCAAACTGCATGATTTTGGCTACAGAGGGGTGTCCTCACAAGAGGTATGATGGCCATGGATTGGTAATTACACTTCCTGGTCATTACAGTGTTGTTATTGTTAACTAAAACTAAAACTTTTGGTAACACTTTAGTATGGAGCATGCCTATTATTAACATATTGGCTGTTTATTAGTACGGTACTTACAAAGCACATATTCTGCATGACCAGATTCTACATCCCTAATCCTATCCAATACCTAAACTTAACAACTACCTCACTAACTAAATAAGTTAGTAAACTAAATAAGCAGCAAATTAGGAGTTTATTGAGGCAAAAGTCGCAGTTAATGGTTTGTCAATAGCGAGAATTGGACCTTCAATTAAAGTGTGACCAAACTTTTAAAAGTTATTTTCAGTAATTGACATAAATGTAAAAAATATATATATATCAATATTAAATGAAACACGTAAACTTTAAAAAAGGAACATAAATGATCATTAAAAATGTTGCCTAACCAACTGAAATTAATATGTTTACGCTTCCGTAATAAAATTAGAAATAACAATTAATTGATGCTATATGGATGCAGTATTTAAAAACATAAAATAAAATGACAAGCACACAGCAAAATCACTAAAGTATCACTTAAAATTTAAATGTAAATATAAAAATAAAAGGTAATTTATATTAATAAATACTATAATATTATATAAAAATACTAAAATAACATTGAATCAGCACAGTGAATATAAGCAGTATTGTGTGAGATATTTAAAGCATTGCCCTAACACCATTCTGTTACCATGTTTTGTTTTACCATGGCACCATGCTAGTAATTCTGGATTTGTGTTTTCATAACCAATTAGTCTGTTTTGTTGTGTTGTGTGATTGATACTTACAAAAACACAATCTTTTATATGTTTTATGACTCTTAAGAGACTATATAGAAAGCTAGAAAATAACAGATTTTCATGTATTACTGATTGCATGACATTATTTTACCCTGAAGTTCTCATTTCTGTAGCCATTCACAGCACATTCTGAAGAACACTGAAATAGTCAAACAGGAAGTGCCTCTGGTGTTAAAATCTCTACCTTTATTCTTTTTATAGCCTTGAAATCAAAGCTCAAGCCAAATGTGGTCTTTCTCTCTTCAGTGCTTTTAAAGAAAGCTTGGTCTCCTGGGGCAAATGAAATCAGACATTACTTGGTGAAAGCAGAAAATCGATTCATTATGAGACAAGGCCATTCCATTTAATCAAAAGGAGATCGGACCTGACCTTTTGAAATGCAAGCAATGCAGTGTGCTAGGGTTGGGCCGATAGACGATCCATCGTCGATGGCTGACAGACCTGAGCCGGCATCGTGACAATCCACCCCATCTATACTATAGGTACTGCCGCTACCACACATTTGACAAGATTAGATATTTGTCTGTGGTGCTCAGTATCTGCAAATCATTCTCCATTGTCCTATCAGTCATCTCTCCTTACTCTGTGTATGTGGTAAGTGAACTTTCGTGTACTATAATGTAACAGTCTACCGCTAGCAAGCAGCTAACCATGTCCCTTAAGTGGCTCCACAGAACACGTTATTTGTTTTCCGTACCTTTCTGCATACGGATTCACGCTTCGGGCACACCCCCTAATGTCATCGTCCATCACGATGTTTCACTGTAGACATCGTCCGATGCCAATTTGGTAGACATCGCCCAACCCTACAGTGCGCTCTCAATTTCTGTATTTTTCAAAGGTAGGAGAGCCCTGATTGTTGGCCGTGTTTGAGTGAGATTGTCACGCTGATGGGTTATGGGTCATCGGGTGGTGCTGTTTGAAGAGTTGTGTGAGTAAAGATGACTGTTTGGCTCTTGAATCGGTCTGTCTGCTGTGTTAAAGGTCAACTCTGCCAGGTTTCATCTATATCACACAGTGACAGGTTCAGGTTTTGGGTGGCTAGTGATAAGCAGTGAGTCTGTTACTGACTGGCTGGGCGTGCTGAGCGTAGGAGACCTTTGTGTGCGAAAGTGAGACCACTGGATTCTGATGAGGTGTGACATAACCCCTCTGTGGTGCCCTTTTGAGACCAGTACGCCATGATCTAAAACTGGACATGGTGACGCAGCCTTCATAGATCAATCCAGCAGGCTGATCGAACAGAAAAGGTGCATTTACCATTAACATTGAAAAAATGCTTAAAGGTTTAGGTCAAATAACAAGCTGGATTTTTAAGTTTTAATCTTTCTAATAGTGCTCTCATATGTGTGTGTATTGTGTATATTTATTATGTATATATAAATACACGCACATACAGCATATATTTAAAAAATAATTACATGTATATATTTATTTTTGTGTAATTTATATCATATATCAATATATTTAATATAGAAACGTTACATATTATTCTTAAATATATACATGCATGTGTGTGTGTTTATATATTCATAATAAATATACACAGCACACACACATATATTATGTAAAACAAAAACTTTTATTTTGGATGTGATTAATCCCGATTAATCGTTTGACAGCACTACTTTCTAATTAACTAAAAGCAACTCTATATAGAAGATACAAGTGAAGTGATGCTCAGGGGCATCGCTAGACCTGGCTAGACTCAACTCAGGGGCAGACCTGAAGTGTTTATGACACCGGCCCTTAATATATAGTCACTGACATACAGTTGCCTTTTAACATTTAAAAAAAAAAATTAATAGTTTATACGTTTCTCAGAGATTTGAACTTGCAACCCCATAGCACATATAATACCACTTTACTGGAAAGGTTTGATCTGATTCAACAACAAATAACACATTATATGGAGCCACTAAAAGGTTAGCCGCTTGCTAGCTGTAGTCTGTTGCATTACAGTACATGAAAGTTCACTTACCACATACACAGAGTAAGGAGAAATGTCTTATAGGACGATGGCGAATGATTTAGATTTGCAGATCCTGAGCACCAATGACAAACATCTAACATCTCTTGTCAAATGTGTGGTAAGTACTGCCGCTCCATAGTATAGAGTCCTTGTGATCGCGAATCTCGGCCCAACCCTAATTCAAAAGTTTTATTGTTTTTTAACGATTTAATTACATTTTAATCTAAGACTGTTTATTTTTTTTCTTCTTTTTTTTGATTTGGTTCATGATTTTTATGATTTGTTTTTATGGTTTTAATATCTTATTTTATTTTCTTTGTTTTAATAAAAAAAAAATTTAACTAGCAGACATTTACCAGAGATTTGAACTTGCAGCCTTTGTAACCCCATGGGAAATATAATACCACTGTACTAATATTTTACTTTATTATTTTATTTTATTTGTGGTTTCATTTTATTTTAATCTCTTCCAACTAAAAGTTGTAATTTATGTCGAACCACACCAGTAACAATCAGTTATGTCCTATTGAATTTCACATGTTGGGTAACATGACTGTCCAATGAAAAAAAAAAAAGCCATCTGGGTGTCCTAATCAAGGTCCACGTTATATCTGGCTTTATGGCATATTTCTCTGACAACTGTCAGTGTAATATTGCTATTGTGTGTGTTTAAGCCTGTTTGATCACTGGCAATTACATGAAATATGACATGACAATATTCCATGTTACTCTCATGCAGGACTTTGTCGGAAAATTAAGTGCAAAAATGATTTTAAGAAAGGAAGAAACCGAATGAATTGGAAGGGAAAGAACATCAGTGTGGGATCTAAGAAAGCCCAAACGCTTCTCCCTCAGCAGCTGACAACAGACTGAAGCATGCTGTGTAAAACTATCGAATCTTCATTAGGGACAGTGGGATATTGATAGTGTATTTTCTAGGTTGCGGCTGACTGGATTAATGATGGCTTCAAGAGGAGATTAATGATGCCAAGCAGAGTTTAATGCCTCTGATACTCAGGGTTCCTGCTCACTCTCCATCACCACTCTCTTCTGTTCAGGGGACAAGCAGTGATAGATTTCAATTCTGTCATCATTTACTCACCCTCAAATCCTTCTAAACCCATATGACTTTTGTTCTTAAGCGGAAAAAGAGAAGTTTAGCAGAATGTATTGAAAACGTACCTTAAAAATACTCTATACAAGTTGTGTGCTATTTTTTAAAGTTTAAATGTAATTAAAAAAAATTACAAAAGCACAAAATTACTCATGATGAATTCAAATGAAAACTGAAAATCCAAAAATAAAAGCTTATTCAAAATATTAATAAATTCTACAATACTGTATAAATAATATTAAAATAACATTGGTATTTATGCTGATCCGTCATGTTGTGCTGGGCTGTGCCCTTCAACTGCATTGACAATTACATGACAAAGTCCCTAGATCCTTGTTACAATCACAGCGGCAGACTAAAGCCTTGTTGCGGATCTGATTTCCCTGGGTTGATATCAAGCCCATCTCATCAGTTCTTAAATTAAAAAAGAAATGGACTCCTCAAATTCCCACATAAATATACACCTTGTAGTAGAGCAAGAAATATTGATGCTCCCCTCAGGGGGCTAAAGAAATTTTGCTTGGAATCAAACGTGTTCACTTTTCAGAGCAGCAACCTTCCCTTGACTATCACTAAAGGGCAACTCCCCCCTGATTACTGTGACCCTGCAATGAATGAACTGAGACACAGTCAATAACCTGAGTGTTTAATCAGGGGAATATAGAAAATGTCTTATTGGCTTTAAATTGGGCACACAATTGATTTCAAAGGTCAAAGTCACAACCTCTCATATGATTTGCTTCTTAAAAGCCACTGTCTATAATACAGTTACAAAAACAGAATCAACATAATGGGAATCAGCGTTTATGCTTTAAATGGTGTGAGAGAAATCACAACATTTGATCTTTTGGGTTTCACTGGAGACGCCACTGAAGAACATTATTGTACAGTAAAGACTTCAGGGACTAGGGGTTTGATATTAAACGGGTTAATTGACTTATTGTGTCTCTTTACTGATCTAGTCAGCAGCACTTGGTGGAGCTGCTCATCTGGTGAATTTCTGCAGCACAGATACAGTGGCGGGTCTGCTGATGGCACAACGATACTATGCATGTCCTATGGCTGGATTCTCCATCCCTGCTGCAGAACACAGGTACAGTAATGCACTTGTGTACTTACTGCACACTTATTTCGTCAAGGCATAATCAAATTTAGTTTTGAGTAACATCCCACCTAAAACCTGATCGTCTGAAAGAAATAAAGTTTGAATTGATTAAATACTATAATAGTATTTATAATAATAAATCATACTAAAATAACACGGCTTTAAAGGGATAGTTCCCCAAAAAAATGAAAATTCTGTCATTAACTTCTCACCCTCATGTCGTTCCTAACCCATAAGACCTTTGTTCATCTTCGGAACACAAATTAAGATATTTTTAATAAAATCCGAGCTTTCTGACCCTGCACAGACAGCAATGCAACTCACATGTTGAAGGCCCAAAGAGGTAGTAAGGACATCATTAAAATAGTCCATGTGACATCAGTGGTTCAACCTTAATTTTTACAAAGATACGAGAATACTTTGTGTGTAAGGAAAACAAAAATAACGATGTTATTCAACAATTTCTTCTCTTCTGTGTCAATCTTCCATGCATGTTCACAAGAGTGGTACTCTCATGAATGCGCGGAGGAGACTGGCATGGAAGAGAAGAAATTGTTGAATAAAGTTATTTTTGTTTTCTTTGCACACAAAAAGTATTCTCGTAGCTTCATAACATTACGGTTAAACCACTGATGTCACATGGACTATTTTAACAATGTCCTTACTGCTTTTCTGGGCCTTGAATGTGTCAGTTGAGTTGCTGTCTATGCAGAGTCAGAAAGCTCTCGGATTTCATCAAAAATATCTTAATTTGTGTTCTGAAGATGAACAAAGGTATGATAATGACAGACTTTTCATTGTTGGGTGAACTAATCCTTTAAGATTGTTGAATATGATATGATAATGGTACCTTGGAATGCTGAAACCTGTTTTAGTTTAGTTTATGAAAAATTCTGTTTTAATCAATTATAAATTGATTAAACATCCTTACCCTTCTATCACTCCAAACCTATATGACTTTCTTTCTTCCCTGAAACACAAAAGGAAATACTTTGAAGAATGTAATGTTGTTTTTTTCCATGCAATTACATTAAGTGGGGACTGGAGCTTTCAAAACTTCAGAGAATAACACAGAAACACCATATAAGAGGTATGACGACATAGAGTTTGTGTTCCCATTCAGTAAACCATTATTCACTGTGACCAGATTAGGCGAGTTTAATTGGAGAACCAGATGAATCTGATTCAAAAGAAAGATTCATTCACATATCTCATGATCTCTCATGAACCTGTTAGGGAAGACGTTAAGATTTTCAGTCATAAACAGCTTAAGTTTTAGTCTGTTTTGACACAAAACTATTACATGGCTTCAGAACAATTTGTATGGACCATTTTTGTGTTCTTTTGTAGCTTGAAAACTTCATTGTGATTGCATGGAAATTAGTGACCAGTAGAGAAATTCTCTTTAAGACTGATTGGGCAGTGAGTCAGTTAAACAGCTTGTGTCGTGAAATTCAACGGTGACGTTAAACACCTGCATGTTAATTTGCATTTGTTCCGTTGATTCTAATTAGTTCTATTAGTAGCTACACATTCATCCATCTCACAGCTGTAGCGCCTTTTGTTTGTGTGGTTGAGTGCGTTTCCCAGTATAGCTCTCACTCTTTATTTCAAATCACGCCATTTCTTCTGTGACGCTGTTCCATCCTCATACAGTTCAAATATAAGTTTTTCAACCATTCCGTGAATCACTCCGACATTTTTAAAGCTCTGCGGCTAAGGATCGTTAGACTCTTAATGACTCATTTGCAACAAATTATTCTTTCTAATTCCGTTTATTTATAATGTACCTTATCCACCTTCAAACTAAATAAAGCATGAGTGGGTGGGACTTCACTAATTAGTGTTGTAGATCATTTGAAGAAGGTTTGTCACACTTTGTTTTTCATGTCTCTGTAGTACTATCATCTCCTGGGGCAAGAGCCGAGAGAAAGATGCGTATGAGTGTCTGCTGGACCAGTTTCCCTCTGGGCCTGTAGCTGTGGTTAGCGACAGTTATGATATTTTTAAGGCTTGTAAGCACATCTGGGGGGACAAGCTGAAGGAGAGAGTGATGGAGAGGAGTGAGGATTCTGCACTCATTATTCGTCCAGACTCCGGGGACCCCGCTCAGACCCTCATAGAGGTGTGTGTGTGTATCATATACCAAGTGTGCTCAAAGTGGCGTAGTGTTCACTACAGACCTTAAGGCAGCTGTTTCAGTGATTTAACTTTATTTTAGTGGAGTCAAGACTCAAACAAATAGGCTTTTTTCCAGCTCTGTGCTGCACTGTGTCTTACAGGGCTGGCTGGTCTGTGTGAAAGTAATGCTCTAGAATATTGATTTTCCTTTTATATACTGTCTTTCAGATTAGTTTGTTGCTTGTTTGTATTTGATGAATGAAATAGGGGAGTCAAGATTGATTAGCTGGCTTTATAGCCCTTTATGCTTTTAATTTTCACTTGCTTGCCTCCTTCATTTGTCTCTTCTGTCTCGCTTTTAGGTGATAAAGATTTTGGAGGAGCGTTTCGGATGTTCTCAGAACTCAGTTGGTTACAAAGTGCTCCCATCATACCTGCGCATTATACAGGGGGATGGAATTGATCTGAACTCAGTTAATGAGGTAAACTAAACCTCAGACCAAGAGAGAACAAAAACATGAAATTATTGCAAATTGTAAAAATATGTTACAATATTAATATTTAAGGCATTTTGTATCAAGTAAATGCAACCTTGGATGAGCATAAGAGACTATATATATATTGTTTGTTTGTTTATATATATATATGTCAAATTTGTGACATTGATCATGTGAATTCCTTAGTATAGACTGTCATATGTTCTTCTTACTTTCATTGAAGCACAAGGTGCTCTTTTGGAAAATCGTCTTCAAATCATACTGGAGAACATTCAGCTTTTACACAAAAGCAAACTTGAGCACTGCTGCCAGTAAAGCAAAACATCAAAACAAATAATACGTTCAGAAATCCATGTCAATTTTTCAGTTAGCACACACATTGTTATGCAAATTCTTGCGCAAATTAAATGCAAATCAAATAGTTGTGAGTAATTAAAATAAATGGACTATATTAGTGAAATGCAAAATAGAAGCTTTTTCACTGTCGTTTCAGACATTTGGACCGCTCTCTAGTGCTCATATGACTAGCATGTTATCACATACTAATATTGCTGTCGTTATTAAATGTGTGGAATGGTGTGTACAGGGTCAACTTGATACTGGCCCTGAATGTTTATCAACCATTCATGACTGTTTGATTATAAACAATTATTACCGATTACACAGTGGTAAATCATTGATCATAATCTGTTCAGTGTTACATTTTTTTTTTTTTTTTTTGCCTAGCACAGATTCTTGAGAAACTGAGCGATGAGGGTTGGAGTGCTGAAAATGTGTTTTTCGGTTGCGGAAGCGCACTGCTGCAGAAAATCAACAGAGACACGCTAAACTGCGCTTTTAAGTGCAGCTATGTGGAGACCAATGGCAAAGGCGTGAGTTTCTTTATCAGTTTCACTTTCAAAACATCTTGTTTAAACGAGTTAAAAAAGTACATTTGAGGAGTATTGTTATTATTAGTTTTTTTTAATATCATGTAATTTGTGTTTGCATAGATGGACGTCTATAAGCAGCCAGTGACGGACCCGTCTAAAGGATCTAAGCGTGGTCGTCTCTCTCTGAGGAGAAATTCAGATGGCTTCATTGAGACGGTGGAAAGAGGAGCAGGCAAACCACAGGAGGTTAGATCAGCTTAACCTATTATTTCCTAGATTTTTCCCAAAGATCGTTCATATAAACATACTGTGCCACATTTTTGCATTTATTAAACTTTTTGTTTCCCACATTAAACTTTAGTGAACAGATGATACATATAGATAATTACATTTAATTCTGTGGCAATTCTAGGCTGAATATATTTGGTCAAAAATACAGTAAACAGGAATATTGTGAAATATTATTACAATTAATATTTATGTAATAAATGATAATTATATAATACATTTAATTTCATTTATTCCTGGGGTTTTAATGAGCCATTATGCCAGTGTCACATGATCATTCAGAAATCATTCTAATATGCTGATTTACTGCTCAAGAAACATTTCTTTTTATTATCAGTGATGAAAACAGTTGTGCTGCTTAATAAATTTTGAAGACACCATGAACATTTTATTTGGGATTCATTGATGAATATAAAGTTCAAAAGAACAGCATGTGTTATATATATATATATATAGCATTACAAATGTCTTCACTGTCACTTTTTGATCAATTTAATGCACCCTTGCTGAATAAAAGTATTAGTTTCTTTAAAAAAAATCGTACTGACTCCCACCTTTTGAACAGTTGTGTATGTAAAAATGTAAACCGTGCTGGTCATAGTTGGTGATCCTTTAATATGATCTTCTTTTGTAGGACATGTTGGTGACTGTGTTTGAAAATGGCACCATCCTGCAGGAGTACACTCTGGATGAGATCCGTAAAGCTGCTCAGCTTTGGGAAGAAGACGTGAGCCCTTCCCAGCACAACAAAGAGGACAACAGTACTCTGGAGAGCCACCAGAAATGCATAATGAACGGCGTGCATTAATAAACACAGTATGCGCACTGTTCTCAACACTGCCCCCCACAGACCAACCACAGACCTATTCCACAACACTCAGATGTTTATCAATAAAGCAGAACACAGTGTTGCCAATACAATATACAAATACATATCACATCTGACTTTTAGACTTTTGAGGCAACCCTTAAATTTTGGATTTGGTTGCCACCGGTTTTTATTAGTTCCTCCTTCATTTTACCACACTTTGAGATGCCAAATATCTTTGTTGGTGCTTTAGAAACATCTAAATATATTTCAGGAGTATATGACGGCAGGGTTTGCATTCGATTGATTGTAATGTTGTTAAAGCATCGCCTGGCAGTACATTGATAAATGAAGGAAACTTCATTTGAGGTGATCTCATGATCGTATCAGGGCTTCTGCACCAGCAATTCTGCACATGATCCCGGTTTCTGATGTGACGTACAATGACACTCTCTCAAAAATTAGATTTAGAAGTCACTATTTCACTTTTGGAGGATTCTGGGTGTTCTTTTAATATCTTTTAGACACCTATAATGCCAAGATAGCAATGATGCATTTTTTTTTTCCTCTTTTTTTTTTTTTTCTTCAATAATCAGTTTTAAACTATTCCCATGTTGTGTTCAACATAGAGACACACACTTGAAATTGATCCACCCGGTTTGTGTCTTCTTGCTGTTACATAGCTCATGTAAATTTGCTTCCTGACTTTTTAGAATAATACTTTCGTTGTCACAATTTTGTTGGACAAAATTCTTCTCTGGGGATTTTAGAACAGCAAATTGATCCTGATGTTATAAACACTCTCAGTAAGTAAATGCTGCATAGAAAAGAATCAAACGTTTCCTGATAATAGTTATAGTGTGATTTATGTGGAGCTGGTTTTAGACTTCCATCTGAGATGCACAGAATGCATCATACAAACACTTTGCAGTATTCTGTCTCCATACAGCTGCTGATGGTGCCTTAAAAACCACTCGGACCTCAGTGCTCAGGTCACTCTCTCTTGCTTTGTCCTTTCCTCCCCTCATTTTTCACACTTAATTTTGTCCATCACGCTCAGTTTCTCTCTTTTATCCTTCTGTGACTCACATATGAATGATGTTCAGTGATTGCCTTTTTTTCTCTTTTTTTTTTGCTGTTGCCTTATGTTAAAGGCAACAGCAAGCTTCCGTCAACCTCTGCCATCTATATGCTGATGCTGAATGAGATGTGCAGTGGGTTTAATTACAGTGTACATTGATTATTGTGTCATCGTCTTTGTGTTCGATCATGGAAATGACTCATTTCCAGGTTGTTCCGAACATCTGAAATGAAGCAGTTTGACCCTACCTCTTTTTTTAATCAATAATAATGTATATTAATATGAAGTGGTGATCCTTACACTTAAAAAGCATCTATTTTGTTGTGTAAATACTCTTTAATGGTAGTTTCAATTATAAATTCGTCTTGAAATTCTAGCATTCTTGTTGCATTTTTTTGATTTTACAGAAGTGATATTTTGAATGACAAATAGACAAGCAAACAGAAAAAAATATATATAATAAATATAGATCGAACGTCTTCGTCTCAATCTTTCGTTTTAGTGTGTGTTTTGGTAATTTCGAAAGGAAAAAAGTAAATGTTTTGTAAATGGAAAAAAAGGAAACAGAATATGCACCATAAGCAGTGATGGTTTTGACGGTGCCAGTATGTCTGGATTTGTTCCCAGTTTTGAATTGCATAAACACATTGTGCCCATTTGGACAGCCTGCTTTCTTCAAAACTGTCATAGCAGAAAAGGAATGGAATGCCAAAGGAAGGAATGTGACTTTTAGAATGAGGAAGAGTTATGTGTTAATTTCCTCTGCATGTCGTTTTGAGTTATGCAAAACAAAATAGAAATGTCTGTATTTCCAAGTTCCAGTGAAACCTGACAATGGTTCAGTTTATATTCAACAGACGATGGTTTGCCTTAACACGTTTTATTGTTGCACAATTATATTGTATTCACATGAAATGTACTTTTCATACACATCCTCGTGGACATCACAAAATGCTTACTGTCATTACGTTTCACTCCCAGAAAAAAAGGTACAAAGATGTCACTGGGGTGACAAAAGGTACAAAAGTTAAAAGGTACATCTTTGTACCTGGTTTACCTCTAAATAGTACATTAAAGGTACATTTTATTACCTCAAGTGTACATTTTGGTACATTTTAAAAGGGTACCACCCCAGTGACAGTTTTGTACCTTTTTTGTACCACTGAGACTGAAATGCATTTTTAGGACATGAGAGTCGTGGTTTTACCATAGTAGAGTTTGGGTGAGTTTATTCCGTTGACCATGTGCAGCATATTTGTATAATGCAATTTTGTCCACTGACCAAAATAGTCACACACTTTCTATTTAGACAAGGGTTTAATTTGCAGAAGTCAATAAGCTTATGTGTGTATGAGACATTTCAAATAATCATCATTCTATAATTTTAAATTGCGGTTTAAAGTTTTCGGGAAGAAGTTTTCTCTCTCTTATGCTCTCTTAGTTTCTTATGCTCATCAGACTGCATTAGATTAAAAATACAGTAAAAACAATAATATTGTGAAATATTACAATTTTAAATAAGTATTGTTTTTAATATTCTAAAATTGTTTTATTCCTGTGATGTCAAACGTGACTTTTCAACATCATTACTCCAGTCCTCAGTATCACAGAGATCCTTCAGAAATCATTCTAATATGCTGATGTGCTGCTCATGAAACATTTCTTATTATTATCAACCATTATAACAGTTGTGCTGCTCAATATTTGTGTGGAAACTGTGATACACATTTTTCAACATTTAACTTAAAAAGAACAGAAATTGAAAGCTTTTGTAACATTATAAATGTCTTTGCTGTCACTTTTAATCCATTTCTTAATCCTTTTCGAAGAAACCTATAATTCTGCTGTGTTAAATAGCAATAACCAATCTGATCCAAAACATATGCATAAAAACCAAAAAATTATTTTGGAAATCTGAGGACATTTTTGTCATAGACGACAGATACTCTAATGAAAGGGAAGCCATCTATTGGTCATTTTCAAAAGTCCACTTCTAATTTCCCTCTGAAACCAGAACCAAGTTTATACTACATTAGTAAGTCAAAAGTTACAATCGCATCACAATAAATCAGAAACTTAGCCTACTTTCATTTCCTAGAACGTCATGAGACCACATGTGTCCATTCTTCTCATTATATTCTTCCTGTGCCAATTAAGTGTACTCTAGTACTATTTTTAATTCCAGGCAGTTTTGTAATTTGCAGTTTGAATGATAGCTCATAATTAATCCAGTTATACATGCATCCATTCAATGAATCCAGAAAATGCACGCAATGCTTACACAATTCAATACTGCTGGTGATTGCTTGCACAGATAATAAAACAAGGCTTGTTTCGTCCAAGTCAGTGTCAGACATATTTTAAATCAGCATATCGCAGATCAGAAAGCAAATGGCATGTAGGAAAGCATCTTCAGAGTATCTGTTAATTGGCTAACACTGTTGTCACTACTGATAGGCCGCTCGGCGCTCATTGGATTAGTTGCTGCTAAGCAACCTCTTTGCTAAGCTTGTTGTCATGGATTCAGATGTGAAATGGTCTGTTGACCACTGATAACAGGGTGAGGGCGGAGGTAACCATAGGTAACACTCCAGCTCTGTCGCACCTGTCTTACATTTGCGACTGTTCAAATGTCACCGGCAAGCGTGCAGCGCTGCATCATGACAGACAGCACGCATTGTGTAGACATGCACAAGAACAATAGTCGGTGGCATTTATTCATTTTAAGTGGCAGTTAACAAAGAAGTGCGAATCGTAAGCGGAGCGCCGCTACATTATTGTGTCTGTGCGTCTGCCCATTATTTGTTTTTTTTTCTCATTTGTACTCATTTCACCCCCGGAATGCAAATTCTAATCCTGATTATTTCTGCCAGATTAGTGGTGCAGAATAAAAGGAGGGATAACGCATTTACACAGCACAATTCCAGAATCTCACGTTTTGTCTTTTATATTTAAGCGTGTTTCACTTCATTTGTGTTTTGGTATAGGCATGGTGATTGGTTTAGCAGCCTGGTGTGAAAATGGAGCTGAAACCAAATTGAACGTTGCACCATCTCCATTTATATATAGATGGTTGTCAAAAAAATCTGAAATTCAAAAGAGGAAGTGCTCATTCAGAAAGGTTCAACACTGCAGCACAACACCAAAAGGTTCATTTTCAGCCCTATAAAATGGTTCCTTCTCAGTTCTCCCAAAAAGTTCAGCTATTCAACTGAAATTATATTTTGTTTTTTTTTTGCCCATACAATTAAGGTCAATGGGGTCCAGTGTTTTGGACACCGTTAACATTCATAGTAATGGTAAAAAAAAAAAAAAACTTCAAAGTATCGTCTATTGTGTTCAACAGAAGAAAGAAAATCATAGAGGTTTGGAATGACATGTTGAGTAGCATTGTTATTGTTAGCTAAGACTATTAATGTAGACTATAGGCTATATAAAAAATATTAAACATTAGAAATGTTGTCTTGGCAGCTAACTAAAATAAGTTGAAGTACTAAAATGACTGAAACTGAAATAAAAAAGCTATATATATATATATATATATATATATATATATAAACACACAAAACTAATAAAAGTGACAAAAGCACATTACAAAATTACTAAAACCTAAACTAAATTTAAAATAAAAACAGAAAAAGTAAAAAATAATAGCTAATTCAATATATTACTAAGCTATAGAATATGAAAAAATACTGCAATTATACTGATGACAAAATGTGCAATTTTGGGTGAACTATTCTGTCATTTAAACGATTAATCAATCAATCAATTAATTGTTCAGCTGATTCAATTTGATCATCTGTTCTCTGTTTTGTGCCTTGATCTCCTTAAATGTTTGTTAACCAGTGTTGGAATCTTTAGCACTGAAGATAGTCCAGCCAGGACTGAAATGTTAGCTTTTTTTGTATATGTGTGCACAGTCACTTTTTTGTTTGTGCACTTTAGTTTTTGTTGTCACCTCCATGTAAATCTTCAGGAATAAACTCCTGTTGTAAGGACCTTGTACTTTGCATTTCATTTGGTGTGCAGATTTTTTGCCTTGGCTTTATGTATTTACCTGGGAATTGAACCCATGACCCTGATGTTGCTATAGCGCCATGTCTACTGACATCAACGAAAGATATGTGAGTTTACTTCTTCCTTTTACAATTTGAGAAGCATATGTTGTTTTATGTATGTTTATGTATCCATAGTTTGTTAGGATAGGACAATATTTGTCCGAGATACAACTATTTGAAAATCTGGAATCTGACGGTGCAAAAAAATCAAAATATTGAGAAAATTGCCTTTAAAGTTGTCCAAATGAAGCTCTTAGCAATGCATATTAATAATCAAAAATTAAGTTTTAATATATTTACAGTAAGAAATTTACAAAATATCTTCATGGAACATGATCTTTACTTAATATCCTAATGATTTTTGGCATAAAAGACAAATCAAAAATTGACCCATACAATGTATTTTTGGCTATTGCTACAAATATACCCCAGCGACTTAAGACTGGTTTTGTGCTCCAGGGTCACATATGGTTACAGTGGGGCAAAAAAGTATTTAGTCAGCCACCAATTGTGCAAGTTCTCCCACTTAAAAAGATGAGAGAGGCCTGTAATTTTCATCATAGGTATACCTCAACTATGAGAGACAAAATTAGAACAAAAATCCAGAAAATCACATTGTAGGACTTTTAAAGAATTAATTGGTAAATTCCTCTGTAAAATAAGTATTCGGTCACCTACAAACAAGCAAGATTTCTGGCTCTCACAGACCTGTAACTTCTTCTTTAAGAGGCTCCTCTGTCCTCCACTCGTTACGTGTATTAATGGCATCTGTTTGAACTCATTATCAGTATAAAAGACACCTGTCCACAACCTCAAACAGTCACACTCCAAACTCCACCATGGCCAAGACCAAAGAGCTGTCAAAGGACACCAGAAACAAAATTGTAGACCTGCACCAGGCTGGGAAGACTGAATCTGCAATAGGTAAGCAACTTGGTGTGAAGAAATCAACTGTGGGAGCAATTATTAGAAAATGGAAGACACACAAGACCACTGATAATCTCCCTCGATATGGGGCTCCACGCAAGATCTCACCCCATGGGGTCAAAATGATCACAAGAACTGTGAGCAAAAATCCCACAACCACACGGGGGGACCTAGTGAATGACCTGCAGAGAGCTGGGACCAAAGTAACAAAGGCTACAATCAGTAACACACTGCGCCGCCAGGGACTCAAATCCTGCAGTGCCAGACGTGTCCCCCTGCTTAAGCCAGTACATGTCCAGGCCAGTGTTGGAATCTTTAGCACTGAAGATAGTCCAGCCAGGACTGAAACGTTTGCTTTTTTGTATGTGTGTGCACAGTCACTTTTTTGTTTGTGCACTTTAGTTTTTGTTGTCACATCCATGTAAATCTTCAGGAATAAACTCCTGTTGTAAGGACCTTGTACTTTGCATTTCATTTGGTGTGCAGATTTTTTGCCTTGGCTTTATGTATTTACCTGGGAATTGAACCCATGACCCTGATGTTGCTATAGCGCCATGTCTACTGACATCAACGAAAGATATGTGAGTTTACTTCTTCCTTTTACAATTTGAGAAGCATATGTTGTTTTATGTATGTTTATGTATCCATAGTTTGTTAGGATAGGACAATATTTGTCCGAGATACAACTATTTGAAAATCTGGAATCTGA
>NW_015505304.1:1503842-1507684 GCF_001515645.1 Sinocyclocheilus grahami
TTTTTTTTCTCATTTTGTCTCTCATAGTTGAGGTATACCTATGATGAAAATTACAGGCCTCTCTCATCTTTTTAAGTGGGAGAACTTGCACAATTGGTGGCTGACTAAATACTTTTTTTCCCCACTGTATGTTTTGCATTCACATTTTAGCATGATGGAGACCCATCGGTTAACCAGCATGGAAAGAATCAAACCATATTATCCTTATTCAACATGGATTTTTCTCCACTTGTTTTATTCAGCTGCTCAGAACCCTTAGGTGTGCTGTGTCTGGATGCAGACTGAACCGGTTTTACTCTGGGAGTTGCATGCTTATTCAATGTGGCAACTGTTGGCACAACTGGAGGAAGAGATCCAGCCATGCTGTAAATGTGCTGAGAGCTGCGCTGCACCTCTCAGGCTCTCAGTGCAGGTTAAGTGACTGTCTTGGCCACTGCCATAATTCCTTGGCGAGCGAGCAGCGGTGTGAATCAGAATGATGTTGATTACTCCCCAGGTCACTCCATCATGCGTGTGCATTCCCGAGGTTTATGTCTGCGCTATTGTGCTGCACTTTACTCCAGATGCCAGTCATGCCACATCTAGCCTCTTCCCAGGCAGAGAAATTAGGACTGACGAGTGGCACCATGCCACCGCACATTCAAATATTACTGCTGAACCTGAGGCAGTATGGCAGCATAGTGAAAGGGTGTTACATACCATCAGTTACCTTTTATATAGTGCACTACAAGTGCTTGAAATGATTGTGGGTTAATGTGCTCTTGATATTCATTAAAGTTTTTTAGACACTTTATCCAAAGCATTAAAGGAATAAAAATTCATCTAAAGCACAGCTGAAGACACATACAAGAATGTACGTATTCTCAATTGGAGAACCCGGAACGCGATCACGAATGGACCGAGGGGCGACCCGCTCCCTACCTCGCACTGGGCCCCGGGTCAGCTAAGGACAGCCCTGACCCTGACTAAGGTACTTTACATAATCTACAAAACTGCACAAACAGGCAATCAGATAAAAATACGCCAGAGTGTTTATAAAATGATGGTTGGAAATTATTAAAAAGCTTAGCCTAATCATCGCGCTGCAATGCTCTAAACGAGTTTGAGATGTAGGCTAATTGTCATTCACTTTTACATAGCTACTTTTTTTGGATGTGGAGTAGAAGATGATGAAGAAAATGCAAGTTTGATAACCCGCTGCATACTTGGCATTTCATTTTCTGTAAAGTAAAGATTTATTGTCCCTCTTCAGTAAAGATCATGCTGTCTAATTCTTCTGTTCCCACTTAAGGTCATTATTAAAATTCAGAGTGACCTGGTACAAAAATGTATACATTTTATTTGATCAAAAATACAATAAAAAGTAGTAATATTCATAGCTTTCAGTCACGTGACCGGCTCGAAGACCTGGAGGGCAAAACATCCTGCAGGACAAGCCTGTCAATTTTCCACCTGTTTCACAGCCGCAGATATTTAGATCACCTCTCAAAAGAATAAAACAAAGGTATGTTAACAAAATGCAAGTTTTGGCCATTTGCAATCCATATTAAGTGGCAACATTTCAATCATTAAACAGTACGACATAACGTTGTAAAAACACTTAAAGTGCCTTAATATATTTAAAATATATATATTTTAAAAAAGTAATAGTCTCTATATTAATGATGCATAGTTTAAATCGGCAAGCAGATGAGGCCGGAATATGAATGAAATCCGCTTAATGGTTCAGCATTTTCCTTCTAATGGTTTTCTATGGGAAACCATTTAACGTGAAACTTTGCACATTGCGTTTATATTCTGGCTTCATCTGCTTGCCTGTACAAAATAAACATAATCAATAAGGTGTTTACTGAATTTTGCCTTTTAATATCTGCGTTTTACTACATTACTACTTAAAGGTCCCATATTGTACACCTTTCTGGAGTTTTATTTGAGGTTTTGATGTCCTTAAGAATATATATTTGCGGTATAAGTACCAAAAACCATCTCAATATATATTTACAGCTCCTTTCTCTGGAGCTCTGCTGAGAACAGGTCGATTTTGGTCTGTCTAATTAATATTCATGAGCCTCTCTTCTGATTGGCCTGTTGTGTTCTGAGTGTCGCACGGCCAGGCCAACCACAGGTAACTAGGGTCAGCCAATGTCACGGCGCTAGCTGGAGGCAGCAAAACAAAGGAGAGGGTGCTCGCTGCAAAGCCAAATGGGAGGAGCTGGAGCTCTAGCTCCCCCTCGCTGGATGTAATGGGGGGAGCTAGACACCCAACCACTCCCTAACCCTACCCCTTACCCTATCACTAAACATAACTCCACCCATTAGTTCACTTAGAGGTGGAGCTGGACATCCAGGGAGGGGGAGCTGGAGGTCATTTGGCTCTGCTGGAGGTCATTTGGCTCTGAAGTGAGCGGTACTTGAAACAAAGGGGAAACTGGAGGCGGCCCATTCAAACCAGCGCAGGTTCGGCTACATAAGGAGCTTAAAATATCATCTTGTTGTGATGTTGGGTGCCAGAATCGACATAATACAGCCTCAAATGGGGGGAAATTTGGGAAGTCGTGGCCTAATGGTTAGAGAGTTGGACTCGTAACCCAAAAGGTTGCGGGTTCGAGTCTCGTACAGGCAGGGATTGTGGGTGGGGGGAGTGAATGTACAGCGCTCTCTCCCATCTTCAATACCACGACTGAGGTGCCCTTGAGCAAAGCACCGAACCCCCAACTGCTCCCCGGGCGCCGCAGCAAAAATGGCTGCCCACTGCTCCGGGTGTTTGTTCACTGTTGTGTGTGTGCACTTTAGATGGGTTAAATGCAGAGCACTAATTCCAAGTATGGGTCACCATACTTGGCCACATGTCACTTCACTTCACTTCAAATTAGAAATTTGATCGCATATCTGCTACCACTGCCAGGCAAAAAAAAACGACGACAGCTGTGGTTAAACGTGATAAAACGAGCAGACTGGACAGAAACAATCGTCAAAAATGCTCACGTTTGCAGCGCACACTTCTTATCAGAAAAGGTTCAATAAAGTATTGTCTTTTGTTGTTATGGGCGCATCTACAGATTTCTTGCCATATGTCTATGTTTCTTGCATCTCACGACTATGACGTGTATGAAATAATGTCTGTGTGCATGTGCATAAAACAACAAACTGACGATTTATATATAATCATTTGTAATTGTATATATATTGTGATTAATTGTGGCTGGAACAATAGTGTAGTTGTAAAAATAGTTTCCTGAAATTGAAATATATGTGTATATATATATATATATATATATATACATCATCATGACTAGATAGACACGGTGAGTTTGTTTTTACTATACACATTAGATGTGATCCACCTCATAGTAACAATCCTGTCAGATCGTCCATCCTTTGAGTATAACGTGTAACTTACAGGTCGGCCGATCAGGTTTCGTGGTTAAAGTTAACCTTTTCGACATGTTTCCGTGTTGTTGTTGCTCAGCAATGGCATGGATGTGATGTTGTCTGGGGGTTTGGCTAAAGGAGAGTGGGACGGTGGGCGGTGCTCGGGGTGGTGACTGAAGGCAGTGACTGTGTAGTTCTGACGTCAACTTTTTACAGAAGTCACAACGGTTTGTGAAAAATAGCTAGAACTTTAAGCAGGCTGTGTGAATTTTAATGTGGACTGACTGTTTTGAAAAAATTCTGGACTTTTGGTAGTACCTAGGATAGCAAAGTCCACTAAAGGAGGTAGAGTTTTTTTCGCATTTGGCTCCCAAACTCTGGAATAGCCTTCTGGATAACGTTCGGGGTTCAGACACACTCTATCTGTTTAAATCTAGATTAAAGACACATCTCTTTGGCCAAGCATTCAA
>NW_015505304.1:1508159-1517753 GCF_001515645.1 Sinocyclocheilus grahami
TACTGCTGGTTTGTCTGGTCAGAGGAGAACTGGCCCCCCGACTGAGCCTGGTTTCTCCCAAGGTTTTTTCTCCATTCTGTCCCCGCTGGAGTTTTGGTTCCTTGCCGCTGTCGCCTCTGGCTTGCTTAGTTGGGGGCACTTCATTTCCAGCGTTATCGTTGACATGATTGCAAAGATATTATTTAAACTGAGCTGGATGTTGACATCACTGAATTCAATGATGAACTGTCTTTAACTGAAAAATGAGTGTTTACTATTGTCATTTTGCATTATTGACACTATTTTCCTAATTAATGCTGTTCAGTTGCTTTGTCACAATCTGTATTGTTAAAAGCGCTATATAAATAAAGGTGACTTGACGTGACTTGACTTGAAACTTATATGGTAGTTAAATAGCCCCTAGACCTCAGTAATAGTGAAAAAAGCCAGGAAATTTCATTTTGACAATATGGGACCTTTAAGGCAATCTGCGTAAAAATAACTGGCGGTCAGTGAAGCAAAGCTTCGTTTTGCCCTCCAGGTGGGCGTTCCTATAAGGGTGTGACGTCACGTGAAAACTATCAATTGAAGCAATATTTTATATGTATTCATCTGTTAAACACAGCGGACACACATAAAAGAAGAATTGTTGAATAAATTGTTATTTTTGTTTTCTATGCGCACATAAAGTATTCTCATTGCTTTGCAAAATTGAAGTTGAACCACTGATATCACATTGACTTTTTACCGATGTTCTTGCTACGTTTCTGGGTCTGGGAGCATTTCAGTTGTGTTGCTATCTATGGAGGGTCAGAGAGCTCTCAGATTTCATCAAAAACATTTTAATTTGTATTCCAAAGATGAACAAAAGTCTTACGGGTTTGGAACGACATGAGGGTGAGTAATTAATGACAGAATTTTAATTTTTGGGTGAACTAACCCTTTAAGTGACATAAAATGGTGACAAAAAAACTTTATTTATTTTTGTCTAGTTTAATTTAAAGTACTAAAAATAACTCAAGTTAAATTAAAGCTTAATAAAAAATTTACAAATTACAATTAAAATGAAAACAAAAATAAAATCTAATCCAAAATATTAACAAAAACTATAATAATACAGTATAACAATAAAATAACACTGCGTATATTTCAGAGAATATTCAGAGTGACTGGCACACATGCTCTCAGAAATAAGCACCAAATTGTCCTCTATTTGTCCCTAAAGGGATCTGAACCCAGGTGTTCAGCAGTCTCAGGGTGTGACGAGTGTGGACACCTGTCTGTGTGATACACCTGTAAGGAAAATTGTTAGTCCTACTTCAGTATCACCAAAACGTATGCATGCAAACAACATTACCACAGTTCTGTGCCATTTCACATTTGCTGATATCAAGAGTCCTTCGTTTGCACTGGAAAAGGCGAGGGCAACAGCTGAGATGGCATCAGGTGTGTGCATGTTTGGGTTCTTTCTCATAATAACCGAAAGAACAGTCATCGGGCTAGACTCGACCTTGGAATGGCAGGCAAATGCAGATCTAAATGCAAGTACATACTAATACAGAGTGAACTTTAAATGAACAGTGTCTAATAAAAAAGCCTCTTTAGGGCTCTTGTCCCTGTAGGCTTCATTCTGACACTTACACTTCCTGAAGTCTTTTCCCCCTCATTCTCAGTGACTACTTGAGTCCCTTTAAGCAGTATATGATCTAAGTGAAATTAGGTGTGTGTGTGTGTTTCAAGCCAGATTAAAAAGACTATGCCATTGGTGACTTGATTCCAGCTGACTTTGTAGACTGTATATTGCCTATACATGGTGACAAATATAGGCTAGTATTATTATATGTGACACATTTAGTGCACTGTGCTTTTTTTGTTAATTTTTTTCTTGAGTTGTATTTCTCTTTCTACCAATATCAAGCTTCATTTTCTTTCCACGTTATCTTTTTCCTTAATATTTTCACTGAATGGTTTTGTAAACACAAGCAAACCAAAATATATGCATATATATGCATAAAATCTTCATGCATATTTTTATGTTATTGTCTTGATTCTTTGCCCACCTTCTTGGTCGAATTAAAAGGAGAAGCAAACTCCCTGATTAAACATTAAAGTACACTAGTGCGATAAACAGTGCAAATTTTCTTCAGTTTTTATTTAATATTGTGAAAATTATTCATAAATAATGCTTTTTTCACTCAAATAATGAGGTGCCTACTCTCAGATAAATGAGGCCTACGATTAATCAGAAGCAAATATAAATACAAAACCAGTCCTAAATGAAAAAAAAGAAGTTGACAAAAAGATTGAATCCAATATTTGGTATTAATATAGCATAATGAGTGATTTATAAGCAATTTTTTGAGGCCGGGCCTTTTTTGCTCTGTGACCTCGTAGGTGTAACAAGGTGAAAAATCTCCCCCAGAAAAGTATGAAAACGATAAAAAAAATTTTTACCTTTGTGAAATACCCTTTGTGAACAAAGTCACAAAATGTCAGTCCAATGCGATAACATTAACTAGTATTTTCGGGGAAAAAGAAAACATTTTCAGAGCAAAAAGGACCCGAACACCACATGAGGGTTAAAGCCGAAGTCTCCCGGCTATCTTCGTATCGAGAAACGATTAATCCCGAAGTTACTCGGCTCTTTCCGTACGGAGCCGCGATTACAGCCGATTCCCCTCTCTGCGCTCGCGACTCTGGCACATCACTCATTTAGCGTTGTTTTGGTCTTGACCTATCATACTTACAAGCGCATTTCTCTCAAACAAGGACATGGAAACCACTAATCAGGTAGAAAATAGCGTTTGTGCATTTGACAGTATCTAATGAAAATGACGAGACATGTTTAAAATGTACTGAACTGTGCCTAATCAAACTACATTAAATGACGCTAGTGATCATGTTCATTTGTTATTATACAGATTGTGTCACTTGGGACATTCCAAGTGCTTAAATTACCTTTGGGATTTATCCGCGTTCTGGAATGGGTAAGTGTGTGTAAAACACGCGTTTTTTCTCTCTTCTCTCCTTCTCTCTTCTCTTTCCTTTACTTTTCTCAAATGGCTCAGTAAACTTGGTCCAGGCATGTGTGAGGGAGCGAGTGATTTTCACTATCTTTTATTATTTCAATCATGTGCCGCAGTCAGTTTTGAATTAGTAGCCTTATGTGGCACAGCCATATTTATAATAGGAGTCTTATTCCATTTGCGCATTTTTATTATTATCAGCAGAATCTGAATTGACCGTGTTGAACGGATATCTTGCATATCTAAGTTTTCATAACCGTTTAATTGATTTCAAAAATGTGAAATACTCCGTGTAAGTGACATTCTATTCATGTCATGATCAATCATATATAGCTACATGAACCGAGGTGCTCGGGTTTATATAATGCACCAGCAGTCAGTTCATTTCATGAGGTTTGCTGTTACTCACATTCTACTGCTATAAAGAAGCAATTGGTAAACGTAAATGGAGTAAGTTTTAAGATGACCTCCAAACTTGGATGTCTGATTGAATGTAAACTGTAAATATATAATCAGTGATAGACAGGATTTAGCATTTAAGTCAAATCATTGCAGATGACCATTTTTGATTTCTGCAAATGAGGTCTGTCCATGTATAAGAGAACTGATTATTTAATGTATTTATTTATTAATTATTATTTTACACAATCAGATGTGTTAATACATCTGCTTTGATATTCATTCCTTGTGTAGGTATGGTTCATCCGATATTGGTGCAGTATTAATGAAGTGTACAGGGACATGTTAGTTAATACAACGTGTCTCTTGTTTTATACTTTATGTAGCCAATAAACATTAGTTAAATCATTTTGAACATGATGTATTATGATCATTTAATCCTGTTCAGTTTAAAAGAAATCTTCATTGGTGACCAAATGTCAGTATAGGATGTTTTCAGCTTTTATTTTTAAATGCAACCCCATAACCGCGCTATCTAAAAATGACCGTCCTGCAACTTATTATAGCCTCCAGTGTGAAAACAGCTAAAATGTGTTTTCCCTCGGCCATCTGATGAGTGGGGATCAGGGAGGTGTGTGTTCGACTCACCATGGTGTCACACTCTGGTGCTCTGACATAATCTTCTTGATGAGACTCAAGTAACTGATCTCTGAGGACATGTCCAGCTTCTCTGTATTAGTGTCCATCTGTAAGGCTTTCGTGCTGCTATGTGGCTTTAGTACCCTATTATCAGACACTTTGCACAAAAGCAGGATTCCCAGAAACTAAAACTTTCAGGAAATAGTATTTTCAAATGGGATGCTATCGTTAGCACATGGCAAGACATGCTGAGTGCTTGCAGCTCTTAAAGTTGATTTACTGTGCTAAGAAAAAAAAAGTCTGGCCTGGACTTAAAAACCTATTTGAAATGGCAAATTGATTGTGTTCTCACTTTGTACAGCCAGACTCACCGATAAAATTGCTGTCTGTTTCCCAGATGATATAGAATAGAGTAGAACAGAATAGAATAGAATAGAATTACTAAGTCTCTCAAATACTGTCCCCAATGTTCACAGCAATGCAACTGCACAAAGTCAAAACGTCAATTGCTCTCCTAGACCCCTTTTTCGTCATCAAATGTATGGAGAGGTAAAAATTTAAACATTTACAACGCCAACCATAAACGGCTCTGAGCTATGCAAATGTGAGGCAGACATAAGTGGCAACGCCATTTTGGATAATTATTGCAATTGAATGCTGGGGGATTGGAGGATGCGATGCATCTTCTCCTGAGGAAATTAATCTCCCTGCACTCCATTTGAAGTGTCCTCTGGAAAAAAAAGAGAGAAGCTTATCACCGGGGAAACATGCAGTCTTAATCACTTTTGGTCACACAGTGGCTTTTCTCTCTGTGTTTCTGTCTGTGTATCCCTCTCTCCCTTTCTGCAGGTCTTTGGTTTTGTCTCTGCCTCTGTAGTTTCCTCTCTGCCAGCTTTCCCCCCCCTTTTTTTAACACAGCAATCCTGTACAGCTGTCCTCTTGATATTTGCCCTCTCTCTCATTCTCTCAAAAGCCATTATTTGTGATAATTAGCCAATTATTGAGCTGTTTAAATGAGATGACTCAGTGAGACCAACGACACATATTAAAATATGCAAAATTATGCATAATCATAATTAAATCATTTTGGATGGATAATATAATATAATATAATAATATATTATTATATAAGAAAAACACAATACAAATATGCAAAGTCTTCAATAATGTACATTATTATTTGTTTACCTGAATATGAAACCTAGAGCAAACTACCTCAGAGAGCTTATACAGATAATTTATACAGTAGGCCAGTGTGATTCACTGAAGTAAAGTTGACTGACAGGAGGAAGGGTGTTTTACAAATTCACAGAAGAATGGTTGGTTGACTACATGGAGATGTTTGTCAGTTCACTAGAAAGGTTGACTGACTGTGGGCAGATGTGCTTTGGCTGCCTGTGCGCAGATGTGCAGAAATTCTTCTCTGAAAGCTTGGCTGTCTCTCCGTTTTTTTTATCTTGAGTCTGCAATCGCATGAGGTGGCTGTTTCATGACCCACCTTTTTATCACATGGATAAGACAAAACAGAAACTGAAGAGTCTTGTTACTTAACGTCCAGTAAATTATAACAAATATGTACAACTATAAAACTTTCAAATCTTCTGGTAAAATCTTTCAATAACCCAATGATTTGTGATTTGATTATGACAAAAGCCAGAGCTACCATCAGTACATAAGCCCCAACCTACATGCATATAAACATACTCAAAACACACACGCTCAAATATACAGTCGAATCGCATCCTGGTCGGGTGGCCGAGTCTGACTAACTGCTGTGACAGTCACCTCAGGGCAGGGGGAGGGGCTTTGTGATATCACGTGACCAAGTAGCCATGGAAACTCCATAGGGAGACAGCAACTGAAGAAAAAGAATGGGGACAGTGTTAAAAAAAAGTGCGATTTTATGCCTACTTATGATCAGTGAAGCATACAAAGAGCGCCCAGATACACACTGGCTGTTATAGGCCTGAGTGCATTGTACAGATGGGTAATGAGCTCTGGGAACATCCAATGAGTGTTCTTCTAATTTCAACACAGATTATCTCATAAACAACTGGGAGCTGGACATTTTCTTCCAGTGAATATACACACTTTTCATAGTGAACCCATTTTGGGTTCCTCAAAGAACCTTTCAGTAAAAGAACCGTGTTTTTTCTTAGATTGAAGAGTATTTGGATAATCTGAAGAACCTTTTCCCACTATATAGAATGGAAATGATCCATGAATGTTAAAGGCTCTTCATGAAGCCGTCAATGCCAATAAGGAACCTTTATATTTAAGTGTGTAGGGATCTGAAAATTGTCGGAAAGACAATTCCCCTCTTTAGGACTTATTTAGATCTCTTAAATATAGTATGCGTTCATCAGGTTATCTGGTTAGTGTTAAATCACTGTTGTTAGCCAGTTTGACATCTTGCAAGAAGTGACTGATACTTCCGTGAGAGAACATGGGATATTTTTACTCCTGCCACATACTGGGAATCATTGAAATGAAGCGTGGCATGAATGCAGTGGTTGGGGGATGGAAAGGTTTTGGCGGAATTTTTATGTGCGTGTGTGTGTGTGTGTTTATATATACTGTATATATGCTTGTGTGTGTGCGTGTATGTGCATTCAGCAGCATTTAGTCACCTACCAGAAACATTTAGGAAGTGTTACGCTGTCTGAGAGATAAATGAAGCGTGGCATGAATGCAGTGGTTGGGGGATGGAAAGGTTTTGGCGGAATTTTTATGTGCGTGTGTGTGTGTGTTTATATATACTGTATATATGCTTGTGTGTGTGCGTGTATGTGCATTCAGCAGCATTTAGTCACCTACCAGAAACATTTAGGAAGTGTTACGCTGTCTGAGAGAGAGATGCTGAAGTGTTCAATACAGGCTGAAAGCAGAGTGGTACACAGACGCGTCGCTCTTGAGCATGTGTTGTGTGTGTTCACCCATGAATAAGTGATGAGTGGATGCTTTAATGTGACACAGGTGCATTCTGATCTATATCCACTGACAAAACCAACAAAATCATTTTAAAAAGCAGCGTAAATTGGAAGATGTTGCTCTTTAGAGTTCACATCTGTTCTGCAGTTCTCTATCAGTTGCTATTCTTCCTTTCTTCATTATAAGTTCAGATGGTAATAGTTATGGTAATAACTATGGAATATTGTTAGGTGGTTGTCTAAACAACTACACTGTAAAAAAAAAATCAAAAGTTGAGAAAACTTAAAAGTTAAAAGCAAGTTTTCTCAACTTGTTGTTTCAGTTTACAACAAAAAGTTGAGAACTCAAAAATCTCCTACAAAAACAAGTTGAGAAAACTCATAAATCTCCTGAAGCTGGTTGCCTTAAACTTTTAAGTTTTCTCAAATTTAGATTTTTTTACAGTGTAGTCAACTAATCAAACCCTATATATAACTACATTGGGTTAGGGTCCATGCACTAGATACCAATGAGTACTTTTTTAGTACTGGCATCTTCACCTTTGAACAACTTTTTGTACATTTTTTATTTTTTGCATAAAATGCAACTCATAGGCCAGAATAATAATATAATATTATTACACTATAATAAAATATAAACAAAAATATATATACTTTATAAAACTAAATTACTAAACCTAAAACTGGACTAAAAATAGTACAAAAATGACATAAAATGACTAAAATGTAAACTAAATATACATACATATATTTTGTAAACATTGCTACAACACTGAGCAACAGACACCAGTTCAGACAGTGCTGGGAGTTTTGTGGGAGTATGCTGGGTGAATTTGAGAAAGTCCTGGGAAAAAGTGTGACCACTGATTTTCTTACAGTGTAGTCAACTAATCAAACCCTATATAACTACATTGGGTTAGGGTCCATGCACTAGATACCAATGAGTACTTTTTTAGTACTGGCATCTTCACCTTTGAACAACTTTTTGTACATTTTTTATTTTTTGCATAAAATGCAGCTCATAGGCCAGAATAATAATATAATATTATTACACTATAATAAAATATAAACAAAAATATATATACTTTATAAAACTAAATTACTAAACCTAAAACTGGACTAAAAATAGTACAAAAAGGACATAAAATGACTAAAATGTAAACTAAATATACATACATATATTGAGTGTACATACATAAAATTAATACAAAATAATAAAATAATACTGATATATAATAAAAAAATAAGAAGAAATAATAATAATAATAATAATTTATATATTCTGATTGTTCAGTGCTTTAAACACCAGTAGTACCATGTAAAGTAAAATATCTCATGCCCTCCATTTTTCTTTTCCTTCCATCACTTCCCTCCCCTCTCTCGCGCTTTCTCTCTCTCATTCAGAATAGCTGTGTGTCTATGAAGGCAGTGGGTCTGTTTTGGTTTAATCTTCTCCCCCTCTCCTCCTCTCTGCGCTCTTCATCCTTGCCCTGCAGAACACAGCTGGGAAAGCTTGATAAACAAGCCACGGCATCGTAACACTCACCCGCTCGTAGTCACACCAGTGTGCGTGTGTGAGAAAGAGCGAGACAGAGAGAAACTGAGAGCAGAGGGATGGAGAGGAGAGCGCAGCTGTAATGGATGAGAGGAGAGGGGGTGGGTCTCTAGAGCTTGAAGCGAGAGTGTTTGGGGTATGTGTGCATGAGTGCTTGTTTGTTTGGGCAAGCGTGTGCTCATTCATGTGAGATTGTGCATCTAGTGCAGTGGTGTGAGCTCCACTGACTCGCACTATTTTGCCACACTGTTCACACACATGCTGAAGACTTTGACTTCTATTGTTTTATACTGACACTTGTGGCATTATATATAAAAAAAATTAATCTGGGTTACAGTGAGGCACTTACAGTGGAAGTGAATGGGGTCAATCTGTAAACCAGTGTTATTTTAGTTAATACTATGATATCATGGTAAAATACAATGGAGATAGTTTAATAAAACATTTTGAATGAGCTTTTAGCAATCAAGTCAACGATATCGCTGGAAATTAAGTGTCCCCAACTAAGCAAGCAAGCCCAACTAAGAGGCGAGCGACCAAGTCAATGGTCACCAATACTGTTTGGTTATAACTTTCTTCAAAATATCTTATTTTGTGTTTCACTGAGGTAAAATGACATGAGTGTGAGAATTTTTTTACTTTTTCTATTTTTCCAAAATATTTTTATTTAGCTTTTATTTACATTTATTTTAGTAATTTTAGCAATTCAACTTCAACATTTCTCATTTTCATTTAGAAAATACTTAGTTCCAGTCCTTGATGGCAGTTATAAACAATTTTACAACTTCATTTCCATGACAACATTATGTCTAAAAACCTAAAGTGACCATTTACAGCTCAAATAATACAAAAGTTTTAACAGGAAAAATAATTTAAGTGCTCTGATAAAATTATAAGTTTCACATTTCTCGTTTCAAATCCTCTAAAAATTTGTCTCATTTAGTGTAATTGTAAGCTCCTCACTGTAACCTCCTTTTTATAATGAGGGGCATTATTTCTTGTGTTAATCAAAATCACAAATGCTGTTGATTAAGCTAAACCCTTATTAAGACCCCCCCCCCCCCCC
>NW_015505304.1:1517763-1531642 GCF_001515645.1 Sinocyclocheilus grahami
ACCCCCTTTAAACCCCCCCCCCCCCCCCCACACACACACACACACTCACCAAAAATGAGCCACATTAGGACGAGTTTCTCTGCTTTAATTACTGCAGATGAGATAAGTGAGTAAGTGGCAGTAGCTTAAGCAGGAACAGATTAGAGTATCATCATTATGACTCACCTGCCCCTTCTGGGTCTTGTCTGGGTCCCAGAAGTCCACATTATCTGCAGTGCAATCAGTATAGTACAGTTATGTGATCAGTCCAGTCTTGTTGACTTGGTGTTTTGTGTCTAAATGATTTGGTAAGTTATTTCCAAGTTCTGAATTAACTGTAGTGAAAACAATCTCCTACAAATTTGTCACTGTCTGTAACTGTAACTGCTCAGTTTTGAGGCTCATCTCAGTGCTGCCCCCAGATGGCGCTAATTGCTTCATTTTCATTGTAAGATATCACATTCACTATTACATAATCATCCACTTACACATTAATATACAATCCAGTCTAAATGGCAAAAAGACCAAAAGGGCGAATATTGGTTAGGAAGTAGATTGTTTTCCTAGCAATGCTAATGTTAATTATTACAAGGCTTGACTTCATGTATTCTTATGCTAATGCTTTTACCCATTTAGAAAATATTACTTTGTTGCTTAGAATGGAAATTGTTTAAATCTTGCAGTCTTTTAAAATGTTACAGCTCAAAGTCACCTAAAGGTATTTATATTATTTTTAATTATTTTTATAAGAATAAAATATTTCTAAATCTAAATATTTCATTGTATTTTGTATATGTTCTCATCTCAGCATGTTTATGATGGAAGTTCCATTTACAGGCTAGTATTTCCTAACTAAAACAGGTGAGGGCAGCAGAGGGGCTAATTTGAAGTTACGGTCACTTGGTTTGAAAATAATGACAATGTAAAAAAAAAAAAAAAAAAAAAACCTTGCTTAAAGTAAATGTCAGGGAGTCTCTGTCAGCAGTCACCAGTCACGACGCTCACCTGATCACAATCACCCATGTTCTGATTCCCCTCACCTGCTGCAGCTCATCAAGCTCTCCTTCATAAGCACCCTCCACTCAGACACTCATTGTCCGATCTACCGTTCACCTCAGACTTTCCCGTGCTCCACCGCTCCAGTTCTCCACCGATCCAGTGCCTCCACCGATCCAGTGCCTCCACGATCATCCTGCAAGGACTCAAACCCCCTACTCTGCCAGCTAAGCCATTTGGACTTTCACTCTCTGTGTTTACTCATCTCTCGTCTGCTCCTGGTTCTCCCTACCACAGTCAATAAACTCCTCTGTTTGATCACTACCTCTGTGTCTCTAGCTTGTGTCGTGACAGTAAATGTGTATAGTAAATATAGAGTCAGTTTATTTCTGTTTATTTTAGTTTATTTAGTTTTAATTATGTTAGTATTTCAAGTTAAATTAAACAAAATGAGAATTGCCGCAGTAACTGGCTGAATAAAATACTTTTATTAGATTTCATTTTATTTATATAGCCTATATATATCTCACTCTGCTCCAAACTTGTGTGAATCTTTCTCTGTCAGGCAACAACATGAATCAGAATGTCTCTTTTCTGTACAATGTAATGAGGTGTTCAAGCTTCGAAAACATCAAGAAAGTACCATAAAAGTAATCCATATGACAAGTCTACCTGTTACACTTAGACACAGAGCTGTAGTCCCTTTCTAGACCTCCATTACAATGAGCTCAGTGCTGAAGCCACATTTAAAACAAATTAGCAGTTCTCTGATAACCATCAGTACATTGTCGATACAGGGCCACCTCTCTGACGTGCTCTACCGATTCACATAAATGAGAAATTGGATTCCTGGAGTCTCTCAGGCTAAGACCACTGGGTTTAAATAAATACTTCCCTCTGTAACTCAATACTAACCACAGGAGAAATTAATTTCAAGCAGGGTTTCAAAGGGCTTTTCCTCTGTCTGATACACTCAGCTGTGAAATATGAAGGTGGTATGATCCAAAGCTCCAACAATGAAGTACCAGCCAAGCACTACTGTGATTTCAGGCAACTAAAATTATTCATCTTTAAAAAAAATTTTAGAGGCACTTGAAATTATGAAAAATGAGACTTCTTTAAATTATTTTCTAAATACACAAAATAACAGGTTTTAAATCCATTCCAGCATAGCATATCTCCCACTGGATGGATTTTCTGTATCCCTGCAATACATTTCAATGACATGGATCATTGTCAATGTTCAATGCAGTTAGTGCAGCATCCAGCCTGTCCTGTTGCTTTCTGGGAATATGTGAGTGTGGATGTCTGTGCCTGTGTGTTTGAGTCAAGGAAGTATCTCAAGTTGTTTAGCAGCCCTGGTTCTGGTGTAGCTCTGGTTTCAGTGAGGCTGAATGATTGACACATCAATAAAGGATTGTAGGAGCTCTTCGCAGTGACACTGTGGTGTAGGTGGCTTTGAAGATGCACATACTGTATGTGCATGAGTTCTTAATTGAAATGCATTTTTTGCCATTGATCTGAGATGTGATATACTGTAAGGCACAATCAGTACAGAAAAATGTGGACACCCTAAATCTAATTTCAGATTAGATAGATGTAACTTCAGTGTGGTTTGTTCTGTTCGTTCCTTATATTTAAAGGATGTCCTAAATAATAATGAGGGTTTTAGGTTCACTTGTGTTTCATAAAGAGCGTTTACATACTCTGTTTATCATAATGCATTGCTTTATAGAGAATTACTTTTAAAGATGCAACTTTTCTGTGTTAGTGTGCATACTTTTAGCATGCTTGTTAACATACCACCACTAAAATAATCAAATCAAGAATAGAAAATCTGTAGGGAATAATCTAGATAGTCAACTTTTCTATTTGACTATGATTGTTGGGCAACTATTTCTTTAGTCTCATAGTTTGTATTTACATTTTAAAAATAAAAAATGTAATATTTCAATACTCTTAAAATATGTAAAAGTTTAAAAAGGAATTTAATTTAATTTAATTTACCACGATCATATTTTGCGCAGCTTGTCGGTGAACAACGGCTCTGTGTAGTTAATGCTGCTCCATGTGAAAGCCCGCACGTGATGGAGATTTACAGCTGATTACAGAATGGCTTTACTGACAAGATGCACGTTAAATATCGCATTTACGATTTATCGTGCAGCCCTACTATATAGTAAGCCACAGGCACATACTATTTGGTACCTACAACTTTTACCTTACAAGAAGGTCTTCTATTTCTGTGGAAGCTCTTCATCTTAAAATTGAAGTGAGGCCTTGACACAGTTTGAAGTCATCTCATTACTCTGAAACTGTGAATACTGAAAATATTCTGGTGGGGAAAGACAAAGAGGGGACACCTTATTACCAGCTCATAGGTGCTATGCACATATGGGTCGCTGAGAGAGAAGCGTCTTTTCTACTGGCTGTCGAGCTCCCACGCACTGCTCACCTGTTTCACATGAGTTTCTCACACCTGTCCATTAGATTCAGTTAAAGTCGAGTGTGATTCTGCCACTGTCAGACACACTTTCATTTGATTGCATCAGCACAGGTTTGGACTCCTTGTGGCGAGTGGATAAATCCATCACAATAGGATCTCAGCTTTTGGACGGGACAAGTGGAGTCTGAAGGCCACACTGGGGAATCCTTAGGCCATACACTGTGCGATTTTCGTCTGACTTTGAGCCGATTTCTCTTTTTTGATTCAGGAAGAATTTCAGCTTTGTCGTGTGTGTTTTGACGTGCAGTGTGAAGGGGTAACGAGAGGGGATTAGCCTCTCCCGACTGGCAATCGGATGGTCGGAAGATTTTCTGGCATGTCAGAAATTTTAGTCGCCCCTCGTAAGGGTATTGCACAGTTAAAGCGGAGCTATGAAACGACTGCCCTAAATTTAGTGGGGGTTTTTCCTTACTGCGTGTAGACGTTAATAAAACAACCTATTAGGCAGCAAAATTAAATAATTGTTATTTTATGTTGAGATTTGCATCACTTCTGGCTGTAGCTATATCCCTTCTAACCACAACCAACAAGACCATGTCGACATGGTGTGTGGTTTGGATGGAAGCGATGGAGGCCACGCAGTTCCAGGTACGCAGGGTCCCGTGTTTATTTCGCCCGTATAGTGTGAGCAGTCAAGACGCAGCTTGACGATTGGACCGTATAGTGTGAGAACATAAATCCTGAGCTTTGACTTGAAGTTGCATGCTATTTACTTGCACAGTGAGAGTTGGTATTTAACAAAAACTTTGCTGAAATCGCAGTCTTAGGCTTAAAATATGTTGAACTCTTTAAGGGAAGATTAAGGGAATAAATATTTTCCATGATCTTTTAAAAATTTTCAAATGATTTACTCATCCTTAATGACTTTCTTTTTTCAGATGAGTACAACTGGAGTTCTATTAAAAATGTAAAAAAATATTTCCTGGCTCTTCCAAGCTTTATAATGGCAGTGAATGGCTGTTGAGATTTTGAAGTCCAATAAAGTGCATCCATCCAGCATACAAAATGCTCCATACAGCTTCGGGGGTTAATAAATGCCTTCTAAAGTGAATTGATGCATCTGTATAAGAAAAATATCCATATTTAAAACTTTATAAACCGTAATCTCTAGCTTCCGCTAACTGTTGTGTGCGCGTTCACGAGAGTGGCATTCCAGCGGATGATGTAGGACGTCTGAAAGAAAAAAGTCACATACACCTAGGATGTTTTGAGGGTGAGTAAATCATGAGGTAATTTTTATTTTTGGGTGAACTATCCCTTGAAGGTATATGAAAATATTATTATTATTATAACATTTTTATTTAACATGGACATCACAGTTACATTGGACAAGCAATATGCACTTGCTTAAGTGTTTTAGCACACATACTAATTTTCAACACCAGTCCACAGGAGGCTTTTCAGAAAGCAAAAAAAAAAAAAAAAGTTAAATTAATTGTAACGATTGAGGCGTCGTGACAATAAAGTGGGGATCCAATAGCAGGCTTTATTAAAAAGAGTGTAGTCAGGACAGGCAGGGTCAGATACCAGCAAACAATAACATCCAAGGCACAGAAAAAGAGTAATCCAACAAGACAGGCAATGATCAGGGCAGGCAGCAGTCAATCAAAAACAAGGTAACAGTCCAAGGAACAAAACACGAGAAAGGCAAAACTTAGGAACATGGAAACTAGAAAACACGGAAGGGCTAAACATTCAATCACCAGCCATGACAGAGAGTGTGTGTGCTATTCTTATAGGCCTACTAATGTGTGAGAGCTGTGAACTGATGATGAGATCAGATGAGATACAGGTGATGCACTTGAGTCCGGGCAAAGGATTATGGGAAATGGAGTCCTGCGTGAATGGCAAGGTACAGAATGGAGTGCCCTCTAGAGGAGCTCATGGGCACTCCAGCTGGAGATCATGACATTAATAAAATAAAACCAATAACAATGCTAATAATAATAAATAATAATAACAATGTTAACAATAAAAGTAATAATAACGATACTAATAAAGAAAAGGGGGAAAAGAAAAATATACCATAAAATTACCACAAAAAAAAAAGAAGGAACAATACATTTAAAATTATTTACATACATAAGCTATAAAGCAAAGACAACATAATCAGACAATATCGCAATAGTAATTTGGTATGAAGAACTATTCATGTGAGCACTGTTGTTTGGTTTTTAACCATTGTTTAAGTCCTCTGTTAAAAGCATTACCATTGGTCTCTAGTTTTAAATTAGTAGGTAAAGCATTCCAGAGTTTGGGCCCTTTGCCGAGAAAGCAGATTGGCCAAAAGAGGTCTTATACTTTGGAACAAGACTGTCACCACTAATAGTGGCTCGTGCCCTATGAGAGTTCTGACGCCTACTGACCATACTGTAGCTTTCAGAACTCATCTGATCTTCCTGCCAAGTGAAAACTGAATTTATTGAAGAAAAATGTGTGTATGATTTCATTTATTTTTATTTTGTACACATACATTTTAAATGTTTTTTAAATCTAACTAATCTATATCTAAAGCAACTTAAACATGAACTGAAATAAAATATATATTTTTAAAAACTCACACAATAAACTAAAATAAAATCTAATTAAAATGGCAAAAGCACACAACAAAATTATTAAAACAACTAATTCAAATGAAAATAGACAATATAAAAATAAAATCTAATTCAAAAAGAAATACTAAATAAAAACAGTATATCAGTGATACTAAAATAACACTGACTTAAAGCTTGCAAAACTCATCTTATGGAAAGTTTTTGCTGGGATGAAACATCTCAAATGTGTGAAATTCAGCACCAGTGGTTGAGGTGTTCTAATACACATCATGAGACTCTAATTCTTATTTCCATTACTTAGACATAAGCTTCATTGTTAAGGATTGTAGCTTTTCCAAGTTACTTTGGCATGATATGCGAGCAGGCATTTTGTGGTTAGCCTTGAGAAGGCATCATTGTTTTTGCCATAATGACAGGCCAGTGCTGTCTTATATTAAGAGCTGTGGTAATTAATCATGTGCTTTATCAGCAGGGCTGGCATTTTCTACACATCTGAAATAGGCATCTACATGACATTGACAATAAACTCTAAAACTGTTTTCGTCATGCCATCTAACAGTCTCATAACTTACAACACTATTGTAGTGTCGCACACGGTGTCTTGCAGACATTATTTCCAACCCTAATTAAACACACCTGTCTGTAATTTACAAGTAATTCTAAACACTGTGATAAGCTTGTTCTGTTTGATAAGGGTTGGAACTAAAGTCTGCAGGACACTGGCCAGTTGAAGAGTCCTGCTTAAAACCTCAATCCTGGAAGGATGAAACAGAACGTTATTTATTTATTCATTTAATATTTTTTTGGACACACTATATTTTAGGGTCCAATTCTTGCTATTAACAAACCATTAACTTTGACTTTTGCCTCAATAAACTTCTAATTTGGTGCTTATTAAAAGTTAGTAAGGTAGTTGTTATTGGGTAGGATTAGGGACATAGAACATGGTCATATAGAATTTGTGCTTAATAAGCACTAATACACAGTCAATATGTTAATAATATAGTTAATAGTGAGATTTGGTCCCTATACTAAAGTCCCTACTATACCATTTTTTTAACTTTAGGGCTTTGAAACTTTAGAAAAATGTATCATCACAAAAGGGGCATACAAGGTGCAAATACGAAAAATGCTCATCCTGTCAAGGACAAATACATAACAGTATATACAGTATGTATACATTACTAATGAAAAGTCCTTTATTCCTATATGATATAGTATTAGTTATATATATTTTTGAAAATATATGTTTAAAACACATAATACATTTTTTAAAGAAAAATTATATCTTACAAGTTTAAGTCCAAATGTGCACAACGTTTCTGAGGGACACACACTTAAACGTCCCTCACTAAATCATTTAAAACAAAAATATTCTGTGGTTGAAAAACTGCATAATAGGGTGGACAACAAATAAACCGAAAAACTGAAAGTGCAATATTAGCTAGTAACATTTTAACAATTAAATAACGTTCACCATATTAACATTATTTAAGAAATTTCTTGGAAGTAAAACTAAATCAAGTCTATGTAGCTGAGACCATGTTGCTGATCATTATTGGTGATTCACTCAGATCACTGTGCCACTAAATCTCTCTGGACAATCTCTTTCATTTCAATGAAAAACTGCAGCATTCAGTGTCCAGTATGACATGTGACTTCATTGTGAAGTGATTTGGGGAGACCCTCTGTGTGTTTGTGACTGTAAAGCAGCCCCCGTCCTCAGAGCAAAAGAGGGAGTGCAGGGTTATACTTAGAGAGCCAGGCGGAAGCACCATCCCTCTCCTGAGCTCACATTCCCCCCTTCACCATCCACACTACAAGACGAGCAGATAGAGCAGAGAGAGACGAGGAGAAGATACATCTAATATGTTCTGAAGCTGGATATCTCTTTTGCTTTTAAATGTGTATGGTCATATTTGCTCCGGTAAGTCCTGGCTTCACAATCCCTGTATGTCTCGTAGCAGCCATCGGGTGTTACACAGTTATATATTTATAGAGTTAAACTGACTTAATATTAATAATCTTCTATGGTAGTTTTTCTTGTAAGATGTGGGATTTTTGTGAGTTTTGTGGTGCAGTTTCTTCTAAAACAACAGTAAGACTCCATATCTCCCAACATCCCATTCATTGGAGACCTATTAGGTGCTAACATTTGCTCTCATCATTCGACTGAATCATTCGTAATTCAGAATGAGTGAATTGTCTATTTCTGTTAGCTTATGAATGAGTCATTATTCACAATCAATGAAATGCGGTGCAAAAAGGGGATTTGGTTTCCAGTGTTTCTCGAATAGTAGATGTGCAATGAAGAGGTCCTTGGATTCGTACTGTATCTATGCCATTGTGAGATTTTTTTAGGTTTACTAGAAACTAAAAAAGCAAGAATTTCTGTAGTTGAATAGATTGTAGTGATTAGGTTGAGGAGGTTCACTGAGTATCTGTCTTTATGTTACCATGGTTACATTCTGGCTATTAATTGTTGAAGGTATCATGTTTGAAACCTGTATCCTGAATAGACTTTTTAAGTAATAAGCTAGAATGTAAAACTATTTAAAAAATAGACTGATAGAGGAGTGAATATGAAAAAGTTAAGCACGATTTATAGTCCAATATGAATATATATAATGCATCCCAGAAGAGCTTCTGAAGTCTGAAAAACTGTCTCTTAAATTTAGTTTTTCCAACATTTTCTGAGCTGATTTTGTGGGAAAGCTGTAAAAACGTATTTAAATATGCTATATATTATACAATTTCATGCACTAACATTCAAATACAAATCAATCATTCAAAAGTTTGGGGTCAGTAGTAATTATTAATGTTTTTGAAGGAAGGCTGCATTTACATTTATTTGATCAAAAATACAGTAAAAACAGTGATAATTTTTATTTATTTAAATGTAATGTGTCAAGTCACCTTTATTTATATAGCGCTTTTAACAATACAGATTGTGTCAAAGCAACTGAACAGCATTAATTAGGAAAATAGTGTCAATAATGCAAAGTGACAATAGTAAACACTCATTTTTCAGTTAAAGACAGTTCATCATTGAATTCAGTGATGTCAACATCCAGCTCAGTTTAAATAATATCTTTGCAATCATGTCAACGATAACGCTGGAAATGAAGTGTCCCCAACTAAGCAAGCCAGAGGCGACAGCGGCAAGGAACCAAAACTCCATCGGTGACAGAATGGAGAAAAAACCTTGGGAGAAACCAGGCTCAGGCGGGGGGCCAGTTCTCCTCTGACCAGACGAACCAGCAGAACGGAAAAATCAATATAAGACGTAATAAATGGAACTCAAACCACACGGCAGCAACAAACAGGAAGTGACGTGTGCAAACAAACAGGATGTGTGATGGCAAAACCTCAGCAGCCATTACTCTAGTCTTCATTGTCACATGATCCTTCAGAAATCATTATGATATGCTGATTTGATGCTTAAGAAACATTTCATATTAACATTTATTATTTCAACATTATATGTAGAAAGCAGTTCTGCTTATAATTGTTTTGTGCAAACTGTGTGTACATTTTTCCAAAATTCTTTGATAATTAGATAGCTTAAAAGAATAGATAGCTTTGAATGTTGATTTCCTGTTGTCCTGTTTGTTTGTTTGAGTGGCCTGACATAGAAACAACCAGTGTGAGTTTTGGACAGGACTGCCTATTTGGGGAAACCTGTCTAAAAACAGATTCTATTTTTGCCATTTCTTTTCGTGTTAGTAAATTTTTAGGGGAAAAAGTTTGTATTCAGGTTCTTCTTTTTGTATTATCATTGTTACATTGCCAGACACTGTCTTTGAATCATTAATGTCCTTCAGCCACAGAATGTTTTGAATAATATTACAAATAAATAAATAAATAATGAACTTTGAGCACTATATTCAATCAGTTATATATTATAATCTCTCTTGAATTTTGAAAATATGCTCATCGTTGATTTTTTTCAGGCTTTCAGTCTTGCATATCTGCAGAATGACTTGTATATGGATTCACTGAGATGTATTACCTCCTACAAAGAGCCCATTCTCATATCAGTGTCACAGAAATGTGTTTTATGCCAATGCGTTTAGCTCTCAGACAGCTTGAGCATGTGCTTAATAAGACTAGCCTTCACAATAGATCCATGGCCTAAATAAAAAGGGGTAATGGACATATAAAGAGAAAACAGTGAGAAGGAATGAGACAGAGGCGGGGGGTATACAGGTATCTGGAGAGGTAAAAGAGAATAATGTTAACGACAAGATAGAGGAGACAGAGAGACAGAGAACACCTCTTGGTGAGTGTCATCTCTATTATGAAAGATGTTCAGGCATCATGGTTTCACTCAGAGTTCACAAACATCCTTTGCAAATGTGCTTGACTCCTCCGGATGAGAATTAATTGTTTGTTTACAGTGGCTCAGACTTAATTGAAATTGACCAGTCGCACATCACTGCTGCTAATCCAGTATCTAAATAAAATAATGGTGATTAGAGCAACTCTTCTAGTTAGACAATGTCCCTTTAAGCACTTTTCTCTTTATAGCCTTAACATGGAACTTTTGTAATATAATGAATGCTGGTGACGTCATTTCAGGTCGGGGCGATGCAAGTTATTACAAAAACTTTTCTCTTCTTCTGTAATTAGACTTATGGTTAAGTAATATCTCATGAAAAAGAGTTTGTTATCTGAAAAGATCTGTCACGTCTCTGTTACGTTAAAACTAGCCAATGACCATATGAGAGATTATTGATGTAAGATTCCCGATATTCAGTTCCTTTTATTCAACTTCAATAAACAAGTGAATATTGAATAACTTATATTTTACACACAGTATTGCTAGTTTTGAAAGTGCATCTGCATCAACATGCAGATGTGGTGTTTCTTTAACTAATGAATCAGAACAAATCGCTTTAGTGAAGTAAATGACTCAATGATTCACTCAAATGGTCACAAATGGATTCAGGAGTTTTGAAAGAATCGGTTGAATGAATGAATTAACTGAAGAATGACTCGCTTGTAAAAACAATCACTTGGAGCCACCTACTGGCGGAACAATGTAACCCACAGAAACTTGCATTTTCTGCAAATTAATAATATTAATAATAATACTTTTAACGAATAACTTGTATTTTCATAAATTGATGAGAAACAATAATGTCATAATTCTTATATTAACTGTTGTGCTTGTTATATTCCATTAGCTTTTTGCCATCTTTGCATTTGCAACATGTGGAGGCTACTCTGGGCAACTGCGAGTTAGTGTGGACTGCATCAACAAGTCCGACAGCAACCTCAGTATTGGCATCAACTTTGCTTACCCATTCAGGTAAGATTAATTTAAAGCACCCCTGCATATTCTCTGCAGAGCAATAGAGAGATAATTACCTGGCTTTAATTCAATACTCTAATACGCAGGAGCATTTGATTATGTGGTAATGGTTTCAGCTTTGTATTCTCTGTGTGCCGCCAGTTACAAGATTTGTCTCTTGGCGAGCACAGTTGGATTCAGTGTTTTAAATGGAAACATAACTCACAGCATCAGAACAATTTTTTTAAATTAATTGATTGTGCTAATTGGGAAAATTTTCAGGTTCAGTATAATATTTTTTCATTCACCATAGCTTGTTCATACACGTCAAAGTGGATGATTTTATACACCACTGTTGCTATATGTCTTTCATTCTGTCATGATCTAATCGTATTGATTTGTACAATCAATCAATCATATTGACTGTGTAAGGATAAAATAAACTAGAATACTTTGATCTCCTGAGAGGCAAACAATGCACTGGCATCTTCAGGACACCCCACAGAGGGGTGGTGCGGGAAACGCCTCTCTCACATATGCATCTGTGCCTTTTCACTCAAACTGGTCAAGAATATAATGTTCTAAATGAATACAAATAAGATTTACAGTCATGTTTGGTTTCATTTGAATAGTTTCAGGGCAAGTGGTACAATGGTCTTAATCTTACTAAAAGATAATACAGATCCTAAGAGTTAAGAGAAACTTTGATCACCGTAGAGAGCAATCTCATGCAAATTACCGTTTGTTCCCATTGAGGTGTAGACCACCCAGGTCTGGCACCTGGCTCAATGCAAATTCCAATTGTTTGTACAGGCCTCCATTTGGAGGATGTGTTTCTGGCTGTTTTTGAAGGAGTTATGGTTGATGTGCCTAACTGGATGGTGAAATTGTGATGAAACAATTGATTTGATGGAACCACCAGCAGTTCTGTTTTGGCAAGGCTGAGTTGAAGGTGATGGTCCTTCATCCAGCAAAAAATGTGAGATCCAGCAAGATAAGTATTGAAGATTTGGAATCCGCTGTTGCCAGTCTTAGGGCTTCAACAACTGAGAGCAAGGCAGTTTCGGTTGAATGTCCACTTCTGAAACCAGACTGGTTGCTGTCGAGGAGGTTGTTCTGTATGAGAAAGGCAGAGATTTGTTTGAACACAGCTCGTTCAAGTGTTTTTGTAATGAAAGGAAGAAGGGAAACCAGTCTGTAGTTCTCTAAAAGAGATGGGTTAAGGGTGGGTTTCTTAAGTAGTGGGGTTATACGAAAATGTTTTAAAGAGCAAGCGAGTGTTAGACGAATTGTTAATTTTGTTATGATAGTATGTCCTTTTAGCATTGGAGACATTAGCAGAGAAGGAAGAGAGGAGTGACTGATACACATTTAAGGTCAGTAGGATTTTTTGATTTGCGCCATACCCTTCAGCAGCCCTGAGCTTAGAACGATGTTCGCGGAGAACATCAGACAGCCAAGGGGCAGAAAGGGTGGTACGAGCTGGCCTGGAAGACAAGGGGCAGGCAGTGTCTAAACAAGATGTAAGAGTGGAGCAATATCGGTAGCACTGTTAGCATCAAGAGATGATAACTATTTAGGGGGAGAAAGTGAAGATGAAATTATAGCAGATAATCGGGAGGGTGAGAGTGAGCGTAGGTTACGTCGAAAGATGACGTGGACTTATATGTGTTGTGTCAGGTTTCAGGAACCATGTTAAGGTTAAGAGTGAGGAGGAAGTGATCCGAGGTGTGCAGTGGAGTAACCAGTACATGATCAGTGGAACAGTGTCGTGTGTAAATAAGGTCCAGTTGGTTGTCTGATTTTTGAGTAGCCGATCAGTATACAATGGAGATATAAAATTAAATTAGTTCATCTAGTAAATCAGTGAATCTAAGTGCATTCAGTGCTTTCATAACCTAAATACATATATGTACTGTATATAACGGTTGATTATCAGATTACCAATTGACAAATGAATAAATGTTCCATATTTCCAATGGCCTTTGTCTGTGTGAATAAATTAATGGTTGAATAGAAGATTTAGAAGGCTAAGCCATATCTTCCATTTCAAGTACCTCATAGTTCTGTCTTAAATATAAATTTTGTTTAGCAATTTCAGAGATAAGAAATTCTTTCTGAGACAGAAACACACTCACACATTTGTACTCAATAAATGAGTTGACACATACACTAGAATCACACACCATATCCTGTCTTCATTGTTATCCATTGTGGTAACAGAGTTGAAGTCATACACTGTCAATTTAAAGAACAGAAGACAATAGAGTTCTGTAATGAATCACCACCATAACTGAAAATGTTTTTGACAGACTGTAATTCTTTTGTAGTCTCAAATAATATGTGTCCAAGTTGTTGTTGTTGTTGTTGTTGTTTTGCCCTAAAAGTTCAAGCACACACACAAGATGCCCACAGCAATGTGATGCTTTGAAGTAGCTCTCAGGTCTCACTGTATTCAGTAGAGCTGGGCTTCAACTTCATAGTTATCAAAGGAGGACAAGGCAGAAATAGAAAATAACTAAAGTAACCTTATGACAGAGACTATAT
>NW_015505304.1:1533388-1544980 GCF_001515645.1 Sinocyclocheilus grahami
GTGTTTGGTGATGAGTTTTTGGCTCAAGGTCTGCATTTAAATTCACACCAGAGGTGTTCAGATGGGATTAGGACTTGGCTTTCTGCAGACCAGTCAAGTTCTTCCACACTGACTGAATCAGTCATTTCTTTTTGAACCTTGCCTTATACACAGATGCATTGTCATGTTAGAATAGAAAAAGGGTCCTGTCCAAACTGTTGCTATAAAATTAGAAGCACAAAGGTCCTGCCCAAACTGTTTCTATAAAATTAGAAGCACACAATTCCCTAGAATATCATTATATGGTTAAACATTATGATTTGTTCTCTTGGAAATTACTAAAGTAGTCAAACCTGTTCATTAGAAGGGGGTGTCCCAATACTTTTGGCAATTTAGTTTGTTACATATTTGGGTGTCTAATCTTTCATTTACAACCCTTAAAGGGATAGTTCACCCACAAAAGGAAAATTACCCCATGATTTACTCACCATCATGTCATCCTCCTAGGTGTTTATGACTTTCTTCTTTATGACGAATTCAATCGGCGTTATATAAAAAAATGTCCTGGCTCTTCTTAGCTTTATAATGGCAGTAAATGGGGGTCAGATTTTAGAGCCCAAAAAAGTTCATCCATCCATCATAAAAAGTGTCCCACACGGCTCCGGGGTGTTAATAAAGCCCTTCTGAAGTGAATACTACATTCTACGTCATCTGCTGGAATGCCACTCTCTAGTGAATGTGCATACAACAGTTAGCGGAAGCTAGAGATTATGGTATATAAAGTTTTAAATATAGATATTTTCTTACATAAACGCATTGAATGACTTCAGAAGGCCTTTATTAACCCTCTGGAGCTGTGTGGAGCACTTTTTATGATGGATGGATGCATTTTTTGGGCTTTAATATCTCAACCCCTATTCACTGCCATTATGAAGCTTGGAAGAGTCAGGACATTTTTAATATACTGTAACTCCGATTGTATTAATCTGAAAGAAGAAAGTCATATACACCTAGGATGGCTTGAGGGTGAGTAAAACATTGGGTAAATTTTCATTTTTGGATGAACTATCCATTAATGGGCACAAAATATTTATCAAATTATACTGTATGTATTTAAATATTTTATATATGTCATGTGTTACGTAACGGCTACGGAGGTGGAACGAGGAGACACAGGAGTAAACTCAAAATATAGTCTTTTAATCTTCGCTTCGGGGAAATACAGGGCAGACAGACACTCACGTAGCACATTGGGGAATCAACTCAATAGCAGACAAGGGAATAATGGAGAACACAGGTTTTAAATACTGGGAACGTAATCAGGGAGAAACAGAAACAGGTGTGGAGCTAATTAATCAAAAACCATGGAAACAAACAAGGCAGGAGAAAGGGGACACAGAAAACTAAACCAAAACAGTTCGCTCCCTCCCGGAACGGCACGTCCTCATGCCGAAAAAAGTCCAACAGAGGAGGGAGGGTGGGGGTTCAGGAGGTGGGCGTGGGGCAGGCAAGGGCCAGGCAATGGAAAGGGAGCATAGTTCATCGTGCCAGGGCGGAGTGGATGGAGGGAGGAGCCCGGAGCAGGAGGAGCCAGATGGCAATCCAGAGGCCAGCCAGGATAGCAGCCCACGGTGGAGTCGACGGCGGGAGGAGCCATGGTGGAGATATGGCTGACCCCACCAGGTGGCCGACTGACGGAGACTGAGCTGATGGAAGAGGAGCCCATGATGGAGCAGAGCAGACGGAGAGCCAGGGTGACACTGCGGAGCCGGAGCGACTGAGGATGGACGCAGAGCCGGAGGGAAGGAGGAGCCTGACAGAGCCAGAGGGACGGAGCGACGAGGCGAAGCCTGACCAAGGCGGAGCCGGAGGGACGAGGGAGCCCGGTGGAGCTGGTGGGATGACGGACCATGGTGGAGACGAGGGAGCTTTGAGCCTAGGCGGAGCCGATGGGTCGAAGGACCGAGGTGGAGTCCAGGGCTCGGAGGCTGGAGGCGGAGGCAGGGAATCCTCACGCCAAGGCGGAGCTGGAGACTGGAGGTCCCTAGGCGATTCAGAGTGCCCCGATGGCACTCTGTTGCTCCAGGCACAGGAGTTGAACGGCAGGGATTGCCATTCCAGGAGAGGGGAGAAACATAAAAAAAGAAAGAAAAGCACCACTAATCTTACTCACTTTGAGGGTCTGCTATTCTGTTACGTAACGGCTACGGAGGTGGAACGAGGAGACACAGGAGTAAACTCAAAATATAGTCTTTTAATCTTCGCTTCAGGGAAATACAGGGCAGACAGACACTCACGTAGCACATTGGGGAATCAACTCAATAGCAGACAAGGGAATAATGGAGAACGCTGGTTTTAAATACTGGGAACGTAATCAGGGAGAAACAGAAACAGGTGTGGAGCTAATTAATCAAAAACCATGGAAACAAACAAGGCAGGAGAAAGGGGACACAGAAAACTAAACCAAAACAGATCATAACCATAACATCATGACTGATTTTAACACAATTTTAAGAAATACTTTCACATCAGCACATTAGAATGATTTCTGAAGGCTCATGTGATAAATATATTAAAATATTTTAAATATTAAATAAATGTATTTATACAAATATTTTAAAATTTATTATAATATCAAATTTTTAAAAAACATTTAATACACTTTAATAACATTTAAATATTTAATATTTTGTAGAACTGTTGAAGTTCTTCGGTTTAATTCAAAGGGCTTTATAATAAAACTATGTTTATCTCATTTTTTCCACAGGTATTTGGTTATTTGAACTTCGTGCTGTGGGCTGGAAACATCTGGTTTGTGTTTAAAGAGACAGGATGGCACAAGGGAGGTGCAGCAAGGTACCCTGCCTCGTCCTCAGAAAAACAAACCACAGCCTTCAACCAGCAGGTTTACAACCAGGGAAGCTTTGATCAGTCAGGAGGAGCTTTTACTGGAACGGGGGACTTCGCCCAATCAGAGTACAGCCAGGTGGGAAATTATGGTGGGCCCACCTCCTACACCAATCAGTAACACCCTCTGCCTCTCTGTAATCCCCTAACACAGAGGACCCATTTCTAAGGGCAAAGTTCAATACTGAGCACAAGAGAAGAAGGAAAAGATTAGTTTAACAGATAGATTAAAATGCATCCTTTATTTCTGATTATATAAATAAATAAAGGCTTGTTTGTTGAGAATACTAATACGTTTTTAAAATAAATGACAGGGATCCTCAGATGTATTGAATGGTTTTTAAATGTTACTGAAATATCACTGTTTACTGAACAAAGGTCATTGCATCCAAATGTGAAACTCAAGTGCAATAGTTCTTGCAGGGAGCTCTGCAAATCCATTGTTTTTAATGGAGATGACGCATCTGAAGGACGAGGAAAAATTAAGAGTTTGCAAAAGTGATATTATGTAACTACCAAAAGTTTTTAGAGACAGTCCATTTGTAATCTGAATAGTAGGCCTATTTCTGCTCCATTTGAAACTGAACCGACTCTTTCCACAACTTTAAAATGATTCCTATTTGTCAAATGCTCCATCAGAGCTTTTTCAAGTGTGTAGGCGGCCATAAAGTCAACATGAATTGATGTTTGCAACCTATTTTACTTCCATAATGTGACATATTTGGAGTCATAACAAATATGAAGTTGCTAAAACAATACCTATTCAGTCATTGGTTAACACCATCCACTATCCATCGCTACAGGAAAGTCATTTCAGAGCCAGAACAAATTAATGTTTTCATTAAAGGTTACAAGGAGAAACTTTTATCAAGCTATTTAAATTTTTTGAAATAACATTCACAGATGAATCATCCACAGTCAGAGCATGAATGTGCATTAAGAAAGATTTCATGTTGACTTTTAAAGAAACAGTTTACCCAAAAATGTTACCCAAATTTACCCAAAAATTTACTCAATCTCAGGTCATCCAAGATGTAGATGAGTTTGTTTTGTTACTGAAACAGATTTAGGGAAATTTATTATTATTTAGCAGTGAACGGGTGCCGTCACAATGAGAGTTCAAACAGTTGATAAAAACATAATTCTAACCCAAATGTAATCCACATGACTCCAGTCCATCAGTTAACGTCTTGTGAATGTCTATCCACCATACTTCTGTCTCTAGCGAAAAAGTCATCTAGTCTGAATCAGGAGAGAAATATGCACAGATTAAGCACTGTTTACAAGTGAAAACAAAATGAAATAAATTTGTTGGTGGATTTTGATGTGAGAGGATAATAGGTGATGGACTTTTCACTGGAGAAAGTGTTTTTATGGATTATGGACTGGTATTCTGACCAGAAGTGCCGGTGTAAAGTTAAAACAGCTTAAAGGCACAATATGTACGTTTTTTTTATTAAAATATCCCAAAACCACTAGAACAGTGTTATATATTTGGCTGACTTGTGTACTTACATTATCCCAAATGTTTCGAAGAATGTTTAAATCCAGAAAAATAAGCAATTTTAACTAGTGACACGGACCGTGTCTTTAGTGTCATTGTGTCGCCTGCCAATGGCGTCATACACCGTCGATTTCCGGTTTTGTTTTGTAGAACACATGAAAACACCAAAGACGCTTTAATATGTTGTGCGTTTTAATAGACCGGTGACGACCGCACAGAGTAGCATTATAACAGAACTTTCAAATGTATCTAGTATGACAAAACAGCGCTGCTTTACCCCACATACGCACGACCGGAAGGAGCGGAAGCAGTCGACTGTGGCATAATAAAAGCGGCGCTGCTTTCGAGCCATGTGTCCCGCTCGTTCAGCGGCCTCGTTTCGCTTCGACGGCTTTCAACCTCACTCTGCTTCATTCTACTACGTTAATAAATCATTAGCTCATCTATGAACATGATTTCTGCCCGAGTCCCGTCGGATTGCGTCGGCTGTGGGGATGAAGACGACAACTCCCATGATTCCACACTCAGTCACGGCGTCATCAAACTACGCTTTTGATTCTTTGTTTATTTTGAATATGCGCCCTCTAGCGTCGAAAAATGACATATTGTGCCTTTAACCCATTTAATCCCACCTGACACAATAGTGACCGTAAAGAGGGTTTTCATTTATAAAGCTCTAAAAACCTTACTGACTGATATTTTAGTGCATTTCTTGCAAATATGGGTCTCAAATAAGTTATATGTGCAGTTTCACATGGCTAGTGCAAAGTGTCACATGACCAGAGCAGTTTATTTCCTGTTTGCACCATGAGAAGGCTAGTAAAGTATGTTAATAATGATGTGACTAAGATTTTTGGTCCACATTATCTTTAAGGTGTCTAGTATTAATATATGAATTCACAATTTTTCAATTTTGTTGAGTGTTGTCATAGAATCAGTAAACATGTTGATGGTCACAATTGTGACCGGTGGGATAGCAGTGAATTTAGGTATACATATTAACCCAATTGCAGTTGTTAGTGAAAAATGTACTAAAATGTTGCAATCACAAAATATTGCACTAAATTAAAAGTTCAAATGTTACAAATAAGTTACAACAGTTGATGTTGTAATACTGGTAGCACTAATACAATAATTTTATGATATGTTACAATAAAGTAACAATTTTGAAATATGTTAATGGTTGTATTTTATTTTATTTTTTTGTATTTTATCTCAGTATTCCTATTAGTGTTGTACAAGGGTTTTTATGCATAATAGTAACCCTAGAATGTGATCAAACAGAGTTTCAAATAGCTGGGCTGAGATATATATATAAAAAAAAATTGTGACTGTAGAAATATGTTAATTCAGTATACACATTATCCCACCGGTCACAATTGTGACATAAACATAAATACAATACGAACATAAAACACAATTTTTCACACACTTTTCCCAAAATAATTTTTTATTATTTTTAAGGGTTACTAATGACACATCATCTGGATATTTTCATGTCTGGAAAAAAAATTGGGATTAAACGGGTTAATAATGAGTTTGTTTCTTACAAACACTCTTCTTTTCACTTTCCAAGATGTGCATTAATGGACTGGAGTCATGTGGATAACTTGTAAATTATCGTGATGTTTTTATGAGCTGTTTGAATTCTCATTCTGACGGCACCCATTCACTGCAGAGGATCCATTGGTGAGCAAGTAATAGAATGCTAAATATATCTTTACATCTTTTCCGATCAAGAAAAAAACTCATCTACATCTTCGATTGCCTGAGGGTGAGTAAATTTTCAGAATTTTCATTTTTGGGTGAACTGGTCCTTTAAGTGTACCTGTCCTAATGGTGATCACCTAGAGTAGGTGATGCAGGTGTTTGTAATTTACAGTATATAACAGAGATTAATTTGTCAGTATAGATGTTAGATTACTGTTTGTTGGGTTTCTGGATTTCTTATCTCCAGAATAATGTCATGGCAGTGCTTGTTGGTTTGATGTTTGCACTATTGTGTTTCCACATTTACAGTATATGACTCTTTAATGTTTGCACTGTATTGATGAACTGCATGAAGTTGTGCCATATTAACCTTTTTCAGTTTCAGTTTGTATATCATTTCTCTCCTAACTAACAGGGCCATATTGTCTGTTCTGTGGCCTTTATTATGATCACACGGTGATTGAAATACAATCAATACTTAATTTTCGTACTTTCTTGTGTATTTTCTTATTCTTTATCTGTCCCTTTTAAATGCATGAGGCTTTATAAACCACAAAGACCATAAAGCAAGACCAAAAAAAAAAAAAACATTCCAGTACATGTTAAAGTTCTTGTTCTGGTTGCTGTTGCATTTCAATGTGAATGAGTTTCTGTCTTGATATTTGCATTTTTGATCAGTGGGTGTGAATGCTTTAATGTATTTTGTGCAAAGCCAATAAAAATATTGTCCATTCCTCTAGACTGAACGTACTGCAGTGTTTTCTGTTCTAGGAACCGTCATTGTATTGATGAATCCTCAGTCCACCACAATGAATCAGCTGTTTCAATAATATGGAGTTATTCATAGGAATCTGATGACTGTCTGACTGCCATTAAGTGAATAGACAAAGTCAGTAATCAGATCTAAATTAATCAGGGGCAGACAATTGCTCAGACAGTGCAGTATACAAATCTCTTATCTTATTTCTCATTGACCTTGCTTATATAAGATTTGTGATGACAGTTCCTATCTTATGTCTACACAGAAATGTATAAATATTGATTGGATAAGAAATTTGACAACTTGTGACTATGTTCTGAGAAAAAAAAAGCCTCATTGTAAGAATTAAATCTTTAAAAGAAACTGTGAAGTTATTAAGTAGTTTGGCATATATATATATATATATATATATATATACATATAATTTTTTTTTTTTTTTACATGTGTATGGACGCTGTTATATGTTAGTGACCCTGCTATCAACCAGTAAAAACGCAAATTGGGAAATTTACTTGCCAAAGATGTAGGCTGCAACACTTCAAGAGATACAACTGGCAAAGCTCAGGTACTTCACATAGTGAAATGTGAGTGTCATTGTTCATCGGACTCTCTTATGGGTGAATGGATCCCCAATTGCAGGTCATACTGACCTAGTCCTGATCTCATGTTCCCATGTTACAGCACATTGGTTTCTTTTCATGTACACCTCAGTGCCGTTACCATAGCGATGGAAAGATGTGTGACGGCATGTTATAGTCGCTCTCAGGGAGACGAGCTCTGTCTTTCAGAAAGAAAGAATAGGACTACCTGGAGTTGCATTTACTGCTAGAAAAGTAGAGAGTGAAAGAAGAGAGTGTCTGGAGAAACACAGGTACAAGATAGGTTCGTTTTGTAACCTCTGGGCATTTAAATTACTTTTAAAACTAACTGACAGCAAAAAAAGTTGTGCAGCTTTAACACATTTCTATCAAAATATATAGTTTATCTCAGGATGCAAAAGCAGATTTTTACATTGTGTCATCTAGTATTCTAGTGGCAAACCTGGCTTTTTGCTGCCTGTATGTTCCTCAAGAGGAAATAATGGTCGCCTTTGACCGAATGACACTGACACATTGTAAAATGAGGAAAAGTTATCTATGTTTTCATACATCTTCTGATTGGCCCAGTATCACCAAAGACCTGTGGTAAGCTTTGTTAATGAAACAGAACAGTTCACTTACTTATTTCATCTTTTACTAACCTTCTAGTTGTTCCAAACCTGTATGAATTTCTTTATTTTGCTGAACACAAAAGAAGATATTCTTAAGATATTCTGTAACCAAACAATTGACTTAAATAGCATTTTCCTCCCATACTATGGAAGTCAGGTCCATCAACTGTTTGGTTATCAATTTTCTTCAAAATATCTTAATGAAAATGATGGCAGAATTTTCATTTTTGGGTGAACTTTCCCTTTTAGGATTATTTTGTCTAGAAGTGATGGTCACGTTTCTTACAAACATGCAGCTTTTCACATCACAAAACTTCAGTTGATGAATTGGTTTCGTGTGGATTACTGTGATGTTTTTATCAGCTGTTTGGACTCTCATTCTGATAGCACCCTTTCACATTCATTCAGTAAAATGATTGGTGAGCAAGTGATGCAATGCTAAATTTCTCCATATCTGTTCTGATGAAGAAACAAATTAATCTACATCTTGCATGGCCTGAGAGCTAGTACATTTTCAGCAAATTTTCATTTTGGGGTGAACTATTCCTTTAACACATCCAACAGCCTACATGACCTAAATTATATTATCAATATAGTAAAGTCATTTCAGAAAGTTATTACTTTTTCATCAAGGTTTACAATATATATACATATATTGAATAGTACTGTAGGTGATGCAGATTTCTGTTTTCAACTGTAAGTACAGATGTTAGTGGCAAACATGGCTTTTTGTGTGCCTGTATGGTCATCAAGAGAAAATAATGGTCTCCACTGACCGAGAATGATACAGACACAGCAAAATGGGGAAAAAATATCCATGTTTCCATACTTTTTCTGATTGGCCCATTATTACTGAAGCCCTTGGTCAAACAACGTCAATCAAATGCATCCCTCATGACAATGGGAGTATGCTGGGAAAGTTTTGTTTACTCGAAGAGACAAAATTCTCCCTGTTTATCTATCCAATCTGAGTCTGAGTCATCTAGCTCCCATGTGTCTTCCAAGTCTTCCTGAGAGCTGATCTCCATTTCCTTAGGGCAAGAGGAATTTGGCTGCCGTAGACGTTTTTAATCAGGAACCCAATTAGAAGCACTGCAGCTGACTGCTGGGACTCCACTATAGATTATTCATAGGATGTGGCAGAATGCGTAATACTGTACTGTTCTTCACATCTCACTGTGTGCATTCAGAGCAGCACAGCTCAGCTGTAATTAGTCAGTGGAAATAATCAGATATCATGCACAGGGGAAGCCTTTACCTGTGTTGAATAAACCAGATAATAGAGATGTGGCTCTTAACAGTGATATTGCAGATGAGTCAATATAGTGTCAGTTTTGTGTGTGTGTGTGTGTGTGTGTGTGTGTGTGTGATAAACAATGTTAGGATATGAAAACAAATGTACAGTCTCTGTCTGTTTCAGAAAAGAGTCTTTAGTATTTGTTATGCTTCCCAAAAGTGATATATAAGTGATATATATATATATGTGTGTGTGTGTATGTGTGTGTGTGTGTATTTATCTTGCCAAAGTTTTTCTTAGATGCACCCAGTATTGATGATTTGGAAAGGTAAGAGCCATTGTGATTATATATTCATGATATGATATATTCACTTTTGCTGTATTACAGAAGTGTTAATATGCCAAATGTGATTTTGTAACCTTTAAAATACTACAGTTTTGCTTAGACTCCAGACTTTATTAGCTCTGATTCAAATGGTAAATAAGGACATTTGAGATTTTTGTAAGTATTCTCTTGTAGTCACATTAGTTTTGCATTGTGTCAGAAAATCTGAATTGAGGGCATAACGCAAATGACCTTAGCGCATGTGTTGTCTTTCAGTGTGCACCACTATGCTGCTGATTAAAACAACCCAAACTGTCTTCTAAGCATGAATGAAGATTCAAAGGCCAGAAAGGATGGATGATCTTTCCACTAACATGCTATATTTTAAATCTTTAAAATACAAAATGCATGCCAAAAGCACAGTAGGCTACATAGTTATATAATATAATTAGATGTTAGGCCTAAATTAATTTCTAACAGCTAAACTTGACTGTCAGTTTAAACATGCAGTATGCTTTTTTAAATTGCATTACTTCTAGTTGATAAATTGACTCCACGCTACCCTTCTGTCTTAAAGGGGTCATATGATGCGATTTCAATTTTTCCTTTCTCTTTGGAGTGTTACAAGCTCTTGGTGCATAAAGATGATCTGTAAAGTTGCAAAGACTAAAGTCTCAAACCCAAAGAGATATTCTTTATAAAAGTTACGAGTCAGCCACGCCTACCTAAAACGGCTCGTTCTAACACGCCCCCACATATCTACGTCACGATGTGGGGATATTTGGACAACGCCGCCCAAATGTTCACGCAAAGAAAGAAGGCATAACTTTTATTCTCACTGTAGTATTGTTGTTGCCGCTGCCATGTCGTGAAGGCGCTGTGTGCGTCGTTGTGAAAGCGAAACTACTTTGTTTGGTCTTCCAAAAGAGGACGATATCGCTTCGTCATGCCTAGAGCTGATCTGTGCTGGTCGCTGAGGAAATACAACAACTTTGTGCTGTGGATCACCAGATCGGCTTTCACCGTGGACGAAGCGGAGTGCAGCCCGTGGTCGTCACATGTGGTTGCCGCAAGCCCTCCGGACGCTCTTTCGTCGAATCCGCCGACCACGCCGTTCTCAAGCCCGCCCGCCACCGCTCACTCTAGCCCTCCGGCCGTTCCTCACGCTAGCACCCGGCCTCCGCTCACTCTAGGCCACCGTGTGTGACGCTGTGTTTCGTTGTGAAAGCGAAACTACTTTGTTTGGCCTTCCAAAAATGGACACGACTAGAAATCAGTTGTTAAGTTGTATTTACAACACTGTTCCAGAACACTTCAACCCAAATATTCAGATGTGTGCAGCACATTTTATGGAGGACCGTTTCCTGATCCTGGGAGAGTAGACTACAATGCCGGCTGTTCTGACTCACAGACTGTAAGTAATTTTTTTATATTTAAAGAGTTTTTATATTTTTTATATTTAAAGCGAGTTTTTTGGGCAGTGTAGAGTAGGGCTTGTTGTTTGTCATTTCTCCGATCACAAATGCAGACATGGTTTTATGTTTACGCGGCGCGATGCAACGCAACGCGTAAAAAGACAGTATAAGTCATTATAATTCATAATTATGTCCCCACTGGATGCAACAAATGCCTCATTTATAATGGGTTTTCATGTTTTTGAATCGTCTCTCCGGCCGGACAGGGCATCACAGTATGGTAAGGGGTGTAACATTTCCGTCACACGCTTGAGGTATTCGAGGTAACGCACTGGATAGCACACCTATCAGAGCACACCTCGCTTTTCAGACGATGAGCTTTGTAAAAATCGATGCGTTTCAGAAAGGCGGGGCATAGAGGAGAAACAATAATGTACAGTATGTGGAAAATAATGTGTTTTTAACCTTAAACCGCATAAACACATTTCATTACACCAAATGCACAAAATAATGTTCTTTTTAGCAGCATCATATGACCCCTTTAA